>NC_135373.1:131227143-131531197 GCF_049243985.1 Paroedura picta
AGACTGCTAATATTTATACCAAGTGGGGGCCAGTCCTACAGTTTTATACTGCCTAACAATTTCAGGGACAAATTTCAGACTTCAAACAGCATAGTCCTGTATCTATCATTCAGTGTATTTATGAACCACCTTTTAACTACAAAGCCCTCAGAGCAGTTTACAACACAATAAAATGCAACAGAATCAATAAAAAGCCAGTAAAATGCAATAAAAAGTCAGTTAAAATACAGGAAAAAGACCAATAAAATTCGGTTTCCCAGAAGCACCATTCCTCTCACTACACCATTTCTTATTACAGAGAAATCTTCAGACCCGTCCAGGAGAAGCAGAAGGAAGCAGCCATACTCAACTCCTGGCTGAAAATGTCCTTTGTGTGTGTAAAGTGGTGTCGAGTTGCAGCTGACTCATGGCGATGCCACACAAGGGGCTTTCAAGGCAAGTGAGAAGCAGAGGTGGTTTGCCATTGTGTCCCTCTGTAGTTTTCCAGTATAAACCAGCCCAAAACAAACCAAACACTCTGCTATGGCCAGTTCCCTGAGGAAGATCCCCTGAGTTGTGCCTTAGTTGTGGGGAGAGGAAGGGGAAGGGATTGAGATGCCTTCGGGTAGAGAAAAGCGGCATATAAGAACCAATTTTTCTTCTTCTTCAGTCATATCAGGGCTCTCTCAGCCTCACCCACCTCACAGGGTGTCTATTGTGGGGAGAGGAAAGAGAAAGTGATTGCAAGCCGCTTTGAGACTCCTTCGGGAAGAGAAAGGCGGCATATAAGAACCAACTGTCCTCCTCTCCTCCTCCTCCTCCTCCTCCTCTTCTTCTTCTTCTTCAAGATGGTTGTTAAAGATGGACTCTGGACCTGAGGCTTTGAGTGTTTTAAAAATTAAAAGACAGCATCTTTTTGAGTGCACGGAGGCACTTTCGATAGCATAACACTGGTTTCAGACAATGCCAACTCACCAAGAGAGTCCTGGTCACAACTAATTAAAGTTCAGGCTGAGCAAACATACATTCATGCTGAACTTTCTTCAGCTCGTGCTTCTGTCCCTGGAATTGTCTCCCCTAATCCGCTTTTCTTTCAATGTCTCTCCAAGGCCGGAAATGACAACCACGTTAACCCATGGCTTGGAATCTGTTGTTGCACTTGCTCCAGAATTATTTTTGTTAACTTATTTATATTTATATCTTGGTTTGTGTGCTGCCCTTCTCCAGAGGTCTCGGGGTGGCTCACATCAATAGGATGGCAAACCCTTGGAAATGTCAAATTTAAAGACATAAAACCAGTTCAAATGTCTGTCTCCAACAACCGTAGCCTGTTAATTAAACCATGTCCAGGCATAGTGGCTGTGGGGTTCAGTTGTTCGGCTGGGGGGCCCCACTGGATGGTCATGGTGGGTCCTGATTTCAGCCCAGTGCGTGTTGGAAGAGTGCTGCCTTATTTAGCCTTCATAACTTTGGGAATTCTAAGATGGCTTCCACCTCATACTGCAACTAGGGTTGGGTGCTTCAGCGTTCGAAGCGGCCACTTGGACTGGGGATAGCCAGCAAGTTGGCATTAGCTCATAGAATCATAGAAGAATCATAGAATCATAGAGTTGGAAGGGGCCATATGCAGGATCAGCCCTAAGCATCCTAAAGCAGCCAAGAAAAGTGTGTATCCAGCCTTTGCTTGAAGACTGCCAGTGAGGGGGAGCTCACCACCTCCTTAGGCAGCCTATTCCACTGCTGAACTACTCTGACTGTGAAAAGTTTTTTCCTGATATCGAGCCTATATCGTTGTACTTGTAGTTTAAGTTGAATGCAAAGCCCTCCACGGGGACATATTATGTGGAATCTCTTCCCAGTTTCAACGTACTCAGTTCTTGAGGAAAAAAACAACCAACCAAGGGGAAAGAGCCGGGAGAGGGTCTAGCATCTCCCCAGTGCATCTTTCCTGTACTGTGTCCTCTCCCATACCACACCACAGGAATTTATGTGGCGGCCCTAGGTAGGTTATGCTTCCATCAAATGCTGCTTGCCCATCAGGATACATGTTCATGTTTTGGCAAACAATTTTGCAATTTTATCCCTCCACTCCCCTGCATCGCATCACAGTTGACCCCTGGCACCCCCTAGTGGCATTTCCAAGGCAAGAGATATTCAGAGCTGGTTTGCCATTGCCTCCCTCTGCATAGAAACCCTGGTTTTCCATTGAAATACTGACCGAGAACAACCCTGCTTAGTTTCTGAGATCCGAATGGATCAGGCTAGCTTGGGCCTTCCAGGTTAGGAAGTAAAATTATATGCCATGTGTGCGCGCAAAGTGTTGTTAAGTTGCAGATGACTCATGGCATCCCTCAGTGTGGTTTTCAAGGCAAGAGGCAGCATAGGCAGTTTGTGTATTGACCGTGGACCTCCTCAGTGGTTTCCCATTCGAGTATTCACCAGGGCCATCCCTTTATAGCTTCTGAGATCTGATAAAGGTAAAGGTATCCCCTGTGCAAGCACCGAGTCATGTCTGACCCTTGGGGTGATGCCCTCCAATGTTTTCATGGCAGACTCAATATGGGGTGGTTTGCCAGAGCCTTCCCCAGTCATTACCGTTTACCCCCCAGCAAGCAAGCTGGGTACTCATTTTACCGACCTCGGAAGGATGGAAGGCTGAGTCAACCTTGAGCCGGCTGCTGGGTTCGAACTCCCAGCCTCATGGGCAGACAGCTTCAGACAGCATTTCTGCTGCCTTACCACCCTGCACCACAAGAGGCTTTTCTGAGATCTGATAGAGTTGGGCTAACCCAAGTGAAGGCTTGATCATTTTATTGGTCAGTACATTAACTGACTGATTAGTTATTTGGAAGCAAGGCAGCTAATTGACTCATTGAACTATAGAATCATAGAGTCATAGAGTGGGAAGGGGCCAGACAGGCCAACTAGTCCAACCCCCTGCTCAAGGTAGGATCAGCCTAAAGTATCCAGGATAAGGATCTGTCCAGCTGCTGCTTGAAGACCGCCAGTGAGAGGGAGCTCACCACTTCCTGAAGCAGCCAATTCCACTGCAGGACTACTCTGACTGTGAACATTTTTTCCCGGATATATAGCCGATACGGTTCTACATGTGGTTTAAACCCATGACTGAAGGTCCTATGCTCTGCTGCCAACAGGAACCACTCCCTGCCCCCCTCCAAGGAGCAACCTTTTAATGACTTCAAGAGAGCCATCACATCCCTTCTCAATCTCCTCTTCTCCAGGCTGAACATTCCCAAATCCCTCAGCCTTTAGTCCTAGGGCTTGGCCCTCAGGGTCCATATCATCCTTGTCACTCTCCTCTTCACCCTCTCAATTTTGTCCGCATCCTTTTTGAAGTGAGGCCTCCAGAACTGCACACTGTGGGTACGCCTGCATTTAGCTAACTGGGTTCGAAAAGAAATAACTTTCCTTAGAATTATCTCCATCTCACCATGACTGTACAGAAGAACGCGATCTTGATGGCCGGTCTTCTCCGCCTTACTTTCATGTAATTGGTGTTGTGATGAACGCCACTATAAAGGAGACGTAACTCCCCTCCCTTATTGTATTTGATCCCAATAACTAATTAGACCATTCAAATGTGAAGTCAGAGGTACTGACATATTTTTTTTCAAAAAGGATTGGTTGATAACTTTATGCACTATAAAGGAACACCACCCCCTATTCCCCGTGTTTTTTTTCCTGCATCTTTCTTACTTCATTATTATTAAAAAATATATTCATGGTGCCGCACAATGTGTTATATATTTTTTTTGCTATGTGCTTTGGCAACATTAATAATCAGAAAGCCCTCAAGTATTCAAATTTCATATATTCTCCTTTACCTTAAATTAAAATACTTACTTCCTAGACAATGAAATATGACAAGCTGACTATATACCCATATGGGTGCATACGTTCTATTTTCTGTGTAGACAATACATTAAGGCTGACATGTAATTTAAATCAGCACATTTTTGCATTATTCAAGAGATGGTTGCCAGCTGCTTTTCTTTTGTACTTTCTGATTAATTTCATTGTTGGGAGATTTTTATGTTTCTAAAAAAAAAAAAACCCCGAAGAAGAAGCAAAAGTCTGCCTCGGAACCTGTGCAACAGCCAACAAAAGGAACTGCGAGAACAGGTTGTTCTTAGCCTTCTAAGCAGAAAACCATAGGGATGAATGGTCAACGACAACCCAAATTTTAAAGCTGCCGTAGGGATCGGTGGAGCATAGTGGCTAAGAGAAGGAGTGACGTTGTGGATCACATGGATTAGGAGATTTGGTTAATATAGCAGAGTTTTATCCAGGGACAGAAGCCTGCTATTGAGTCCAGTAGATAGAAAATGATTTGGTTTATATATCCCGCTTTTCACTCCCCAAAGGAGCCTCAAAGTGGCTTACCTTCTTCCCCCCACAACAGACACCCTGTGAGGTAGGTGGGACTGAGCGAGTTCCAAGAGAACTGCGACTGATCCAAGGTCACCCAGCTGGCTGCATGTGGAGGAGAAGAGCGGAATCAAATCTAGTTCTTCAGATTTGAGCCTGCCACTTCTCACCGCTATTCCACGCTGGCTCTCATAAATCTACCAAGTGTCCGATCCTCGTCAACATTCTCGATGAACACACTTGGAGCAGCAGCAAAAGTGGCTTAGTGAAGTCGCGATGCACAAAGCTCAAGATGATTCTTGCTGAAACTGATTTGATAGGTAATACATTGCTCAATATAAGCCCAAGAGTCCCCGCCTCCAATGGTCCTGAGCATGCCCTAATTGTCGAAAGCGGGGTTCCCCCTTTTCCCAAGGAAAGAGCGGGATCCTCCAACCCCACGGGAAGCGCATGGAATAGCCATGCACCCAAGGGCACATTGCCACATCTGCGCCAAGCTGGTCATCCAAGCTCCCCTTCTCCTATGAGTCCATTCTCCCAAAAGGAATTTAGCAATTAAACTACAGAAGCGAAGCAAAACGATAAAAACCGTAGCAAGCAGGTAGAGTTTCTCAGCTCTGCTGCTCCCCTTTGACAAGTGACCATACGTTGACCGCTGAGGCCAACAGGTAATGATTGGCACCTCATTGATACTTTACAAATAACCTAAAGCAGGGGTAGTCAACCTGTGGTCCTCCAGATGCCCATGGACTACAATTCCCACGAGCCCCTGCCAGCGTTTGCTGGCAGGGGCTCGTGGGAATTGTAGTCCATGGACATCTGGAGGACCACAGGTTGACTACCCCTGACCTAAAGGTCACAAATAATCCATAATAAAACCAAAGGACCATGGCAGGAGGCTGGCCAACAGGCAGACCCTGGCTCCAAGAAGCATACTGCAAAAAAAGTTAAACTTGCCTTTATTTGGGTAGAGCCACTTCACATTCCAGCTGACCTGACATTATTATGAAAACATTACGGATTGTCACGTGATGCACGCAGTGACTGCCCCAAATGGAAACATCTCAGTTTGGGTCATTCCGGGCCCCAGAGAAGCTCGCAAGTATCCGGTGAGGGATAGGTTTACCAAATCCGGGTTGTGAAAGTCTTGGAGATTTGGGAGCAGAGCCTGGGGAAGGCAGGGACTTCAGTGGACTACAATGCTATAGAGTCCATCCTCCAAAGCATCCTTGTTTCTCCAGGGGAACTGATCTTTGCCATCTGGAGATGTGCTAGAAGTCTGGAAGATCTCCAGGTCCCCAGGCATCCCTCTCTGCCGTGACTTCTAGATGCATCATGAATGGAGTTATGGGGAATATATTGAATTAAAATCACTGTCCAGGCCAGTAGCGTCTAAGGGGGGAGACACACAAAATGTAGCTGAAAGCTTTAATGCGATTTTCAGTGTCCTTGCTGCAAAAAAAGGAGGAACTGTTTGAGCTATAAGATTTCAGAGAATTTCACAAGTCTGTTTGGGGTGGAGGAAGGCGAAGCAACTGCATTTCAACTCGAGCTGGGAGAAGCTGTGTTTTTTTTAATACCTTGACAATTTTGTCGCTTGAAATTGTGGCTATGAAATTCAGGTTTATCCCTACCTGTTGAATAGCTTATGAAGGTTCCTAGAATGGAACATGATGCTCAGACATCATCCCATGGTTATGGTCGGAGGAAGTTCACGTACATCTTTGTAAAAGAAGTGTCTAGGTAACTAATGAGAACCAGTTTGGTGTAGGGGTTAGGAGTGCGGACTTCTAATCTGGCGAGCTGGGTTTGAATCTGCGCTCCCCCACATGCAGCCAGCTGGGTGACCTTGGGCTCACCACAGCACTGATAAAACTGTTCTGACCGAGCAGGGATATCAGGGCTCTCTCAGCCTCACCCACCTCACAGGGTGTCTGTTGTGGAAGGCGAATGTAAGCCGCTTTGAGCCTCCTTCGGGTAGAGAAAAGCTGCATAGAAGAACCAACTCTTCTTCTTCTTCTTCTTCTTCTTCTTCTTCTTCTTCTTCTTCTTCTTCTTCTTCTTCTTCTTCTTCTTCTTCTTCTTCTTCTTCTTGAGTGGGAAGGGGCCATCCAGGTCTTTGTACTCTGGCATTCTAACAACTACAGAATTTCAAGTGAAGGGATTTTGTAAGCCTGTTTTTAAGAGAAGAAGAAAAAGCAGAAGAAGAATTGCCAGCTTGGTGTCGTGGTTAGGAGTGCGAACTTCTAATCTGGCGAGCCAGGTTTGATTCCTCGCTCCTCCTCCACATGCAGCCAGCTGGGTGACCTTGGGCTCGCCACAGCACTGATAAAGCTGCTTTGACCAAGCAGTGATATCAGGGCTCTCTCAGCCTCACCCACCTCACAGGGTGTCTGTTGTGGAGAGAGGAAAGGGAAGGCAACTGTAAGCTGCTTTGAGCCTCCTTCGGGTAGAGAAAAGCGGCATATAAGAACCAATTTTTCTTCTTCAGTCATATCAGGGCTCTTTCAGCCTCACCTCCCTCACAGGGTGTCTGTTGTGGGGAGAGGAAAGGGAAGGCGAATGTAAGCCGCTTTGAGCCTCCTTCGGGTAGAGAAATGCGGCATATAAGAACCAATTTTTCTTCTTCTTAAGTCATATCAGGGCTCTCTCAGCCTCAACTCCCTCACAGGGTGTCTGTTGTGGGAAGAGGAAAGGGAAGGCGAATGTAAGCTGCTTTGAGCTTCCTTTGGGTAGAGAAAAGCGGCATATAAGAACCAATTTTTCTTCTTCAGTCATATCAGGGCTCTCTCAGCCTCACCTCCCTCACAGGGTGTCTGTTGTGGGGAAAGGGAAGGTGAATGTAAGCCGCTTTGAGACTCCTTCGGGTAAAGAAAGGCAGCATATAAGAACCAACTGTCCTCTTCCTCTTCCTCCTCCTCCTCCTCCTCCTCTTCTTCTTCTTCTTCTGTCAGTTTACTAAATATACATTGCATTTTGGGGGGGGGAGGAAATGCAGTTTTGTAAGCAAACATGTGAGAGCTTTAATGGAGGGGGTTCCACTAAAACACACCCGAGATTCATCCAAAGGCAGATTCGCCTCTCCTTTGTGTGTGTGTGTGTTTGTGTGTGTGTTAAGCATTAAGTCCTTCCCTTAATTAAGCCTACTGGGGTTTAATTGTGTTGATCTCATTTTAAACCAAGCTCAGCACAATTAGACACAATGAGAAGATAGGGAGATAATCAGCCCAGACAAAAACATTTCAGGCCATAAACATTTCATCCAGCAAGGACCTCGAATTATGGTTTCGGTCTCTTTTCCCTTCTCTTACTTTTCACTCCTTTTTTTTGTGTGTGAGGAGAGAGAAAGAGAGAGAGCAAGAGAGAGGGGGGGGGGTACCAAAAAAAAAGAAAGAAAGAAAAGGGGGAAAAAAGAATTGATTATTTCTAGCTCGTCATACATCTCATTTGTAGAGGGTCAGGCCTTTCCCATTCACAATTACCACTAGTTAATCTTATCTGAGGGAAAAATTCAATTACATTTATCAAGGTTATTCCATACACTCTGATTATTGCCTCAGAAAAATGGGGTTTCGGTGTTGAGATTGTCGCCATTGTCTGTATATACTCACACGTGTGGGTGTGTTTTAAGCGTTGACGCACAAGGAAAGGTGAAACGTGTTTCGGCCTTAAAAATGAAAAACAAAAAACCAAAACCCCACTCTTCCCAAACAAATAAATAATTGAATCCAGCCCCGACACCACAGTGGCTAATATGGACTGCGAATAAAGTAATATTTGACAGCTTTGTAAAAGGGATCATTAATACGTAGATTATTGGAAGTTTTAGGAGAGAGGCTCATAACCGTTAATAGACTTCAATTCTCAGCCTACACTGACATTTAAAAAAAAAAAATCTAGTTTCAAATTTGATAACAGATTACTAGTCAGGCTGGGAGCCAGCCACCTGATTAAGGCAATTTAAATGCTTGCAAAGTGGCAAGATTAAAATCAAATAAGCGCCGATTCTCCCCCCCCCCTTTCCTCTCCCTCCCCTTGCTTCACTTATCTTTCCCTGGATTCATTCCTTAACTACCAGGTGGCAGAGGACTCTGGGTAATTTCCCTCCGCGCCAATTACCCCAGGACGGTTTTTAGGGTGAAGCAGAATAATTACTGCACTATCAATCCAAAATGGGCTGCTTAATGTGTTTAAGAGAGATTTTTGAGCCCTGGCGGGGAGGTTGCCGCCTGAAGCGGGCTGTGAGCCTGGTGCCAGAACCGAGCCGGCCTACCCGTGCCGTTAACCGTTCGGCGAGAAGGCCGCGCACACCCAAGGTGAGAGAAAACAAGGGGGAAACTCCGGGGAAGCTCCGGGGAAGTTAATGAGCTGCTTCCGACGGGCGGCGGGCGGCGGTTGCAGGTGGCTGGCAAAGCTAGGCAGGTTAAGGAAATAATATTTATCATCCAGCTGCCAGGAACCGTCTTTATCGAAAGCCTTCCTCCCTCAGAACCATGCCATGGGGAAAAAGGAAATATGAGCTTTACAGAACCCCAAATCCTTTTAAAGCAACGCCAGATACATAGCACAACAGTTGTTAGGTAAATGAAGTCACTTGGTGGGCCAGGAGGGCTGTTTGCTCTCCCTCTCTCTCTCTGTATAATTCAGGCCTGCAAAATTTTCATAGAATCATAGAGTTGGAAGGGGCCATTCAGGCCATCTAGTACAACCACCTGCTCAATGCAGGATCAGCCCTAAGCATCCTAAAGCATCCAAGAAAAGTGTGTATCCAACCTTTGCTTGGAGATTGCCAGTGAGGGGGAGCTCACCACCTCCTTAGGCAGCCTATTCCACTGCTGAACTACTCTGACTGTGAATTTTTTTTTCCTGATATCTAGCCTATATCGTTGTACTTGTAGTTTAAACCCATTATTGTGTGTCCTCTCCTCTGCAGCCAATGGAAACAGCATCCTGCCCTCCTCCAAGTGACAACCTTTCAAATACTTAAAGAGGGCTATCATGTCCCCTCTCAACCTCCTTTTCTCCAGGCTGAACATTCCCAAGTCCCTCAACCTATCTTCATAGGGCTTGGTCCCTTGGCCCCAGATCATCTTCGTCACTCTCCTCTGTACCCTTTCAATTTTATCTACGTCCTTCTTGAAGTGAGGCCTCCAGAACTGCACACAGTACTCCAGGTGTGGTCTGACCAGTGCCGTATAGAAGTGCTACCTCTAGTTTGGACTGGTGGCTGGTGACCAGTGGGGATCTGACTACCCTAGAAATACCAGGCAATTTGGGGGGTGAGGGTGGAGCCTGAGGAGGGGAGGGCTTGGGGAGGGGAGGCAATTCAATGGGATATAATGTCATCGAGTATACCTTCCAAAACAACATTTCCTCTGGGTGAACTGATCTCTTGTTGCCTGGAGATCACTTGTAATCCCAGGACAAGAGCTGGGTTTTTTGTACCACACTTTTTACTACCCAAAGGAGTCTCAAAGCGGCTTCCAATCGTCTTCCCTTCCTCTCCCCACAACAGACACCCTGTGAGGTAGGTGAGGCTGAGAGAGCCCTGAGAGAACTGTGACTGGTCCAAGGTTGCCCAGCTGGCTGCACATGGAGGAGGAGTGAGGAATCCAACTCGGTTCTCCAGATTAGAGGCTGCTAGTGGTTACCATTACATCAAGGTGGCTGGAGAAAAAGCAACATGCCCCTTTAATAGAAGCTTCATCTGGTGTTATTTACCTGGTGATGTTCTTTATCTTCATGCCAGGGAAACAAGGTATCATATCCTTGCTGGTGTCTCTTCAACCCCAAAACCCACCTTCCTCAGTTTCTGTCCCTAGATCTTGATTGATTGATTGACTGACTGACTGATTGCCACTCCCAGTCCAAGCCAGCTTGTGGCTGTTTACAATAAAAACCCAGTAAAATAACAATAAAATACAATCATGTAACCCCTGGCAGTGTAATCCCTCTTTCCTCCCCCCAACCCACCAGTCTGGTCCAGGCTGAAAATGCCTGCCCCCTTCACTCCCCGCTCAGCCCATCTTGAGAGGAGGGGGACATCTCCTGTCCTAGATGTACCAGGCATCCTGAGGAGAGACCCCAGATCTTCCACAGCCTGGCCTCAACCAAAAGCCTGGTGGAAGAGCTCCATCTTGCAGGCCCTGCGGAACTGCACTTTCTCCATCAGGACCTTCAGGTCTAACAGGAGCTGATTCCATCAGGTCGGGGCCAGGACTGAGAAGGCCCTGGCCCTGGTTGAAACCAGGCACACCTCCCGTGGGCTGGGGACTACCAGCAAATTCAAACCCACAGAACGAAGGGCCCTGCAGGGGGCATAAGGAGACAGGTGGTCCCTCTGATATGCGGCCCATCCAGGTGTTTCCCAACTGAGGGCTGTCAACCCCCCACCCAGAGGTAGGCAGCCTTGTGGGAATCAGCCACAGCTGTTCTGGGTCTGTCGAGGAGGGGGAGAAAGGCTTGTGCCGATGGTTGCTCCCCTAATCAGAGGCTCCCAGTCTCTTGGTAGCTAGGTGCCTCTCTAGGAATCAGGTCCTACTTGGCTTCTTTCTACACTCTATGGGCCTTCCCCCCCCCCACCATTTTCTCTCGATTTGCACAGCACTGTATTTGCATGGGTTGATTCAATCGTTGGGCAAACAATTCTATACAGAAACGTTTTTCTCGGTTTCCTCTTCTCCCTGTGTTTCCAGGGTATAATCTCTGCACCCAGAATAGTACAAGAAAACAATTGAATGTGTGTGTGTGTGTGTCTCTGGAACTAGCGTTTTGAATGAAATTACCGATTGATCCTATTAGCAATGGGCATGTTTACGTTAACACAGAAATGTTCACCACTTCAGAATTAAATACTGCATTGAATTCGATCTGTCTCTGTACACTAACCTATTAACAGTTACCAAATTGAGACGGTCATATATGACTGTACAATGCAATGCACTCTCAGGAGCTCAGATGAAAGGTTGTATTCTCCAAATATCTCCAAACCAACGGTCCTGTGATGGCCAAACGGCAGGACTGGGTTCATTACCCCATGTTCTCTTTTACTGTTCCAAAATATGAAGCCAAAAAAAGAGACATTTCTGAGAAAACAGATTTTTGAAATATTCATCCTCTCCTGATAACGTAAGACTGAGATTGTTTCCGAGCCGTTTCTGTCAACATTGTGTTGTGGATATTCTACTTGAACTTTTACTTGAATTTGTAGGTGTTCAGCTCATGAGCTATTAAAGCTTAACAAAGGTCATGAATTTATGTTAACACAAAAGTGTTTCCTCAAGTTGCTGGGTTGACTTGCAATGCAGCCTTGAAGGCTGAAGACCAAGATCGAGACGATTCTTGCTATGCTATTCTCCGTGATTACGTAAAAATGAAGACAGCGAATGAAAAGATCAACTAATCTGGAAGGTGGTATCAGAAGACAGTTTCACAGATACCAGGGTCTGTCAAAAACCTGACAAATCTGAGGGTTCTAGATCAAATCACACCGGAATTCTGCCTAGAGGCTAAAATGACTGAATTGAGACTATTGTGTTTTGGTCACATCATGAAAAGACAAATCACATAGAAGAAGAAGAAGAAGAAGAAGAAGAAGAAGAAGAAGAAGAAGAAGAAGAAGAAGAAGAAGAAGAAGAAGAAGAAGAAGAAGAAGAAGAAGAGTTGGTTCATCTATGCAGCTTTTCTCTACCCAAAGGAGTCTCAAAGTGGCTTACAGTTGCCTTCCCTTCCCTTTCCCCACAACAGACACCCTGTGAGGGAGGTGAGGCTGATGGCTTATAGTAACCTTTCTCAACTTTTTTACCCTTGAGAAAACCATGAAACATTCTTCAGGCTTCGAGAACCCCAGAAATGATGCACTGGCGCACAACGTATTTGGGAAGCATAGTAATGTACGTGCCCACCCAGGGTCCCTCCCCTGCCCACCAATCCCAGTTCTATTGTTGGCTATTGGGGGAGGGGAGGGAACAAGTAAACAAGACCATATATGATCATCACCTGGTAAATGTTTAACAAATTTTAAAAATAAATTAACTTCCAGGACCATCAAGAAACCCCAGGGTTTCTGACTTAGACTTTTGTTCCTCTCTAGGGTGTTCCTGCTAGATACAAATCTAACCAGCACACAATCCTAGAGGTGGAAATTTTGGTGGGACAGCAGGATTCCCAAATTGTTCCTCTATTCCCTCTGTGGGGGCTTGGTTGATGTGCCCCAAATTCTAATGATGCCGTTGCTTTAAATTGTCACTGATGTTTATTGCAGCTATCTGGAACATGAGATCCTATTTTTTTTTTAATGCTCAAAACTGAGGGCCGTGTGGAATGAATGGGGGATGAAATGAATTCAAAAGAAATTTTGGCTAAACATCCGGAAGAAGTTCCTGACAGTTAGAGCGGTTCCTCAGTGGAACAGGCTTCCTCAGGAGGCGGTAGATTCTCCTTCTTTGGAAGTTTTTCAGCAGAAGCTAGATAGTCATCTGACGGAGAGGCTGATTTTATGAACTGAGTCAGATTGGGAGTGGGTGGGCAGGAAGGGATGTACCAGTGTTTGTCTCTTGTGGCCCTTCCTTGCATTCCCAGGGAATTACTGATTGTGGGATGGTAGGTGAACTTCCCTCCAGGCCAGGCTGGATTCTGCAGATTTTTGGTGGAAGGGGATCACTTGGGCATGAAAATGGGGTCACCGTAGGTGGGCAGGTAGTTGTGAGTTCTTGTTTGTGCAGAGGGTTGGACTAGATGACCCTGGATGTACCTTCCATCTCTATGATTCCATGATTTCTGGAGAGAGAAACAAGACAGAGGCCTTGTTGAAAATCTTAAGCAACATATTATTAAATGCTCTGCTGTAGCAACCACAAATTAAGCATTATCTCCCATCTGGTGACTTTGCACTGGATTTCTGTAATTATCATTATCTGAATGTAAATTATGAACTTCAGCCAAGAATTCTGGAAGGTTGTCCTTAGAAACCGAAAGATAATTAAAAAACATCATTACAGCCATGAAGGGGTTGCAGCCGGTCTTTCTTTTGCGATGGTTTGCTTACATCATCCCGCCCCCATTTCTTTACCGTCTTGTTTTTCTTATGATTTTAATAGAATATTGATTTATGATTGTACATAGCAGATGGTTCGTGATAACGCTAGTTCAAATCCACTGCTTAAAGAAGGAACTTTGCCTTATGAAGTGGATTCACCCATTAACTTGGAAGACGCTTAGAGCTCTCACAGTGCCACCCTAAATAGAGTGACTCCCTTTCTCTGGGCATGCACTTCATTGGGCTTAGAAGAGTAATTCTGCTTAGGATGGCGCTTATTAACTCCAGGGGTTCAGTAAGAGACGTGGAAGCTCAGCTCCAACAGCCAACAACCTTCCTGCAACCAGAAATACTGAACAACAGATAGGCAACCGGTAGAACTTCTATACAATTTCCATCAAGGCACACAATTGGTCCTTATCAAAGACCTGTTAAGTCTGGCTCTTGATTGGTCCATAAGTCTCTTCTTTCATTGGCCAAGAGCCTGTGGCCAGTGAATCCCAAGCAAGAGCTCAGGATCCCAGCCTCATGTCTCAAGCTCCAAGTCTTGCACAGTCTCTTAAAGTGTGCATACACACCACCATTGTCACAAACTAAAATGGAGGCAAGAGGAGGTGGGAAATTGTTGCCCCCTGGTACCTTCCCCCACTTCTGAAGGGTTGTCAGACCAAGCAGGCAAGGTGGAAGGTGGGGACATGGGTCGTATAACATCAGGATGTCACTACATCACTTCTGGGTACATCCGAGAAGGGACAATGAGTAGGTCCAGGATTTCCAGAAACTCTACGGTAAACTCTACCATATAGTTTCATGTGATTCCTAGAGCTACCTGTTGTCATTTCTGGATTGTACCCAGAAGTAATATGCTGGCATGGTGTCCAGCAGCATTTTTTCTTTTGTTTTTTCTACCGTGACTGCTCAGAGCCACGGTGGGCAACGAAGGCAGTCGGTGTGAGCACCAGCAACCCTAGTGTGATGTCATTCCATAGTGTTCAGCATTTCCTGCTCACACCATTGCCAATTCCTTACTTGCAAGGGACAGAGAAACACCAAATGCAGCACCATATTGGCCTGTACTTCTTTTCCAGGTAGATGTGCTTCATAGAATCATAGAATCATAGAGTTGGAAGGGGCCATACAGGCCAACCCCCTGCTCAACGTAGGATCAGCCCTAAGCATCCTAAAGCATCCAAGAAAAGTGAAGACTGCCAGGGGATGTGCCAGGTGCTCCCGGTTTCACTCAGCTAGATAGAAGTTAGCTCTGAGGATGCCCTTGGTTGATTCACCTGGACCTGGAACGTTGATTAATCTGAGCCTGCTGTGAGGAAATTCACAGTTGGCAATTCCATGCTTGATACAAGTAGGTCATCATCTTGACCTGCCCGTGACCCTGAGGAATATTGCCTCTTCTCTGATAAATGAGATGGTTCCTGTGGAATGGGTAAGGTTTAGCTTCTTGCCGAGTTCCTGGGCTTTTAAAACTCTCCACTAGCTCATCCCCAATATCATCTAGTTCAGGGGTAGTCAAATTGCGGCCCTTCAGATGTCCATGGATTACAATTTCCAGGAGTCCCTGCCAGCCTTTGCTGGCAGGGGCTCCTGGGAATTGTAGTCCATGGATATATGGAGGGCTGCAGTTTGACTACCCCTGATAGTCCTATGAACTTGGCATTGAGTCAGTTGCTTATGAAACCTTCATGTGGTGAATTACTTATAGATGCTGATCTGAGGGAAAGTAAATAATGCCTAAGCATGCAAGACATGGTTCCCAGCTACTGTTTTCCAACAGCGATAGGTGTACAAGTTAACCGCAAAGCTGGCACAAATTGGGGCTCTTGGACTCACTTTGCTCACTTCTGGTTTTAGGCAAACAGAGGAATGGGAATTTTAGGCGTAGCGAAGGCCCTAAGCTGTGGCTAGACATAAATAATAATAAAAAAACCTCTGAGCAATGAAATGAATTCAAGGGGAAACACTTGAGCAAAACTTTCTAACTCAAACATCTTGGCTGAATTTAGAATTCATTGGCCCCTGATAGGGATAAAAACCCTAATTAAGAACCTGGGTTAAAAAAATAGTTGTTTTTTATACCCTGCTTTTCTCTACCGAAGGAGTCTCAAAGTGGCTTACGGTCACCTTCCCTTTCCTCTCCCCCACAGCAGACACCCTGTGGGACTCAAAGAGCTATGAGAGAACTGGGACTGGCCCAAGGGCACCCAGCTGGCTGCTTGTGGAGGAAGAGGTTTGATTCCCCAGATTGGAGCCCGCTGCTCTTAACCATCACACCACACTGGGTGGTGCTTTGGTTTTGGCCTGGCACCTAAAAGGAAGTACAAAAGGTGCCGGACAAGACTCAAGGCGAAGGGTGTTCTAAAGTAAGGTGTCCCACTTTTGGAGGGACATCTGGGGGCACCTGGCAAATTGTACTTACGTTGCAAGTAAAAATATATATATTACAATACTATTTTTGAGTTCTATGCATTCTATGAAAAATTTTGGTGCTCCATGTAGACCAAATTTTTAATCAAGAACCCCCCCCCCAGTCAATGGTGTCCCACTTTGCCAATGATAAAATCTGGTCACCTTATTCTAAAGATGAGCTGCCACTGCAGAAGATGCCCTGTCTATAGTCGCCACTCACCTCACATCTGAAGGTGGGAGCTCAGAGAGTAGGGCTTGAGGGACAGACCTTAATTGTGGAGTGGATAGAGAGGAGATGGTCCTTCAGGTACCCTGGCCCAAAGGCATTGACGGCCTTTAAATTAGGAGCCAGCACTTTGGATTGTGCTAGAAATTGAGGAGGCCAGCCTCCAGGTGGGACTTGGGGATCCCCCAGAAATACAACTCATCTCCTGCAACAGAGATTACTTCTCCTGGAGAAAATGGCTCCTTAGAAGGTGGACCATGTGGAATAATGCCCCACTTAGGACCCTCCCCTCCTTTCCCCAATCCCTGCCTTCAGCAGGTTCCACCTAAAAGGCTCTAGGTTTTTCCCAACCCAGAGCTGACAACCCCTAAGATAAAAAGATGGGTAACCAGCCCAGAACTTTCAGTACAGGAGTGATATGATCCCTATCAACAAACCAATCAACCAGCCAGCCAGCCAGCCAGCCAGCCAGCCAGCCAACCAACCAACCATGAAAACAATACATTAAAAAAAAAAACTATTTAAAATTACATTTTTGGAACTCCTCCATGAAAGGACTGAGTATCTTCCTTTGATTCATTGTTATGTGGTTTTTATATGGAAGTGAAATGGTAGTGGTACAATATACCCCATTTATATGCATACTTCTATTTGGGTAGTGAAAAGTGGGGCATAAAAACCAGCTCTTCTCTTTGGGTAGTGAAAACCAGGGTATAAAAACCAGCTCTTCTATTTGGTTAGTGAAAAGTGGGGCATAAAAACAAGCTCTTCTCTTTGGTTAGTGAAAAGTGGGGCATACAAACCAGCTCTTCTATTTGGATAGTGAAAAGTGGGGCATAAAAACCAGCTCTTCTATTTGGTTAGTGAAAAGTGGGGCATAAAAACCAGCTCTTCTCTTTGGGTAGTGAAAAGTGGGGCATACAAACCAGCTCTTTTTCTTCTTCTCCTTGTATGGGAGACTACCAAAGAAAACCAGGACAGCTATGGAGAGAAAGGCCATCTCTGAGCAAACCATCTCTGAGCATCTCTTGCCTTGAAAAGCCCATGGTCCTGGGGTCACCGTTGTGGCTTGACAGCACACAATATGTATTATTATTCTAGGGCAAAGTAGGGAAAGGTGAGGGAAAAAATGACAAAGGAAATCCAGAAGAGACAGGTCTGCTTGGTTACTGATCGCCTTTGGAAATGACGTGAACTCTGATGGTCTTGGAGGATCACATTGAGAGATACATCTTGCAAAGGCATGTATTCCCTCCCTCCCTCCCTCTCCTTTTAAAGAAAAAAATTATTTCACCGAGCTGTATTTACTACGGGGGTCTGTAATAATTACACCTTTGCTTGGGGGGAAAAAAAAATCCCCAGGACCTTGGCTCTAGTGTTGCCGATTTCGACTCAAACATTTCCAGCCGCTGTGCGAAGTGTGTGAAGCACTCTTTAGTGGCGAGACAATTATCTGATTCTGCTAATAAATGAATGCACTAGTAGTCATTTTTAATTGAACAATTATAGGATATTGCACTGTCAGTTGATTATGGAAGTCATTTCATAAATGTCAAAAATCTCTTTAAATGAATTATAGAGCGCCAAAATAACTCCGGCAATCAGCCAGCAATAACACAATAATCTGTTTACCCTGTTGTCAGGCAAGCTATCACCAGTTTCGCTCTTTTTTTCTTCCCCCCCCCTCTTTTGAGGGGGGGGGGCTGAGTCTTAAGGATTATGCTCCAACTCAGACAACAGCAGTCAGTGCGGCTTTGATTAATACAGATGTGAAGGGTTGTTGGGAGCTCTGGCAGGAATCAGATAGGAAGAGGAAATGCAAGGGTTTGTGGGTTTTATATATATATATATATTTGGAAGTGGCATCGATAGCTATGCATTCCTGGGATAGTCAGGCAATATGATCCCATGCTTCAGTGCTCCAGCCACGGAGAGCCGAGAGGATTATTTGCGGCCACGTGGGGCACCTCAGGCCACCAATGGGTGCATTGATTTCCGTTGATGTCACGGCAGGGCCTTTCAAGCTGGGTCGCCCGATCTCTCATGATGTGACGGAGATGCACTGGCCTGACGGCAAGCACTGAAAAAGAGCAAGAGCCCAGTAGCGCCTCTGAGAATTTTTTCTACTCCTGCTATGTGATTTTTTACCAGAGAGTTTTTGTAAATCCTAGAGCATCCCATTATAATAGTTCCAGTTTTTCCTGGAAGTGACATCAGCTTGCCAGGGTGACACTGACACACCAATCCCTGCCCTTTAATTACTTCCCAGGTCTTTGCTGGTCTTTCTTTGAGGCTGACTCATTTCTCGGTGGGGCTTCATGGAGACTTTTTGGAACCCTAGTATCAAGGCCAAGTCTCTAGGACAGGCATTCTCAACTTGGGTTTCATGAAGCTATGAGGTATCTTGACGGCCCTGGAAGGGTTTCCTGAATGGTTGGGAGTTAATAAATTTTAATATATTTTTGAAATTTGTTCAAGATTTAGCAGGTGATATGACCACATATGGTCATGTCAAACTGCCGCTCCCTCCCCAAAATGGCCAATGATGGGCCTGGAGGGGGTGGGAAGGGGAGGGGCCCTGGGTGGGCGTGTCCACAGCTCTGCTTCCCAACCATATTCTGCACGACCGTGCCACTCCTGGGGGTTCTCCAAGCATGAAGAATGCTTCAGGGGTTTCTCAATGGGAAAAATGTTGAGAAGGCCTGCTCTACGGATGTGTTAGCAAGCCGTATTGTTAATGTCATCGTATCTCAGGAACTAAGTAGATCACCAAGGACAATTCTGTTGCGGAAGGCAACGGTAAGCCATCTCTCCTTCTCGCTCGCTTTGAAAGTGCTTCTCGGCTGCGGCTCGATGGCACGTACAAATGTATGTTTGCATCCCCAACCTAAATGAAATAAGACCAGTTATTTGTTTTCTATCTGGAGGTTTCGTCTACCTTAACAGGTGTCTCCCTCAACCAAGACTCTTCCCTTGGTCACCTCTCACGTTCATACTCATCGTCAGAAGGAGCATTCTTCTGGATCTGGATGAGAGTCAGTCACCTACAAACTGGAAGCCATCTAGGGGTTGTGCTCAATTGGCACTAATCCCCACCTGCCTGAGTGCCCATTCCAGCATAGTACAGACTTTTCAAAGGCCTCCTGCAAAAAACAAACCTCTAAGGGAAAGTGCTGAGTCACAATAACACTGGCGCTCAAACTGAAAAGCCAGTAATTCAAATAATATGACGATAAAATTGTTTTATTTATAGCCTGCCCTTCCCATTGCTCAGGGTGGGGAACATCAGTAAAATGAGCATACAATTAAAAAAAACTTTAAGACAATTAATCTAACAATCAATTCTCCTAAAATACCCAGATGAACCAAGAGCGGTCTGAAGGCTGACTTAAGAGGACATTTGTACACAATGTGTCCTTATATGTAGCAGGCCACTGCTTTTACCAGAAAGTTCCAATGAGGAGAAAGGACTGTTGTTGTTGTTGTTGTTGTTTCTTCTTCTTCTTCATCTTCTTCTTCTTCTGAGAAAGTCTCCAAGGATCTCGGTTCCCAAACACCATCTTCAAGTACAAATACACAGCACCTAGGGATGCCAACTCTGGAAATACCAGGAGATCTGAACCCATGAATACATGAAGCTGCCTTCTACTGAATCAGACCCTTGATCCATCAAAGTCAACATTGTCCACCTAGTGGATCTCCAGAGTCTCAGGTGAGGGTCTTTCCCATCATCAACTATCAACTGGTCCTTTTAGCTGGAGATACCAGAGACAGAATCTGGGACCTTCTGCCTATCAAGTGGAAGTTCTACTACTGAGCTATGCGCCCCCTGATTTGTGGATGGAGCCTGGGATGGTAGAGTTCTGGGGGGAGGAACTCTCAGTAAGGTATCATGCCATTCAGTTAGGGTTGCCAGTGCTTGTTTGGGAAATAACTGGAGATTTTGGAGGTGGAGACAAGAGTGGGCAGGATTTGGAGCTAAGAAGGACCTCAGTTGGAGTATCTTGCGATAGAGTCCACCCTCCAAAGAATCATAGAGTTGGAAGGGATCTCCTGGGTCATCTAGCCCAGCCCCCTGCACTATGCAGGACACTCAAAGCAGCCTTTTTCTCTCGGGAAACGCGTCTCTTTAATTTGGAGATGAGCGATCATTCCAGCAGATCCCTACATTCAGACCCCCTTCCAAAGCAAGCATTTTCTTCAGGAGTAATGGAACCAATGTTTTGAATAAGTAAATAAAATAACTGGCCATGTACCTAGCCTGGAGATTCCAGGAAATTTCCAGTTCCCAACTGTAGGTTGGCAGCCCTGACAGCAACCTCTAGCTTTTCTCTGCTGCTCTGAGTCCAAGGAGTAAGGCACTGGCAGAGAGACAGCGAACAAGTGAGTGCACGCACGGCAGAGTTGGAAGGGGGCTTCCAGCAGGTGCCTGTAGCAGCTGCTGCAACCGAAAACTGCTACAGTCAATCGGAGGCTTCTGATCATATGGCGCCTCCTCCATAGGTTCCATCGAGAACCGGGGCATAGTCCGCGCAATATGTCACTTTCCCAAATGGCACGGAACGGGAAGGAGATCCAAATTCTCCCAACCGAGCTTATGAAAAAATAACAGCCAGCCTGCCTTTCTTGTGTCCCTCTTCCTGGCATCCATTTTAAGGAGCAAGATGAGGCCCGTATGGGTAGTCTGTGACGGAGACATCTCAATATGCTGTTTGCAGACAGCAGCGAAGCTTACCCTGTGCTAAGCATACTAAAAGCAATCTGTTCCTCTCTCTTCCTCCATCTCCCCCCCCCCCCGCCCCCCGGCCACACTCTCCATCTTTACCATTAAATATGCCAGCGCGGAGTTAATTGGCATTTGTATTCTTAAGGAAAAAGTTGTAAATAAGACGGTTCCCCCAGCAACTCCATCAGCCGCACGGTGGGCTAGTTTAGATTTCAGAGGTGCCACCTGGCTGCCCTCCGTGTTGACAGAAGAGAACAGCGCTAACCTTTTCACTCGCGCTAACAAAGACAAGTTCAGACAAGAAGCACGGGGACGATTGCAAATCTGGATTTTGTTGTTGCCCACGGCCTCCGACAGTGATCAGGCGCACTCCGGCTAATATTTGGGAGTGCGTTTGCCTCCGTTTCAGATGATCATTTCTTTAAAAAAAACAAAAAACCCACAAACCTACAGTGGTTTTGCAAAAGGACAGCTCGATCGGCGGCAAATGATACATCACAAGCGGAAGGATTATGGTGATCTCTCTCCCCCTCCTTAAGCAGAGGGAGAAGGACTTGGGCTTTAGATCCTGCTTTTCTCGGTTTTAAGGAGCCTTCCCTTCCTTCTTCCCACAATCGTCATCTAGCGGGGTAGGTGGGATGGAGAGAACTGTGATCAAGAATTTGGAGGGCCGCTGTAGGCTACAGCTGGCCTCTGGCACTCTGTTGCTTTCCCCTTCCATTCCCTTCCCTGTTTCTCTCTATGCAGGCACATGGGGAAACTATTTTAATAAAATATTTGGATATTTGTTCAATCTGGGAGTTCAGGGTGGACAAAGGGACCGATTCCGCACGGAGGCATAAACCTCAGTCCTGCTTGCCAACCCACGGTTGGAAGCTGTGCTTTTGCGAGCTTACCGACAGGACACTCCTGCATTTTCCATCCGCCTCGTCGCAGCTTTTTGCCTCCCAATGAGGTGACAAGGGAAAACAAAACGAGGTCCCCACCCCCTCTTGGATTTGTTAATCACCACAAGCCATCCGTCCCAGCACAGCAGTTGTTTTGGGGACTCAAACTTCATTCCCCCCTGAGCCCCCCCAATTTTTTTAAAGTGCACTTCTGCAGTGCTATGGGCAAATGCCACAACCCCAAAACATTTTTTTTTAAACTAACACTTCCGCGTTGCCGTGGGTTCACACCACCACAAAGAACCACCCCCCTTAGCTCTTCATTTTTGCATCTTCACCTGTCTTCTTTACAACTTCCTTTGCTAACATGGCAAGAGTTTTTGTCACTGTTTGCCTGATTGTCCCACCAGCCTGAAAGCATAGCTTGAAAGAACATGAGACGCACAACCTCCAGTGTACTTCCTTCTGTGCAACAAATATACTGATGAGGGTGTCAAAATCCCTGGGCGCATCCCATTCATCTTCTAGGCACCGTTGGGAAGAATGCAACAATTAGACAATTGCAATCATTGTGTATTCATTGTGATAGTCTTCCGAATGGTTGGGGATTTAGAGAGAGGCATCAACATAGCTGTGGTCAACATCTGTTGGATTTCCCCCCCCCAATTTTTTTTTAATGTATACCCAGCTTTTACTTTCCAAGAGGGACCAGAAATGGTTTACCTTGTTATCCCTTCCTGAGTTTTAGCCCTGCAACAACAACCCTGCGAGGTAGGATGGACTTCAAGTATGTGTCTGGGCCAAGACCACCCAGCAAGCTTCCACAGCAGAGCGGGGATTTGAACTCGGCACAACACTCCAACCACCATGCTTTCCTTTTTTGGGGGGGAGGGAAATGCTACTTGATATTGAAAAAACAAAATTCTGGTGGATGAATGCACCCTTAATGATCGGCAACTTTTTGCTTTCACTGCATTCTTCTCAACCGAGTCAGTGAAATGTGCCTGGACTGGGGTCTGTGTCTTTCTCATCTGGAAGTTGCTGGCATTTCCCCACCATTAAATTAAGACCTGAAAGGTTAAAGAATTCCAAATCTAGGGTAAGGGGGGAGGGGGAGACGAAACTTAACCCCAAAATTGAGTTAAGAATTCTTTAACCTTTTGGGTCTTAATTCAATTTTCAGGTTTGTTTTTCTATCTCTCCCTTTTCTTTGCTTTTTGTTGGCATCCCCTCCCTCTCCCTGCTATTATCTGCACACTGCATAATTTTGGGCAGGTAGAGGTGGTCAAACATCTGGAATTCCTTGGGGGCTTATAAAAATCCAACTGGGGAAGCATATGCATTTCATCCCAGATGTGTACAGTTTTACCTCTCTTCTCTGAAATCCTGCAGCCCCCTCCCCCCTTATCCCTCCCATAGAATCTCCAGAGCATTGATACCAATGCCTCAAATAAGGGGGGAAGGGGGAAGGTAAGGTGAGGAGGAAAATGTTGAGCGTATTTTTAGCTTCCCTCTTAATGGAATTTAGCAGCTGGAGATAAAGAGCTGAGCCAGAGCTGTCAACCCAGCCATGGACTAGACCCGAAGGAGTCCTGGCCTATTCTGCTGTTAGCACTTAGGCAACAATGGATGAGATTATCCTAATGTTTTCCAAGGGAGAAGGGGGGGACAAGTGTAAAGATTGCTTCTTGTGGGTGCAAAGGCAGAATTTGTTAATGTCTCACTTATCTGCCCGGTTATTATTTATTTATCTTGGGGCATCTGTGTCCTATAGCTGGGAGAACCTATGATTGTCCGGCAGCCAAGCAAGAGATGTTTGGAGATGGTTTCCCATTCCCTGCATAGGCCATCTATTCCAGCCCCCTGATCAAAGCATGATCAGCCCAGGGGGAGCCAAACTGTGGCTCTCCAAATGGTGATGGACTACAATTCCCATGAGCTCCTGACAGCACCTGATGGCAGGGGCTCATAGGACTTCTGGTCCATCGCCATCTTGAGAGCCATCAATAAGTATCTGTCCAGCCATTGCTTAAAGACCACCAGCAATATGAATTCCCTGGAAGTCTCCCTTCCAAATATTAACCCAGGGTCAACCCTGCTTAGCTTCCAAGACCTGATGAGATTGGACTCCCGGGGCCATTCCAGAGAAGAATTCTGATTTGTGTAGGTTGCGAAATGATAAATGCGCGAGACCCTGCTTACAAGAGCAGGCTCCAAGTCCAGACTTCTCTCTTGTTTGTCTCTGCAGAGGGTGGCCAAGATCCAGGTAGGGGACTGGGGTTTTCCTGGAGTTACTTCAGACTACAGAGATTAGTTCCCTGGGAGGAAATGGCAGCTATTGAGGGGTAGACTCTCCAGCACCCCGTTCCTGTTGCATCCTCTCGCCTCCCTAATCCCCTCGCCTCCCTAAACATGATAGCCCTCTTTAAGTATTTGAAAGGTTGTCACGTGGAGGAGGAGAGGATGCTGTTTCCGTTGGCTGCAGAGGAGAGGACACGCAGTAATGGGTTTAAACTTCAAGTACAACGATATAGGCTAGATATCAGGAAAAAGGTTTTCACAGTCAGAGTAGTTCAGCAGTGGAATAGGCTGCCTAAGGAGGTGGTGAGCTCCCCCTCACTGGCAGTCTTCAAGCAAAGGTTGGATACACACTTTTCTTGGATGCTTTAGAATGCTTTGGGCTGATCCTGCGTTGACTAGATGGCCTGCGTGGCCCCTTCCAACTCTATGTTTCTATGATTCTATGATTCTAACTCTGCCATCCCCAGGCTCTGCCCACATAGCTACAGGAATGGGCTTCCTTCTGTCACTATGCCTCTGAATGCTCCATCCTGCCCACCTTTAATGACAGAGGGAGTGCAGAGGTTGCCATGCCCAGTGGCCCAATATCACTTCTGGTTAGGGTTCCCAACTCTGGGTTGGGAATTACCTGGAGATTTGGAAGCAGGGCCAGAGTAGGGCAGAGTTTGGGGATGGGAGGATTTCAGTGGGCAATGACAGAGTCCACCTTCCAAAGCAGCCACTTTCTTCAGGGCATCTGATCTGGAGACCAGTGGTAATCCCAGGAGATCTCCAGCCATCATATGGAGCTTCTGATGCAACTAGGTTTCCATCAGCCTGGGCGAATTGTGGCATGGAGCGGACACTGACGTCCTTCCACAGTAGCTCACCAGGAAAGGATACCATCAGCCTGCTCTCTACTGCACTAAGTTGCCTTCAACACAGTCGGCCAGACGACCGCTACTGCAGTTTCTATTCCTGCCCATGTCAGGTGATGCAACGAAAGCCAATAATATGGGGAATATTTATCTCCTGCCAATCAGTGGGAATATCCAGGGACTGAGACACCAGCTGCAGCATCATGTCACTTCCAGTAAAATGAGAAATATGTCACAGTTTGCTCTAGGAATTTCCAGGAACTCTATCGTAAAACCATAGAGTTCTTGGAAATTCCTAGAACTACACAGTGAGAATTATGTTGTTGTTGTTTTTAACAGATGTGATGTGCAGCCAATGTTGCAGGCCGTGTCTGGGATGTATCTTTCTCCCAGAAGTCCTCTAAGGGGCAGGAGGCAATGGGTCAGGGCTTATGGTGCTATCCAGCCCAGCTGGAGTCTTGACCCCCTCTCCCTCAGCCACAGTGACCTGAAGGAAGGCCACACTGCTTTCGGTCCCAGTTTGCCTCCCGACGACTATTCCAGGAACACCCAAAACTTTCCAAACATAAAGTTAGGAGAAGAAATATGAACCTCAGGCTTGCTGGAACTCTAATTCCTTAAAGCCCCATGCAAGAATTATCGCAGGCACATTTCATTCTGCCAAGCCCTGCCTCGTTCTATTCCATCAGAGAGAGAGAGAGAGAGAGAGAGAGAGAGAGAGAGAGAGAGAGAGAGAGAGAGAGAGAGAGCTGTGTATGTGCATTTTGTAGACTATTTCACGTGGTTTGGGAAAAGCTAGACTGTCTGGTTTCCCTCCCGCCATGCTGCTGGCAAAGGGAAAACACCAGGGAGGCTCCTTCACGGGGGGGAAAAAAACCAAACAAAACCCTCCAGCTAGTCAGAAGCTTATGAGAATGATTTTATTATTTTTGGGGGCGGGGGGAGTGCCTGATAAAAAAAAAAAAATTAAATACCAGCTTGCCCTCCATTTATTTATTTATTTATTTTATTTTTAGGCCTTCCGTCCTGGTTTCAGTGGCGGGTTGCTCCCAGGCATCCAAGCTTGCTCTCCGCTTGTGCTATCGATCCTGAGAAGGACACCTGCTCCCCGAAGCGGTTACTTACTGCCGATTGAACAGGTCCGAGGAAGGAAGAGGCAAGGCTGCTCAGGACCGGGATCCCGACGGCGGGCTGTTCGTTTCACGGCATTGAGGTGTGTTGTGGCTGGGGGGGGGGGGCTGACTCCCGGCCTCTCTGCAGACCTCTTCTCCCTACGCTTGGTGAAACGTGTGGAGATACAATGGGAGGGAAGGGGGAAGGAGGCAGTCTGGCAAACCAGATGGAAAATAGCTTGAAGAACTAGAACTCAGGGGCCTATCCTGCACAAACACTAGCGAAAGTTAAGAAAAATCAGAGGCAAACTGGGGCTCCCGGTGCCTGCAATACGTGGTAGCATGCACAACCCCTCCCCCAAGCAAAACTTTCATTAGTGCTGTGCAGGTGTTCGTTCTGGAAAGAAATACATACACGTCTTGTTTCAAGCCCAGTAGCACCTAGAGAGCAAAAAGATTTTGGGAGAGTCACTTCTGGGGGTTGGACTAGATGACCCAGGAGGCACCTTCCAACCCTATGATTCTATGATAAATAAACCTGCACAGAGATCTCATTCAGTTTCTGGCAGATTCATGCGTGTTCAAGTGCATGTCTTGATGGCAGGGCATGCTCGGATGGATCTGGAATGATTCTTGACCTCGTGAGCCTTGATACGTCAGTTGAGGAAAAACCAGAGAGAGCTGGCCCAGTCTCTGGTGGCTCTTCCAGGATGCTGGAGGAAGTGGCTGAAGGTATCTCAGATACTTCCTCCTAGAGTGGGTCCAGGATGTAAGCCTCCTCCTCCTCAGAGCCTTCCTCTCCTTTGCCTACTGAGGAGGAGCTAGTGCCCCGATCCTTGGCATTTTTTTTGGATGCAACACTGTTGACCCAGGAAAAGATCTCCATAGGATGTCTTCAAGGCTTATCCTCCCATCCCTCTGCACATATGACACAGTCGTTGTTGTTGTTAGGTGCAAAGTCATGTCCGACCCATCGCGACCCCATGGACAATGATCCTCCAGGCCTTCCTGTCCTCTACCATTCCCCGGAGTCCATTTAAGTTTGCACCGACTGCTTCAGTGACTCCATCCAGACACCTCGTTCTCTGTCATCCCCTTCTTCTTTTGCCCTCGATCGCTCCCAGGATTATTCTCTTCCCCAGGGAGTCCTTCCTTCTCATGAGGTGGCCAAAGTATTTGAGTTTCATCTTCAGGATCTGGCCTTCTAAGGAGCAGTCCAGGCTGATCTCCTCTAGGACTTAGCCTGTAGAAGTCTGTAAAACAGTTCCAGTATCCAGGAGGTTTGTCCCTCCCTCTAGACACAGAGCACGGGGTAACGAGAGACTCCTCCAGTGTGTGTGTGTGTGAGGTAATTGTGAATGTCCTGTGTTGTTCAGAGGGTTGGGCTAGATGTCCCTTTCGGTCCCTTCCAGCTCTGTGTTTCTGTTCCACTGTAACTGTCAAGAACAGGGGTGGACTACATGACCATGAGCCCCTGCCAGCATGGCTACTTGGCAGGGGCTCATGATAACTGTACTCAATGGACATCTGGAGAACCACAATTTGGCCACCCCTGGTCAGAAAGTTCTTCTTAGTGACTAAATTAACATACCTGACAGGGTTGTTGGCTTGAGAACCACTTTAAAACCCTTGAGTTGGATGAGATTCTGCTGACACAGTGGTGGTGGTGGAGGAGAAAGCCTTCTTCACCAATATTGTTTGTTTGTTTGTTTATTTGTTTGATTTATTGCCGACTGCTCCCCGAAGGCTCACGGTGGGTTATAATCATCTGTTAAAACCCCAATAAAACCCCACAAAATAGATAATACCTTACATAAGGTCATACACAATATAAATATCAAAACATCAGACCCGGTGGTAAAAGTCGTCCCACATGTATAACAATACCCTGATACCATCTTAAGATGGAGGGGGAGGAGGAAGGGGGGCAGATGGAATTTGCTTCTATGGGAGGGGCCCTGATCTACCTGGCTGCCCGGCCTCATCCATAGTTTCATGACTATTACCCTCAAAGAGAACTATGCTTATCCAATTCCAACAAGTTGGTGATCCCTGGCCCCAAGGAAGCACGTCGGGCCTTAACCAGGGCCAGGTCATTTTGTGTCCTGGCTCCCACCTGGTGGGAGGAGCTCCCAGAGGAGATCAGGGCCCTGACAGAGCTAGCACAGTTCCACAGGTCCTGCAAAATACAGCTCTTCTGCCAAGTTTTTGGTGGAGGCCAGTAAACTATCGGTCTATCGGACCCTCCAGAATCCCCTACTACACAGATATGCCCACCACACACATCGTTGGGCAATCCTAACCTCACCAATCTGCGAGGTTATGGTTGAAACATGTAACACGTTGATGTTGATTGATGTTATGTTATTGCTGATGGATGCAGTTACTGAATTTATCTTGCATCTGTCATTGGATCCCATGTTTTCCGTAAACCGCCCTAATCCTCAACAGAGGGGGGGTATAAAAACGTAACAAGTAAGCAAGCAAGCTAATGAGTGAGCAAACGAATGTACAAATGAGCAGGGGGTTGGACTAGATGACCTGTGTGGCCCCTTCCAACTCTATGATTCTATGATTCTATGATAACCTTGTTGCCCTTCCAATGGGTTCCAGGGTTTGCTCTGTCTGAATATATAAGACACATCCCGCTGGCCATATTTTCAGGAATTCCTCTTCACAAATAATCACACCGGGTCTGAAAAATGGGAGGGGTTTGTATTCCTGACGCCAGCCTCCTAAATAGCACCCTTGGCCCACTTCGGCTCTGCCCTGACAGTTCATAAATCAGCCTGACTGAATGCCAAATCTACAACTAGACCATTGCGCCGGTTGCTATCTGACAACATATTTGTAGTCGCGTTTCCCCCCCTCCTAGAATTATTGTACATATTGTGATATAACCGATAAGTGTTTGTAATAGAAACCGGAGACTCTTCTGTGGGAAGAGAGTGCAACAAATCTAGATCGAGCAATTGATATATCCGGGATGTTATCCGCGGTATAACTCTTTGCGTTACGGCTGCAATCGGCCTTCATCATGCTCATGAGGATTTGTCAAGACACTTACCTGTGGGGAAATTCAACATGATTTCTTAAGGGTGCAATCAGGGGCTGAATTATGGGATTGCCTCTTCATGCATCAGTGTTGGAATCGTCGCAACTTTGCCAAGACTCTATTTAATTTAGCTGCGGCGCCGTAAAACAAGATTGCGCTGCTGGTTAGGGGGTGAGGGAATAAGAACACGAGGAGAGCCCTGCTGGGTCAGGCCAGGGGTCCCTCTAGTCCAACATTCTGTCTCACATCGTAGCCAACCAGTCCTTCTGGGAGGCCATCAACAGGGCAGAGAGGCCAAGGCCTTCCCCTGATAAGAACATAAGAATTTCCCTGCTGGGTCATGCCAGTGATCCATCTTGTCCAGCATTCTGTCTCACACAGTGGCCAACCGGTCCTTCTGGGAGGCAGAGAGGCCAAGGCCTTCTCTTGATAAGAACATAAGAAGAGCCTTGCTAGATCAGAAAAGGGATCCCTCTAATCCAGCACCTCGTCTCACACAGCGGATCCAACCAGCTCCTCTGGAGGGCCAAGAACAGGGTACAGAGGCCGAGGCTTTCTCCTGATGTTGGTCCTGACATTGGATGGAACCATGACACATTCTGTACCATTCACTGACCAAAAGAGTCTGAAAGTGGCTTACAATTTCCTTCCCTTCTTCTCCCCACAACAGACATCCTGTGAGGTAGGTGAGGCTGAGAGAGCTCTGATAGGACTGCTGAGTCAGAGAACAGCACTGTCAGGGCTGTGAAGAGCCCAAGGTCACCCAGCTGGCTGCATGTGGGGGGAGCGTGGAATCAAACCTGGCTCTCCACATAAAAGCTACGACTCTTAACCATTACAGGACACTGGCTTTGGAGAGTTTGGGGGTGGGGATGGGAGTGGGCAGGATTTGGAGTACAGAGGGAACTCAGTGGAGTATAATGCTATGGATTCTACCCTCCGAAGTAGCCATTTTTCTCCAGGGGAACTGATCTCTGTTGCTTGGAGATGAGCTATAATTTCCACCTGGGGACTGGCATCTCAACTTCAAGTCCCCCCTCAGTTTCTTTAGAAAGTGGATGGGGCTTTTGCCCGGCAAAGCTTCTGGCTGAGCATAAGAGATTTGATTGGCTCAGCAGGATCTTTTTTTCTTTTGTTTTGATACGTGGCTTTAACAACAGCTGCTACCACAACCCAAGAATATTCCCTGTGGGAATGAAGGTGAGCTGTGGCAGCCATTTTGTGGCAGGCTCTGCCTCCTGAGGCAGCCATTTTGTGACTGCGCCCACCATACTGTTTCAGAATTCCAAAGGTGTCCACGGGTGCAAAAGGTTGGAGGCCTCTGGACTTGGCTCAGAGATAGCTACACCCACAAGGGCATCTTCTGGCTTCTATGACTGATGAAGCTTTGCTGGGAGTATCGAAAGATTCCAGGGTTTTGGATAGGATGTGGCTCGGGAAAGATTACCAAAGCCTTGCTGAGAACGAGCCCAGAGCTTTCCCTCCATGCAGATGAGGTCCTGCTTCTTCTTCTTGGAACTGCTACATGACAGTATTTAGAAATACAATGAGCCATTGAGGGTGATCAGCGATGCATCACAAGACGGCCCATTTGTTTCCATTTAATAGAGAAAAGGTTAGAGTTGTACATCATCCGGCTTCTTCCCTTCCTCGCATCGAAAACGCTGTCTGTTTAACCAAAGTCGTTGAGGAGGGAATTTGTATACGGCAGAATGAGCTTAAGGCTTTCATCCTTTAAAGGGAAAGCTGCAGGTTTCCTTCTTTCAGGGGTCCCTGACCAGATGTTACAAATAAAACACATACATTAAAAAAAACACTTAAAGCAATGAAAACATTCGTTTTTCTGCATTGATCCCCTGCACACTTTTCCTTAGCATATCTATGGGACCTCTTCTTCCATCATGTCCCCCAAAGAGCACTGGCCAAAACCAGCCGAGGACCCCCAGCCCCAAAGAAGTGAGACTGGCTTCGACCAAGACCAGCATGGTGGAACACCCTGCCGAAAGAGTTCAGGGTCCTGCAGGACCTTAATCAATTCCCCAGGGAATGTAGGGCAGAGCTGTTCCACCGGGCCTATGGCTGAGATCAGACAGAACATCTGTAACAGCTGGTCTCACAGAAGAAGAAGAAGAAGAAGAAGAAGAAGAAGAAGAAGAAGAAGAAGAAGAAGAAGAAGAAGAAGAAGAAGAAGAAGAAGAAGAAGAAGAAGAAGAAGAAGAAGAAGAAGAGTTGGTTTTCATATGCCACTTTTTCTCTACCAGGAGTCTCAAAGCAGCTTCCAATTGCCCTCCCTTTCCTCTCCCCACCACAGACACCCTGTGAGGGAGGTGAGGCAGAGAGAGTCCTGATATTACTGAAGAAGAAGAAGAGTTGGTTCTTATATGCCGCTTTTCTCTACCCGAAGGAGTCTCCAAGTGGCTTACATTTGCCTTCCCTTTTCTCTCCCCGCAACAGACACCCTGTGAGGTGGGTGAGGCTGAGAGAGCCCTGATATCACTGCTCGGTCAGAACAATTTTATCAGTACCGTGGCGAACCCAAGGTCACCCAGCTGGCTGCATGGGGGGGAGCGGGGAATCAAACCCGGCTCGCCAGATTAGACGTCTGCACTCCTAACCACTACACCAAGCTGGCTCTCACAGCAAGCTGGCTCTGCATGGTGATGGCTGACCCCTTCACTGCATTGAGCAAATTAGTTCCCGCTCATTTAAATCTGGCTCATGACAGAACAGAATTGCAATGTAGTGGAATCTTCTACCATCCCCAGCAAGCTTACGCAGAACCTCAGATCAATTCCGTTACTCTCAGGAAGTGATTTTAAAACTGCACTTTTAGTGCCTGTCATATTTAAAAAAGGCTTAAAGGGGATGTGATGGGAAACCTGTTTTTCATGGTGTACCAAGAGATTTCCCTTGACGGGGGATCAGCTGAGTTTTGCAAATATTTGAGTCTGAAAACTGAACTGCCTACTCACAATTCTCCTTTTCCTTTCGAGCTGAGCTCTTCATAGGACCAACCTGATGTTTTCTTTGGAATCCTCAAATTAGCAGTGCTGGAGTATTTTTTAATTTATTTATTAAAAGGCTTATGTATCTGGCAGTCAGTCTAAAAACACCTTCTGCTGCCACCAGTAGGCTGCACAGTACAAGATAGTCACAGAATTAGAAGGCACCTCCAGGGTCACCTAGCCCAGGGTTAGTCAAGCTGTGGTCCTCCAGATGTCCATGGATTACAATTCCCATGAGGCCCTGCCAGCAAACGCTGGCAGGGGCTCATGGGAATTGTAGTCCATGGACATCTGGAGGACTACAGGTTGACTAACCCTGATCTAGCCCACACCCCCGGAACTATGCAGGAAGTTCACGACTACTTGCCCACCAACAGTGGCCCCAAGTCCATGCCCAGATGATGCCCCCCCCCAAAAAAAATCAGAATCCCTGGCCAGTCTGGCCTGGAAGAAATTCGCCTCCCAATCCCAAAGTGGTGATCAGCATATCACTGGGCCTGCCATCCTTTCCTGCCCACCCACATAAAATCTGCCTAAGTTTATAGAATCAACATTTCTGTGACGACAATCTAGCCTCTGCTTAAAAACGTCCAGAGGTGGATAACCCACCACCTCCTGTGGAAGCCTGTTCCACTGAGGAACTGGTGTCATGTATTGACTCAAAGAAATGTTTGGGACTTGCGGTCTTTACTGCTGCGTATAGTGTACTGTAAATAGGATCCTGTTCATGAACTTCTGTCCCCCCTTGATCGTGTTGATGTGAACAGAATGTGATTCTGTGAAGGCTCAAGGGGGTGGCAGGTGACAGTGGATGAGCGATAGGGTTGTGAGTGTCCTGCATAGTGCAGGGGGTTGGACTAGATGACCCAGGAGGTCCCTTCCAACTCTATTCTTCTATGATTCTATGAATACTGATGCTACACTTCTAATATCCTCCTAACACATCCATTAGCAAAGGTCCCGTTTTGTTGCTTCTACTGACTCATGATGTATATGCAAGAAAGGCAGACGATGAATCATGTCAATGAAACAAACAAATTAATTAATATTCCCACTTGTTCCAGCCTCAGGCTGCCTCGAAAGCTTCCTGGGATAATTCTGCCTTCCGTTCGCATGATGCGCATGTTGCATAATGCACTTTCAATATGCTTTTGCAGATGGATTTTCGTGGGCGATACAGGAAAATTTGCTATTGAAGTGCACTGAAAGTGCATTATCGAATGTGTGTGTGTGAAGTGGAAACGGGGGGGGGGGGAGGGCTTGAGAGGTAACCAAGGAAAACCTGACTTCTGTTTTATTGCTCTAATTGGGTGGGTTGGGCAGACAGAAAACAGAAAAGCAGAAACAGGCACATTTGTAGGACAGATATCTGAGACGGTTTGTGTGCAAAAACATCTGCAGTATAATGCAGAAGTTTCAAGAGAGCTACCTGCAATCTCCAATCAAATAGCAATTGGAACAGAGGGGCTTCTTCTCCATGACTACCTTTGACCCCCTCCCCCCAGTTGGTGGTGGTCAAATAGGCTTTGTAGGTTTTTAAAAGCCCTGTTAAATAACACTTCAGCTCTGTTTGACCAGCATTGACAGTGGAGTACGCAATAATGCTTTTCTCATGGCACCTTCAACTCTCTGAAAAACTAGGGATACTATCGAATTTCTCATCCCTGCGGGTTCCACTGAACCCCCCCCCAGTTTCAATTTCATTTCTCCCTCCGCAAACTAGCCCATCATTCTTTATTTTCACACCATTTTCTATTTCCTCCTGCCAATTTTTCCCGTTAAACACATTTTGAACATTATTTTTGCATCAATTGCATATAAATGATGTATAAATCACATGTAAGTGGCACATAATGTGTCAATGCTGTACAAATGGCATAAAGGAAACAGACAACTCAGGAATACCAGCCACAAAGAAAATTCTCTGTCTGCCTTTCTGTCTGTCCGTCTGTCCATCATCTCTCCCCCTCCCTCCCCACTTATCTATATCTATCTGTCTGTCTGTCCATCCGTCCATCTGTCCATCTGTCTGTCTGCCCTTCTGTCCGTCCACCCATCATTCCATCTATCTATCTACCTACCTTCCCGTCCATTGTAAACAGAAGTCCGGCAACAGGCAGCTATTCCCAGCAAAAAGGAGTGGGATCGGTCCTAACAGGACCACGGACAGCTCCTTGTGAATTCTTCCTCCAGCAACGGCCATTATTTCAACAAGAAGAGAAGAAGAGTTGGTTCTTATATGCCGCTTTTCCTTACCCGAAGGAGGCTCAAAGTGGCTTACAGTTGCCTTCCCATTCCTCTCCCCACAATAGACACCCTGTGGGGTGGGTGAGGCTGAGAGAGCCCTGATATCACTGCCCGGTCAGAGCAGTTTTATCAGTGCCGTGGCGAGCCCAAGGTCACCCAGCTGGCTGCACGTGGGGGAGTGCAGAATCGAACCTGGCATGCCAGATTAGAAGTCCGCACTCCTAACCACTACACCAAACTGGCTCTGCTTGAAACACCTACATTGCATAGCTGCCCTTCCCAGTGCTCTTGCACTGACCTTGTCATGACCCAGAAAGACATTAAAGCAGGAGTGGGCACTCTCATTGGCCAAAGTGTGAAAACATTTTTAAAAACCCACAGTACCTTACCCCACAATGCCTCTGTATCACCTGGTCCTGCCCCCCCCCATTGCCATGTGATCATGAGTCGAGAGCATGGCTTCTGTGTATAGAGGGAATATGTGTGCATCCATGCTCTCTCCCTGTGAACAGAAAGCTTACAATTCCTCCATGCTGCACTCATTCCCATTGTCCTGTACTATACATTGCCTGACGGTATGGAGGGTGCATGCATAGAGGGGCTTGTGTGTTGGCAAATCAAAAAGGGGAAGAGATGCATATTGTACTTGACCAGTTGTTTGGGGAGAAAGCTGAACTTCTCCAGGGTTGCCAATACCTTTGGACCTTGCTTTGGTTCTCAAAACTGGCCATACTTGCTGGGGAAAGATGGTATGGAGGGTAGTGCTCAGCTTGCCATGGATCACAGAACTCTATGATCCCTGAGGATCTTCAGCCACATCCTCTGTCTTAGTTTTCTGGCCCTGCTGGTGGACGTCTTGTTGGCACCTGGGTTTGGGCCATTGTGTGACACAGAATGTTGGACTGGATGGGCCTTTGGCCTGATCCAACATGGCTTCTCTTATATTCTTATAGATGGAATGCTCTGTCTGGGGCATCTGAATCGCAGAATCGCAGAATCGCAGAATCATAGAGTTGGAAGGGGCCATACAGGCCATCTAGTCCAACCCCCCGCTCAACGCAGGATCAGCCCAAAACATCCTAAAGCATGAAGCTAATTTTTTGTAATGAGAAAAGTTGGAATCCTAGAAAGGAATGTTGTCCCCAAAGCCTCCAGAAACAAGCAGAAGTCCTTTGAAAGCACATTCTCTGTTGTTCCTGGTGATACAATCTGGGTAGTTCCATCATGGCAGGTTTTATTTCACAAGGAATGTGCATTTATCACATGATTGCCTTCCCAATTACAATGCAAAATAAAAGGCACCATCAAATAGTTTAATAGGAGCAGAGGAGAATAGAAGCTTTTTTTCATCAAATGATGCAGAAAATAAAATGACAATGGGAAACCCAGACTGGTGTGTGTGTGTATGAGAGAGAGAGAGAGAGAGAGAGAGAGAGAGAGAGAAGTACATGGAAGATGTGGGCTTGTCAATGCCACACAAATGAAGAAGAAGAAGAAGAAGAAGAAGAAGAAGAAGAAGAAGAAGAAGAAGAAGAAGAAGAAGAGTTGGTTCTTATATGCCACTTTTCTCTACCCGAAGGAGGCTCAAAGCGGCTTACATTCTCCTTCCCTTTCCTCTCCCCACAACAGACACCCTGTGGGGTGGGTGAGGCTGAGAGAGCCCTGATATCACTCCTCTGTCAGAACAGCTTTGTCAGGGCTGTGGGGAGCCCAAGGTCACCCAGCTGGCTGCATGTGGAGGAGTGCAGAATTGAACCCGGCTCACCAGATTAGAAGTCCGCACTCCTAACCACTACACCAAACTGAAGTGGGTTCCTTAGGCACTGAGTCCATGTCTTTACGTGACTATAGCATTGAAAACACATTTCTTACATTAAAAGAGCCTGAAAAATCTTTGATTACGGTCCACCCAATTGCCGCGGCATCTTCCAATTGAGGGTGAGAGAAGCTCAAGGGATTTGGGAGAACAGACTTTACAATAATGTTGCCATTGCTATCTCTTTTGTTCAAAAGGAGAATATGGAATTAATGGGCTTTTAATATGCATTTCGCACAGAGCTTAGGCTCACATTAGAAAGGCCTGCGGGAGAGATTTCATCCTTTCCAACCCCAGTAAACTGAAACTTGAATTGCATGTTTAGAACTATCCCATAGGGCAGGACATCTGGGACGGATTCACTGTAGATTTGGCGAGGGTTGTAGGATCAGGGGTGGAATACCATTTCGCACACAGACAACCTTAGATTAATTCCCCAGCAATTTCAGTGAAGTGCTCCCAAGGAGCAGGTGTTGGAAAGATTTTCCTCTGCCTGAGATCCTGCCGAGCTGCTATGGGTCCAGGTCAAATCACATGAGAGACGGATTGTTCCAGGACTGGAGCTTGCACCTTTTCACTGATTCGTTTGTGTCCGAACTTTCTCACTGAGACTCAAGGGGAATTGCAAAATAGTATCTATCTATCTATCTATCTATCTATCTATCTATCTATCTATCTATCTATCTATCTATCTATCTATCTATCTATCCATCTATCCATCTATCCATCTATCCATCTATCCATCTATCCATCTATCCATCTATCCATCTATCCATCTATCCATCTATCCACCCACCCACCCACCCACCCACCCATCCATCCACCCACCCACCCATCCACCCACCCATCCATCCATCCATCCATCCATCCATCCATCCATCCATCCATCCATTTATTTATTAAGCTTATACCCCGTCCGTCTCGACAAATTGGCTCGCGGCGGCTTACAAATAAAAGGCAAACAGCCTTTACAATAATAAATACAATAAAACCACTAAAAGCAACATTCCACCCCCTCCAATTTAAAACAACAATCAAACCCCACGAAATGACCAAACAAGGCAGGTGGCAGGCAGAAACCAAAAACAACACCACCCGTATCATGCCACTAACGGCATATGATGGGAAAACAGGCAGTCAGATGTCATAGGGCGGGACCGGCTTGTACAGCATTCGTCAAATCTGGACAAGGCATACCATCCATCCCTGTGACTGGCAGGTCGGACAAAGCCTCTGGATCGAAAAAGTGTTGTCTAAATATTAGGAGCCTGACTCCTACCCTTCCTCGGTCAATAAGAACTTTCCACCTACTCAAATCGTTAGATCGAGATTACTATACAGCCATCTGTAGACTCACCTCAGTTCTGACACGCAGATGGAATAGCTAACAGAGGGTCCTTTTCTGCCTTAGTCACAACAGAACTACCGAAGAATCATATTGGTGTTTTGAGTACTTAGGAGTATGTGACATTCCTGAAACAGAAGAGCAGCCTTGAGAGAACAAAACTTAGAACGTTGTGGCAAGTGAGAAAAGGAGGTGTTGTTTATGTGCTCCGAATGGAATGTTTCAAAATGCCCTGAATGGTAAAACTGGTCCATGTCAGGAGTAGGAGGCACTCAAATTAAACTGGGTTTCTATTCAATAGGTTTAGCTGGCTGTCTGATGGCTTCAGAAAGGATGCAGAGGAAAGGGTGCAGAGGAAAGTGATGAGGCTGATCCAGGGCCTGGGGACCAACCAAGCCCTCTGAGGAAAGTCTGAGGGACTTGGGAATGTTCAGCCTGGAGAAGAGGAGGTCGAGAGGGGACATGATGGCACTCTTGAAGTCTTTGAAGGGTTGTCACTTGGAGGAGGGCAGGGAGAGGGTCCTGTTGACAGCACAGGATAGGACCTGTAGTAATGGCTTTAAACTACTTGTCAAATGATACTGGATAGATATCAGGAATTTTTTTTTCAGAATCAGAGTAGTTCAGGAGTAGACTAGGCTGCCTCAGAAGGTGGGGAGCTCTCCCTCACTGGTGGTCTTCAAGTAGTGGCTGGACAGGTACTTAACCTGGATGCTTGAGGCTGATCCTGCATTTTTCAGGGAGTTGGACTAGGTGGTCCCTTCCAGCTCTAGGATTCCATAATTCCCATACTCCCACCTCAGATGTCAGTTTTCTGGGATTGATCCTTAAGTCTTTTCAAATCCCCAGAAAATTGCCAACTGCCAACTGCCAACTGCCAACTGCCAACTGCCAATTGCCTGCTGCCAGGTGAGCCTTTTTCATATAGTGGAGGCAATAGGAGACAGGCTAGTTTTTAAGCGCACAACCCCTATTAGAGAAAAGGAATTTTCTTTGCTGCCCCTTTATGACCTTTGTGACGCTAGCCTTGTAGCCAATTCACTCAAATTTTCATCCCCATTACTTGTATGCCTCAAAGGCAACTTCTTTTGACACTGTAGCTGTCTTTGGCAGGATTTTCCTGCTTCTCGTTATCTCCAGATATCTCCTTAGTCCAGCCTTTCTCAGCTTTTTTTTACCATTGAGAAACCCCTGAAACATTCTGCAGGCTTCAAGAAACCCCAGAAGTGACACAACGGTGCAGAGTATGGCTGGGAAACACAGCTGTGTACATGCCCATCTGAGGCCCGCCCCCTTCCCACCCCCTTCCAGGCTGTCCCGAGGTCAACCAGTTGGCTGCATGTGGAGGAGGAGTGGGGAATCAAATCCGGCTCGCCAGATTAGATTCCACTGCACTTAACCACCACACCAACCTGGGAACTGTCAGGAAGCACAGTCAATAAGGAGGAGGAATGGGGGCTGCTGCCTCTTCCTATCAGCATAGGAACTCCCAGTGCCCTCAGCCACCACTTGGCATTGCAGAACTGCTGGTGCTGCTTGGCGTAGTGGTTAAAGAACAACAGCTTCTAATTTGGAGAACTGGGTTTGATTCCCCACTCCTCCACATGCGGCCAAGCTGGTTGACCCTGAGCCAGTCCAAGTTCTCTCAGAGGTCTCTCAGCCTCATCTGACTCACAGGGTGGCTGCTGTGGGGAGAGGAAGGGAAAATGATTGTAGGTGGCTTTGAGACACATGAGGCCTGCTGGGTGACCTTGGGCCAGTCACAGTTCTCCCAGAGCTCCCTCAGCCTCACTTACCTCACAGGATGTCTGCTGTTGGGAGAGGAAGAGAAGGCAATTGTAAGCCTCATCAGGACTCCTTGAAGTAGTAAAAAGTGGGGTAGAAAAAAAACACCTCTTCTTTTCTATGTTCCTTTTTAGATGTTTGGACCCTGTCTCCGTAATCTTTAAAACAACCTTTTAAGGAATGTTATAGCACCCATCCTAAGATGAGTGCCATAAATGCCTTTAGGAAGGTGTCGCCCTGCTTAGGATGGCCCTCTGAGCTAAGGTGACCAGATTTTAACATTGGTAAAGCGGGACACCAAGAGCCTCTTGTGGCGCAGAGTGGTAAGGCAGCCGCCTGAAAGCTTTGCCCATGAGGCTGGGAGTTCAATCCCAGCAGCCGGCTCAAGGTTGACTCAGCCTTCCATCCTTCCGAGGTCGGTAAAATGAGGACCCAGCTTGCTGCTGGGGGGTAAACGGTAATGACTGGGGAAGGCACTGGCAAACCACCCCGTATTGAGTCTGCCATGAAAACGCTGGAGGGCGTCACCCCAAGGGTCAGACATGACTCGGTGCTTGCACAGGGGATACCTTTACCTTTACCTAAAGCGGGACACCATTGACCAGGGGGGGTTCTTGATTAAAAATCTGGTCTATATGGAGCAACAAATATTTTCATAGAATGCATAGAATGCAAAAATAGTATTGTAATATATATTTTCAACGTAAGTACAATTTTCCAGGTGCCCCCAGGTGTGCCTCCAAAAGTGGAACCATCTGGTCACCTGACTCTGAGCGGCTGCCATCTCGCAAACCCTAATCTGAGAAACAGTTCCCGGTTTCAAAGTACCAAATTAGTTTGTCGTTCAGGCCAGGTTTGACCCGTGGACTTCTTAGCTCGGTTTCCAACAGCCCACATACCACTGTAGCATCAGTTTCCGAAAAGTGAGGCCGCATCCTGCCACACAAAGGTGGCTTTTGGCCATGTGCACCATGCCGGTCCCGCATCCTCCTTCTCCTCTTTCTCGCACGCTCATGTATCCCGCCCCCCTCCCCTAGCTGCCACACCGGCGTAAGCAAGGCAGAGGAGCTCTCGGTCTAATTAGCTGTCTAAGACAGGGCTAAGTGGGCACAGTGGGGGGAAAATCTTTCCCGGGCCCCTCCAAGCTTCTCGGAGGCCCTGGCAGACGGAGAGGTGAGCGGCCTCTAAGAGGCCCGGCAAACTCGCTGACATTATGTCCATGGGTTATCATTATCGTCCTCTCCTCTTTTCTACCCTCACCCCCCCCTTAAAGAAACCGGATCGATCGCCTCCTGACCAGAATGATGCTTCAGGGCATCTTTCCCCCTGCTTGGGAGTGATTGACCATTGGGTATCATTAAGGAAGAACAGAGGGAAAGACGAGGGCTGGAGGGAGGGAGGCCCTGCGAGCGAGCGGGAGAGGCCGAGGCAGAAGCGCAAACAGAGACAGGGCCCTCCTCGCGCATGTCTCTCCCCTCCCAGACTCCGCTGACCTTTCACTCAGGAGCCAGGTGGAGCCGGGAGAGATTTAATTGAAGGGATGCCTCAGATGTGTTTGGGTGGTGATGGAGGAGCAGGAGGAGGAGGAGCAGGAGGAGCAGGAGGAGGAAGAAGCGCCATCCCTGCACCATTGGAAAGTGTTTGAGGAAAGAGAGGAGCGGGAGAGAAGCCCCCCAGCCCCGCAGCAACTTCGGATGACCTTCAAAGGCTAATTGCTCGGCTCTTCCGAGGCCTTGGCCAGCACGAGTGATGGCGCCTCTGTTTGGGGCTGCCCAAGCCGGTCTCCCCTCGCAGACTATCTCTCCCCCACGTGGGCGCTCCAGCAACCCCCCTCAGCAGCAGGGCAGCAGTGCCGTCTCCCCAGCGACCCTCGCTGGGCAATCGATAGCTGTGGAGCCAAAGGAGCCACCTTGTCTTCACCCTCCTCCTCCTCCTCCACCTCCATCAGGACCCACACACACACACACACACTCACTCTCACTCACACACACACACACACACACACACACACCCCTCCCAGCACAGCTGCATTAACAGCCAGGTTCATGCTTAATTTCCCAGGCCTCCCTCATTAATCTCAACAAGGGAAAGGGAAGGTGGGGGGGAGAGAGAGAGAGAGAAAGAGAAAGAATAAGGAAAGGGGGAACTAAGCCTGTAAGGAAGAAAGACACTGGATCAACAAGGGTTTCATTTATTTTGGGAAGGTTGAGGCCTAAACGACAAGGTGGGGGCAAAATTGGACTTTCTCTGCTCCAGGGCAGAAGAAAGGCCTTTCGACAAACCGGGAGAAAGAAACCCCCCAACAGAATTTAACTTCTGGGTGTGATCGTTCCGTATAGTAAGCATTGAAGCGCTAGGGTGAGGAAATATTCAGGGATTGAAAAAGTCCACCAGAGTTACAAAAACTTCAGGCTTATAGGCCGTTTGTGTGTGTGTGTGTGTGTGTGTGTGTGTAGGGGAAAGGTGGAAAAGTGTCTTGACTTTTACAGGGAGAGAAAGCCAGACGTTGGCCTGAGGTGCTGAGCGAGGAGAAGCACTGTTCTTGGGCCCTCCCTGGATTATGAAACCCTCTGGAAACACATATCAGCTCGAAGGGACCAGGCTTTTAAAACTTACAAAGATTTCAAATGAATGGGAAATTAATTTAAACTCCCACTGGACGGCAGAAAGTGAAGGGGGAGAAATGCTTTTTTGCACTCCCGCTTTCAGAATTTTCCCGACGCCTTTGATTTGTCACTTCCCAAATTTCACGCAGGTGCATCGAATCCCCCCTCCCCTTTTAATTACTTCCTTTCTTCCCTTATAACCCTGCCTTCATCTGTCTTTCCCCTCCCTCCTTCCCCCAGTCTCCCCCCTCGCCTGCTTTTTTTCTTTTGCAGAACATAAGTAAAACTCAGTGAATGAATCTCAGCTGACTTAAATGGGTGACAAGGGAGAAAGGAAGAAGGAAATTCATCCCTTCTTGTCTCTGAGAGCAATTTAATTAGGCCCGGTCCCCCCCCACACACCCCCAGTAGGTAAGGGAAGGACACGGGGACGGTTTTGCCTAAGCTCCTTGTGAAGGCAAAAGGTGCTCTTGGACACACACACACAAACACAGAAAGAGAGAGAGAGAGGATTCTTAAAGGATCATGTAAGAAGATCAACAGATAAGCAGTTAATTTTGTGTACTTAGAAAGCAAATGAGTGTGCAGTTCTCACTGGAATAGCCGGAGTGATGGGATGGGGGCAGAGAAAGAAAAAGAGCAGGGAGAGAAAGAAAAAAAGGGACAGCCAAGGGGAAAAAAAAGACCATCGGGTATTTCGCTATTGAAACTGATGGCCAAAATTAAAGATTTATGTAACTTGATAGGCTATCTCGGCTGCGTGTGTACATATCTATCTATATACATACATGGACGTATTGATTTTTCCTTTACACAGCTCAGTTGTTTCAAGAATTTTCATCAGGGGAAAACCCATTTTTAAACTAATTGGAGTCTGTGGAGAGGAAACCTCATTTTGGGTTCAAATGAATTTCCCTGAAAATGTCATTTGATTCGGGGAAATATGACTGATCTGCCTGATTCCTTGATACGGAATGAAATGAGCCGTCGTCCTTCAGGATATCTTCGGTTCAAGGGAGGGGGGAATTTTATGGTTAATGCCATCAGTGAAGAACAGTCCTGCTTGGGAAAGAGAAGTCCCTCAGCGGCAGGGAAAGGCCGCAGGGTTGCCTCTTAGTCCGCTGGTACAGCTGCCGTTCAGCACGGATAGATCCTTTCCTCTTCCCAAGCAATGTTTCCAAAGTAAATTGCAGTAAATAACAAAAAACACAAGATCCCAAGAAAGGAAGCAAACAGCTTCTCGGTTCAACTCTTCCGACGATATTTGTTTTCTGGATGGTAGTCAAAATTGACCCCTGGGTCAAAGGACAAAGCCATAGAAGATGTTGGTCTTCAAATATCCCCCAGATGGAGAGTAAAGACAGTGGGAAACATGTCCACTGGTGCAGTTTGGAGTTTAGTTAAAGGAGCTGCATAAAAAGCAACTGGACAGTCCTTGAGGCTGTGATGTGATTTTTTAGGGTTGCCAACTTTCTGGCGAGACCTGGAGACCTGGAATTAGAATTGATCTCCAGGCATCAGTTGTAATTCCGGATCTCCAGGCCCGCCTGGAGGTTGGTTCAGTTCCCCCTGGAGACAATAACTGCTTTGCAGGGTGGAATCTGTGATATTAAACCCCACTGAGGTCCCATTACTTCCCAAACTGCTCCCTACCCACAGGGTCCACCCCCAATACCTCCAGATACTAGTTGGCAAGCATAACACTGATTTGGCCAGTCACTTCAACTACATATACCATGCCCACCTGGAAGAGTTAAATTCCCACTAGGGCTGGATGAATCTCACCTGTTTTCTTCTTTGATGGATCAAAATGCTTCCAGCTCATTGTAACTGTTCTGGCGGTCTTGTGGCTCAGTGGGAGAACCTCCATGTTGCGTGCAGGAGGTCCCAGGTTCAATTCCCAACATCTCCAGTTAAAACAAGTGGGTCAAAAATGTTGTGAAAAACCTCCAAGTCCCTGAAAGGCAGCCAGTCAGAGCAGATAGTATTGGTCTTGACAAACTAATAGTCTATTGATTCTATATGGATAAGGGTAGGCCTCTAATCTGGAGAACTGGGTTTGATTCCCCACTCCTCCTCCACATGCAGCCAGCTGGGTGACCTGGGGCCAGTCACAGTTCTCCCAGAGCTCTCTCAGCCTCCCCTACCTCACAGAGTAGTCGTTGTGGGGAGAGGAAGGGAAGGCATTTGTAAGCCGCTTTGGGTAGAGGAAAGCGGCATATAAGAACCAACTCTTCTTCTTCTTCTTCTTCTTCTTCTTCTTCTTCTTCTTCTTCTTCTTCTTCTTCTTCTTCTTCTTCTTCTTCTTCTTCTTCTTCTTCTTCTTCTTCTCCTCCTCCTCCTCCTCCCCATCCCCCTCCCCCTCCCCCTCCTTCTTCTTCCACCACTGATCCACTTCAGATTTCCACAATCTTCATTTCTGTGGATACACACTTGGGGCCCGCTTTGGTCCGTGTTGTGTAATGCCTCTGATACCTTTCACTTAGATTCTCCCATTCTATAGCACTTCCACAATCATGACATGTATTCCGATGCGTGCCCATGGGACACCCGCCTCCCCCAACATCATGCTAATGGGGAATGCATGTGGTTCTATTCTGCGACATCATGGCACATTCTGGGAAAAATTCCAACTGGGGAGGCATTTGGACGTGTCCCCCGTCCAAACAAGCCATGCTCCTGCATGAACATGGCTGCAAGCCCAGTAGCAACCCCAGGTGGTGACCACATTCATGTGGGGCCAAACATAATGTCTAAATTGCCCAAAGGGGTCTTTCTTGTCTAATCTGCAATTATTTGTTGCAATCAATGCCTAGTGTACTGTTCCAATTTTCACAAGTCCGGAGGTGCGCAATCACGGTGAAGTTATTATTACGCTCCTACCTAATTTCAGCAATGAACATGGGGGAAGCGAGAGGACAGAGGGATTGTCATGTGTATACAGATGCTTCCACCAGGCATTTGCTTGAGTCCGGATGACCCAACAAAATCCACGGGTCCCCCCTCAGACACCCCTCCATGACCCAAACCAGCCTGACCTCCCTGGGGTTTGTCTACGTTGTCCTTCTCTTTAGTATAGTTTGCCAAAGCCGTTGAAATTCTGTTAAATTGGAATGACTGTTGGATTATGGTTGATGTGTTATTTCATGACTGTGTTAGATGTTTAGATTGTTCTAAGTATTACCCCTGCAATGTTTTAGGTCAGGGGTAGTCAAACTGCGGCCCTCCAGATGTCCATGAACTACAATTCCCAGGAGCCCCTGCCAGCATTTGCTGGCAGGGGCTCCTGGGAATTGTAGTTCATGGACATCTGGAGGGCCGCAGTTTGACTACCCTTGTTTTAGTTGAACCGCCCTACGCTGTATGGGAGGGCAGTATGAAAATCTAATAAATGAATAAAAATAAATAGATATACCTAGATAATTGGAGTCCTGTGCACAGTTCTGGAGGCCTCCCTTCAAAAAGGACGTGGACAAAATAGAGAGGGGGCAGAGGGGAGCAATGAGGATGATCCAGGGCCTGGGGACCAAGCCCTATGAGGAAAGACTGAGGGATTTGGGAATAATCAGCCTGGAGCAGAAGAGGTTGAGGGGGGACATGATGGCTCTCTTCAAGAATTTGAAAGGTTGCTCCTTGGAGGAGGGTAGGGAGAGGTTCCAGTTGGCGGCACAGGGTCTGCAGTAATGAGTTTAAACTTCAAGTACAACGATATAGGCTAGATATCAGGAAAAAAAATTTCACAGTCAGAGTAGTTCAGCCGTGGAATGGGCTGCTTAAGGAGGGGGTGAGCTCCCCATCATTGGCTGTCTTCGAGCAGCAGCTGGACAGATACTTCTTCTGGATGCTTTAGGCTGATCCTGCATGGAGCAGGAGGTTGGACTAGATGGCCTGGATGGCCCCTTCCCACTCTGTAGTTTGATCACTCTAGCCCAAGGTCACCCAGCTGGCTGCATGTGGAGGAGCAGGAAATCAAACCCAGATCCCCGGCTACAATCCACCACTCTTTACCGCTTCACCACTGCTAGTGATTCCTCTGACAGATTTCTGATCCTCCCCAGGAGCACATTCTTTCTGTGAAGTTTGAGTCTCTTGCATTGTGGTATCTTCCTAGGTTGTTCTTGCTCTGTACTTGGGTTGTGCCAAGCCGGAAAGTTGGTTTGGGAAATGACCATCTAAAGCAGGGGTAGTCAAACTGCGGCCCTCCAGATGTCCATGGACTACAATTCCCATGAGCTCCTGCCAGCAAACGCTGGCAGGGGCTCATGGGAATTGTAGTCCATGGACATCTGGAGGGCCGCAGTTTGACTACCCCTGATCTAAAGCATAGAATCATAGAATCATAGAAGAGTAGAGTTGGAAGGGACCTCCTGGGTCATCTAGTCCAACCCCCTGCACTGTGCAGGACACTCACATCCTTATCACTCATCCACTGTCACCTGCCACCCCTTTGAACCTTCACAGAATCGGCCTCTCTGTCAGATGGCTATCCAGCCTCTGTTTAAAAATCTCCAAAGATGGAGAACCCACCACCTCCTGAGGAAGCCTGTTCCACTGAGGAATCACTCTAACTGTCAAGAACTTATTCCGGGTGTTGAGATGGAATTTCTTTTGAATTAATTTCATCCCATTCATTCTGGTCCATCCCTCTGGGGCTAGAGAGAAAAATTCTGCTCCATCCTCCATATGGCACTCTTTTAAATACTTGAAGATAGTTATCAGATCTCCTCTCAGTCACCTTCTCTCCAGGCTAAACAGACCAATCTCCCCCAACCTTTCTTCACACATCTTGGTCTCCAAACCCCTCACCATCTTTGTTGCCCTCCTCTGGACACGTTCCAGTTTCTCTACATTCCTCTTCAATTGGGGTACCCAAAACTGAACATAGTACTCCAAGTGAGCACATTCTTTTTTTGTATTTTATTCGGACTTTCTGCTTTATCCCCCCTTTCAGCGCTACCCGACATGATGGCTGCTTCTTAAAAAAAAAGAAGAACAGTAAAAAATGTCCTAAAAGAACTCACGGGATACCTTTGGGGTTATCGTGCGCTCCAGTAACAAAGAGTTAAAATCTTAGTCCCAGATTGCTAAGTGAGGCATCAACAGGGGAGATGCACATCACGCAAGAATTAGCCACCAAACTATTGAATTAGCCACTGGAGGGAAAGCACATTTTTCAGTGCTCAAACAGATGCCTGGAGCATGAAAAAGCGGGGTTCAATGCACATCTTTTGGCGCATTCTCAGGTAGGTAGTGATGATGAGTGCGTTGCTGACAGAGAGCCATGTTTGGGTAAGAAATCAGCACGCAGATTGGCATCGTCGTCCGGATGGCACGCAGGTGTCAGGTGTGCTGGCTCTATGGGGAACCGCTGACATTTTCAATGCCCCCTGGGAGCCCCCGACTGAATCGAAAAGCCTTGCTACAATATCAGGGGCACGGAGCAATGGCTGGCCCTTCTCTGGTGACATCAAATGAAGCTTTGGAAGGAACAATTAAAAGACACCTCTTTCTTTTTAGGAGGGGTTCCTTTTACCGCAAGAAAGATCACACAGATCCAGGTCCGCTTTTGCCGATGTGCGATTGTTCTTGTTATCTGGAGAAACGGCTCCGTTTTCGTGTCGCTCTTTGTATAGTTATCTTTTGGTACCCTTGATGAGCAAAATGCACTGGCTGAACGTCAAAATAAATGCATTTGCCTTTGTCCCTTTGGATACTCATATTCAGCCCTCCCGCCCTCCAGATTGGTTCTTGGTTCTTGGTTCTTCCTCATCCCCTTGCCCAGCTGTTGAATGAGACGGAGCCATTATTCCACTCACCGGTTTCTTCATTCCGTAAATATATTTATTAACGTTTGTTAACAAGTGTTTTGCCCCCACTTTCCCCCACACTGGTGTACTCAAAAAGGCCTTCCAAATAAAATGCAAGATAAATACCATTCTAAGAAAAATACAGGCCAGGCTTATGTGTGATGAATTTAATGTTGCTGGCACGGCACAGTGGTCAAGAGCAGTAGAACCTTATCCAGAGAGCCCGGTTTGATTCCCCGCTCCTCCACATGCAGCCAGCCAGTGACCTTGAGCTAGTCACAGTCCTGATCAAAGCTGTTCTCACCGAAAAATCCTATCAGGGCTCTCTCAGCCCCACCTAATTCACAGAGAGTCTGTTGTAGGGAGAGGAAGGAAAGGCAAATGTAAGCTACTTTGAGACTCCTTTGGGAAAAAAGCAGGTTATTAAAAACAACTCTTCTTAATCATTTAGGTGGACCTTTGGACTGATTTCCCGCTGTCTTCTCAATGAGCAATAAATTTGATCTGATCTTACAGAGGATGTATCTGATTCCTTACAGGATGAGAGCTGTAAGACCCACCCACCCTGCACGAGTCTTCGCAGGAGCTCTCTTTGTCCCCTGCCCATGCCTACTGAGGCTGAGGTATAGAGCAGGGGTAGTCAACCTGTGGTCCTCCAGATGTCCATGGACTGCAATTCCCATGAGCCCCTGCCAGCGTTTGCTGGCAGAGGCTCATGGGAATTGCAGTCCATGGACATCTGGAGGACCACAGGTTGACTACCCCTGGTATAGAGTGCTCAGCCTAGGTGTAACAAGTGGAACTGTTGCCTTATCCATGCCCATGCACCTAGGTTCCTTCCCAACCTGATCATGACCTTGAATCTTTGCTGCCTGCCTCGATCTCTTGGATCATCCCTGTCTATTTTGGATTACAGCCTGGACCAAGTCCTGACCCGTTGAGCACCAGATGTGCAGAGCTCAATGTTGGGCCGGACCCCAGTTTGCAACTCCAGGTACTTCCCCCGGCCTCAACCAAATGCCTGATGGAAGAGTTCCGTCTTACAGGCCCTGCGGAACCCAGAGAGCTCCATCAGGGGTCTTAGCTCTTCCAGGAGATCATTCCACTGGGTTGGGGCCAAGGCAGAAAAGGCCCTGGACCTGGTCAATGTCAGGTGAATGTCCTGGGTGCCGGGGATGACCAGCAGATTCATACCCACAGAGCAAAGAGTCCTGAGGGGGAGCATAAGCGGTCCCTCAGGTAGGCAGTTGTCTATAGTGAAACATGTTTTTTTTTTAATATACTCATAAAGAAACACAAGCAAATGGATCACCACGGCACATTATAAGCAAATAGGACAAAGGGGTAACTGGAGGTCACCATCGATGACATTTCTTTGGTCAATGCCGAAATGGAAAGGACGTTGGAGTAAGCAAAGCAGTGCAGGAATGAGCCGTGCGGGATGGCTTAAAACAAGAGGGGCTCACCTTTTTTCTCTCATAGCAACAACATCAAGGCCTTGAGAAAACATGCAAGATCTTAGTGAATTTGTCCTTTTTGCAGGACGAGACGATTCCTCCAGCCTCAACTCTTTCCCGTATCCCTGAACCGAGCTGGATCCTACTTGTTTGTTCACTTCCGTGCCTTCCCCCCTTTCTTTTCTTTCCTGTTCCCCTTCCAGGGCAGTTTATCAAGCTTCCATCCCATTCAGATGTCCATCAAGAGGAGTGGATATCAGCTTGCTGACAATACGAATACCTATCAGAGCCTCGCTCACTGGCTGGCATGTTTGGAAGAGAAGATGGAAAGCTAATAGAGAGTGTTCGTCGTAAACACGAGCAGGAGCAAGATATCTCCCGGCAGAATCTGTTCCACACTGGTATTATCAGGATCCTTAATACCGGAGATTTTAATTGCATTGCGATGGGAGGTGTCACAGGCTTCCCGAAAGCACTGTCTGGGAAACCATCTATGGTAGACGGATGTAATTGATGTGGCTTGGAATCCTGGGGTCCTCTATCTGCCTGGATAAAAAAGGGGGTTCATTAAATGTCTGCTTTAAGACAGCTAGACCCAAATCCGGTAGCGGGTAAGACACTTGTTGATCTAGTCCAGCATCCAGTCTCATCCACAGTGGTTGACCAGTTCCTCTGGATCAGCCTTTCTCACCTTTTTTTACCCTTGAGAAACCCCTGAAATATTCTTCAGGCATCAAGGAACCCCAGAAGTGTTGAAATTGTGGAGAATGTGGCTGGAAAGTACATGCCCCTCTGAGCTGAGTGCATGCCCCTCTCCTTCCCACTCCCCCCAGAGCGAGGCCATTGGCCATTTTGGGAAGGGTGGATTGACATGACCATATATGGTTACTAGGGAACAAAGCCCCATTGCATTCAGGAATACAATGGGCACTAGATTGGGTAGGGTGGAAGAACTCTGGTGATGGCCTCTCCCTCCCCCCCAGGACCTGGAAAGGCTGCAGGCTGGAGGACCCTGGGCAGGGAACTCACCGGCAGGGGGCAGCTCTCACGCAGCAGGGACCCTCCGAGCCTCAGAGGGAAGTGGAAGGAGGAGGAGGTTGTCAGGGGTGGGGGACAGAAGGCGATTGGCTGGCTGCTGGACAGACAGGCAAGCTGGTTGGAGGAGGAGGCCCTCAGGGATGGGACAACCACCCTGAGTGGGTGTTAAGCGCTGAGTGGCACTTAAGCCACGAGACACACTCCTCCTCCAAGGCCTTGCCAGAAATATTAAGTGGAACAGATGTCTCTATCAATATTAACTATACCCATTCAGGAAACCCTTCCAGGTTGATTAAGAAACCCCAGGTCTGCTTGTCAACTGTACAGTCTGATAGTCAGAACCCTAACGCTTCTAATTTTATATGTGCACGCGATGTAAGAAATCTTTCGTTACTTTATGTTATTATTTGGTAAATCTGCCATAAAGGGGAGTTTGGGGGTTCCCCTCCCCACTTTGCAATACAGACCTTCCTTACCCTTCGTGCCGACAGTAACGACTTGAGCAGGGGTAGTCAAACTGCGGCCCTCCAGATGTCCATGGACTACAATTCCCATGAGCCCCTGACAGCGAATGCTGGCAGGGGCTCATGGGAATTGTAGTCCATGGACATCTGGAGGGCCGCAGTTTGACTACCCCTGGACTTGAGGCTATGTCTCCCTCTTCTTAATGTGACGGGGATTTTAGGAGGCCTCCTTCTAGCTTGCATCCTCCGTTTCCCTGCCCCCTGCCAAGTTGAGCAGAGCGAAAACAAAAATGTAAAAAATAAAATAAAAAAATAAAAACTTGTTTGCTGCCAGGCCCTAGTTACCATCCATATGTCCCCTCCCCTCTCCAATATCATCATTTATGTCTTGCCACTTCCAAATCATTTGGTATGATGATCACATTATTACTTCTTCATCTGCCGTTCGGGCTGATGCGAATCAAAATTCATGAATTCCAATGGTTACAAAGAGCTTTTAATGATTGCCTTCAGCGGATGAAATAGATCGGTTTTCAACAAGGTATGCGAAAATATGGATATGAGGCGTAATCATCGGCGGGAGGAGGAGCACGGGAGATCAACAAGCCGGACAAGTTCAGAAGCCCTCCGCGACGGTGCCGCGATCGGTAATGAAAATTCAAGTGCCTCGCCTTTAATGATCCATTTATCTCCCTGACATGATTTTCTATCATTCCAACTGGCATGGCTCCTGCGGCTCAGGGTGTACCCTGCGAATTTGTTTTGTCAAACAAGCTGTTATGAGCAGCTCGCTTTGCCTGCATCCTGATGACTTCTCTGGAACCGGGAGTTGCAAAGGGGTTGGGGGTGAAAGAGGCCTGGTTGGAAAAGATGGTCAGCATATTCTGAGGAGGGGCAGCAGCCAGGGCCCAGGGCTCCTGGGGGACACTACCACTGATCCCCCATTATGTGTTCCCTCTGCCACTTGTCTGCATGCATGCTCCGAAGGGAGGAAGGACATGTGTGTGGTGCACAGCGGTAGTGCTCCTGGCAGCCATGGGGGCAGCATCCCCAGCTGCGTGCAATGGCCATTGTTGTCAGATGAAAAGTGGGTAGGTTGTGCAGGGGACTGAGTACAACCTGTGAGAGGGCTTGCAAGTGGACAAAGGCTGAACAGGAAGGTGGGGGCATGTAGGTGTGGGAGTGGGGAAGGGGGCACGAGCAGGGCCCTAGAAGGTGGGCAGATGGGCAGATCTGGGGGCTGCCTCTTTCAATATGTTCCCCAGAGAGCACAGCTCCAACCTCCTTAGGCAGGCCAGTCCCCAGGTAGGACCTGGGATTCCCTAGAATTGCAGCTCATATCCAAACAAAAGGGATCCATTCCCCTAGAACAGGGGTAGTCAAACTGCGGCCCTCCAGATGTCCACGGACTACAATTCCTACAAGCCCCTGCCAGCATTCACTGGCAGGGGTTTGTGGGAATTGTAGTCCGTGGACATCTGGAGGGCCGCAGTTTGACTACCCCTGCCCTAGAATAAATGGAGAGTGGATTCTAGAGCAAACAAGGGGCCCTGCTGAATCAGACCAGTGGTCCCCAGGCCCATTCCACACACATTGGATAATGCACTTTCGGTATGCTTTTGCAGCTGGATTTTTCTGTGCAGAACAGGAAAATCTACTTCGAAAGTGCATTGAAAGCACATTATCTAGCGTGTGCAGAATGGGCCCCATAGTCACACTAATTTCCCTAGAAGGCCCGTTGTTTCCTGGCAGTGGTATGCAGAGGTTTGCTACCTCTGGATGTGGTGGTTTCCCCACTAGTTACCTTTTCATGGCTACTAGTCACTGATTTATGTAAGCAAAGCGCCATCAAGTCACAGCTAACTTATGGCAACCATTTGTGGGGTTCTCGAGGCAAGAGATGTTCATTTTGATATATGCAATTATTTAATATTTTAGTTTCTATATTGCTCCCACTCAAGCAAGTGTTGCAGAGGGAGGGGACTGGATTGTATTGGGGCTGCATGAAGACGGTTTAGCCTTTCCCTGCAGGATTTGCCCCCAGATTGCGGTTTCCTTGGGTAGAGGGTCAAAACAGGCAATAGTTTTTAGATAACCTGTTATTTTGTGCCTATTTACATATCCTCACGTACCCAACCAGGGGCTGATACACAAGCAAGGATGTTGTGTATGCACCCAGTAAAGGGTTTGACGATAGTTGGATGGAAGGCTCGGCCAAGTTAATTGTTGTCTCATTAAAAAAAAAGAGACAGACACACACACAAAGACATGAAGACGGGTTGCTTTTATGCCCGAATTAGTCAAGCTGATTGAAGTCACAGAGCCAAAGGAATGGGGGAGTTTTAAGAGGCTGCAGACCATCACAGGTTCATTGCCCCAGCTGGTGGAACAGCATACCATCATCTCAGGGAGCCGTCACCATAAGTGGCACTTTAGAGTTGTCACATTTTATGCACATGGATTATGATGTGTCGCTAAATGGAGGCTTTGCTCTTTAAAAAAAAAAGGAGAAAATTCTTACATAGCTACTTTAGGGAGAGCTGCTGAGACTTAATTGCCCTGGTCAAATTGGGTGGCACAGAATTCTAAGCCATATCATACGAATACACATTCCTCAGGTTGGTAATAACAAGAGAGATGAGCACAGAGGGAGGGTAATTCACCTTGTGTTATGAAGCAAAAGGCTAGGATGTATCGAGTTCATTGGCTAAGGAGAGGATTGAAATTTAGGATTTCGCTTCTGGGGCAAAGAAGCTTGAGTTTCCAGCTCTGGGTTGGGAAATACCTGGACGTTTGGGGGTACAGCTTGGGGATGGTGGGGTTTGAAGCGGGGAGGGATCTCAGAAGGTTCAAGGCCAGAGAACCCACCTTCCAAAGCATCCAATTCCTCAACTTCGTTGTTGTTAGTTGCGAAGTCGTGTCTCACCCATCGTGACCCCATGGACAATGATCTTCCAGGCCTTTCTGTCCTCTACCATTCCCCGGAGTCCATTTAAGCTCGCACCCACTGCTTCAGTGACTGCTTCTCAACTCTATGTTCTGGTTAATGTTACACGCATCCAGAGCTATTGAAAATTCCATCAAAGTTTTGTGAGTAGAGGCATGAGGAGGAGCCCATGGCCATAGGTCCAAAAAATTCTTTGCCTAACTACACAGCACAGAAGATAACAACACCCATTTGTCAAAAATAAATGTTACTCTCTGAATGCGTGTTTTTGAAAATATTTGTTGACCCTTGAGGAAGGCTGCAGAAGCCAAAACACACCCGGTTTCATGTGGTTCATAGCATATTCATTAGGAATGCCTGTAAATTGCGCAATCTGATAGACCCCCTAAAGTTTTAAATTATATATGTGCACACCCATAATTAATATTTAATTTATTTTACTTCTTGTAGCTTGACTCTCTTGACATAATTGAGCTGATTTTGGTTGCCTGGAGATCAATTATAATAGTGAGAGAGCTCCAGGTGCCATCTGGAGCATGGTAACCATAAATGAAGCCCCTCTTCCAATTCTGTTGGTGCTGCCCATCATGGCTGTGGTGCCACTACTAGCCCAGAGAATCACTGCAGGGATTAGACCAAAGATCCTGCAAGTCACATACTTACTTGTCTCTCTTTTGGTCTGAGATTTCCTCCAATATGTGGATGATATCAAGCTCTGTTTCATGCTTCCAGCAGATCCCAGGGAGGCTGGGGAATCCTTATATTTTATTAAAGAGTCAGCTTTGGAAAGGAGGAGGGCTAACAAGTGCAAATTGATGAAATGAAGGTTCTATTCATAGTGCAAGGTTTGACCCAGGAATTGGGATATCTTCTCTTCCAGATGAGATTGCACTCCGTCTGCTGGACCCAGGTTGAGAAATCTAGGTTGGGAAATTCCTGGAGATTTGGGGGTGGATCCTGGGAAGGGTAGGATCTTGACAGAGATCAGACCTCAGTGAGGTATAGAGCATGTATGATATAGTGGTTAAGAGTGGAGGCCTCCAATCTGGAGAACAGGTTTGATTCCCTGCTCCTCCTCCACATGCAGCCAGCTGAGCGACCTTGGACTAGTCATAGATCTCTCGGAGCTCTCTCAGCCTCACCTACCTAACAGGTTGCCTGTTGTATGGAGATGAAGGGTAGGCCATTGTCAACTTGGAGACTCTTTTGGGTAGTGAAAAGAGGGTATAAAAAACCCAGCTCTTCTTCTCTCTTATGAATTGCCATGGCGTCCACCCTTTAAAGGAGCCATTTCCTCTAGGGGCACTGATCTCTGTAGTTTGGAGATCAGTTGTAATAGCAGGAGGCCTCCAGGCTCTAGCCAGGCATGATACTTCCAAAGAAAACGTCAATGCATTATGCTCCTCTAGAAGAAGAGTGACTGATGGTTACATAAACCACTGCATTATCCAAAGGACTAGGGGACATGGCTCAGTGGTAAAGTATTTGCTCTTAGGGTTGCCACCTGCCAGCTCTGGGTTGGGAAATACCTGAAGACTTTGCGGGTGGAGGTGGGAGTCGGCAGGATTTGGGGCAGGAATGCTGTTTAATACCCTCCAAATCATGAGGAGCATTAGGAGACAGCTTGGTGTCGTGGTTAAGAGTGGCCACTTCCAATCTGGAGACCTGGGCTTGATTCCCTGCTCCTCTTCCACCTGCAACCAGCTGGGTGACCTTGGATTGGTCCCAGTTCTGTCAGAGCTGTTCTCACAGAGCTGTTCTCATCAGGGCTCACTCAACCCCACCTACCTTATAGGATGTCTGTTGTGGGGAGAGGAAGGGAAGGTAATTGTAAGCTTCTTTGAGACTCCTTTGGGCAGTGAAAGCTGCTGCTGCTCTTGCTCTTGCTCTTGCTCTTGCTCTTCTTCACCTTCACCTTCACCTTCTTCACCTTCTTCTTCACCTTCTTCTTCACCTTCTTCTTCACCTTCACCTTCTTCACCTTCTTCTTCACCTTCACCTTCTTCTTATTCTTCACCTTCACCTTCACCACCTTCACCTTCTTCTTCACCTTCACCTTCACCTTCTTCACCTTCTTCACCTTCTTCTTCACCTTCACCTTCACCTTCTTCATCTTCTTCTTCACCTTCTTCTTCACCTTCACCTTCTTCTTACTCTTCACCTTCACCTTCACCTTCTTCACCTTCTTCTCCTTCTTCTTCACCTTCACCTTCTTCTTACTCTTCACCTTCACCTTCTTCTTCACCTTCACCTTCTTCACCTTCTTCTTCACCTTCTTCTTCTTATGACAAGACATATATCTTGTTTTCTCATGATAGTTTAAGGCCAAGGCATTATTCCACTTACAGTCTTTGCCCTAACAATATATCACTTCCCCGCTTTATTTTTTTAATGGAAAGTGCCTTCTCCCCTCCCCTTTCCATTTTACGCCCCCCCCATTCTAATTTTGCCAAGGCCCCCGCTAAAAACCTGCCATTGCTAGAGATCCCGAAGCCGATGTGTTGACTTCAATTGCGAAATCTCCGAGAGCCCTTAAAAAAACGACGCTGTTCACACATTTTTAAAAATCTAAAGCCTGCTCAATCCTTTTAAAATTCATTTGTATTTGCAATGACTTAAGCTGTGAGCCCGGCACTAGAGGGAGCAGAGCTATAGATTTTAAGCGCGCAGCTGGAGGTAATATATAAATGCAATGGATGAGACTGGCAGAGAATTGATGCCACGATATGTACCCACTGGCACTTTTCCTCTCTCCCTTTCTTAAAAAAAAAAAAACAACAACACTCCACCGGCTTTTGGAACATTATCAGAAAGTCGATACGATGCGCCAATACGGTGATATACTTGCAGTCATAAGTCCTTCCCTCCGATTAAATCCGATGAGCTCGCCTGCTAGATCCGAACGGACAGACAGCCTGACTCCATCCCTCCTCGGACAAGCAAGAAAAAGCCTTTGCCTCCATTTAGCTCCGAGGTCTCATATTGTTATCAATGGCCCCAACAGCTAAGCTGGCCGGTAATGCAGGATGTCTGTCTCTGGCGAGGCAAAATGTAGAGTGGGGGATAGGATGTACTCGGCCCCGGGAGTCTGGCTACAGCTTCTCTCTGTCAGCTGCCTGTCTCTCGCGGCCTGTCCCACCATGGAGATCGAGTTTCCCTTTATCGTTGGCCTGCCTGTTTGAGAGCCTTTAACCTTCCCCCTCCGCCCGTTCCCTGCGATCTATTAATGCTTTCACGATCTCGGCGTGAGTTTTGTGCTCTTGCTGTTCCAAGAAAAAAAAAGAGAGAGAGTCTTCTGCATGGATTCACCGGGAGCAATTGAAGCACACTCGCCTTTTATAAAAGGAATCGTGCGAGCAGGACCCCGCAGTTTTATTTATTTATTTATTTTGCTGGAGCTCAGCAGTGAAAACAGGGCGGCAAAAAGGCCTTCCTGATTTATGCACACGATGGATGGATGGATGGATGGATGGATGGAAGGAAGGAAGGAAGGAAGGAAGGAAGGAAGGAAGGAAGGAAGGAAGGAAGGAAGGAAGGAAGGAAGGAAGGAAGGAAGGAAGGAAGGAAGGAAGGAAGGGCTCTAAAAATATAGGAGGGAGAAATGGGAAGAGGCCCCAGGAGAAGTAGAGCTGGTTTTCATACCTGCTTTTCACTGCCTGAAGGAGTCTCAAGGCGGCTTCCAATACCTTCCTTCTGCTCCTTGCATAGTGAGGTAGGTGGGACTGAGAGAGCTCTGACAGATCTGCTCTGTGAGAATGGCTGAATTCTACTTTGAATTTGATTTTCATTTTGATTTTGGGTGCTTTAAATTCTCCCTCTGCATCAAGCATGATTCATTTGTGGAGACCCTACCTTTCCCCTGAGATATCCTGGAGTGGATATAAGCCTCAATATTTCAAAAACCGCCATGAGTAAATGTGCAGATCTCTGCTTTTTGCAAATTAATGTGCTGCCTTGTACCTCTAACACTGTAGCAAAGCATTCTTCCCTGATTGGCCAGGTTCAAAGTCTTGTTCCTGGTTGCAAGGCTTGACTGTGCTCCAGAAGCCCTAACTTCTCTCAGCAGAGATTTGCCTCTTGGTCCCACCCCCTCATCTACTATCTCTGATTCTCTCCCCCCCCCCCGTCCTCCATTCAGAGCTTCCCTAATCAAGTGCAGAACACTTTCTGTTTCAATTGGGGGGGATAGATCTGAATTCAGCAGGATCCACAACACAAAAAAACAAAGTAAGTGCAGAATCAGCCCAGGACACATTTCAACGCCAGCAGGATGGTACAAATAGGGAAAAACTGAACTGAAGAAGCCACAACCAACCCCAAATTCTATGCAAAAGCCACACTATAGACCAGGGGTAGTCAAACTGCGGCCCTCTAGATGTCCATTCGCTGGCAGGGGCTCCTGGGAATTGTAGTCCATGGACATCTGGAGGGCCGCAGTTTGACTACCCCTGCTATAGACCTTCCCACCATTGTACACTATTGGTCAGTTTCACTTTAAACTGAGTGTACCTGGCAGCTGCACATTGGTCAATTACCCTGCAGGCTCACGATCTTGCCTCATATCTTGAACTCAGTCCTTACCAGAACTGATGACACAACATGACCCGCCCTGACTCTATTGAGAATGCTGTGTTATAAGAATAAACATATGATTATTAAGCTCATGCAGAGTGTGCAGGCTTGATTTGCTCCAGAACAACCTGGTTTGTCTTTTTGGTGGTCCACAATATCCATAGAACTCACCAGCTTGGTGTAGAGGTTAAATGGCTTCTAATCTGGAGAGCCAGGTTTGATTCCATGCTCCTCTTCCATGTGCAGCCAGCAGCCGTAATCAACCATGTTCCCATACATTCATTGTTGTAGAACTGGTGATCTGCTGGGTCCAACATTGTACTCTCTGCTTGTGCAATGTTGTAATAGCAGAGGTGGGAGGGCCAGCACCGAAAAGGGACATGTTGACCTCCCATTGGTGGGTGAGGGACTGCAAATGGAAAGGGGCTGCCCATTCACCCATGGGCGGATGATTGCACAGGGGAAGAAAGAGAAAAACATGGGATGTTTATGCATACAAAAGAGGTGCCTGTGGTACCAGCGTAAAGGAAAAGGCGTTGCAAAGCAAGTTCAAGTTACCGTAATGAAACAATGTGGAAAAGGCACACTCCCCACCAGAAGTAGTGAAAATACAATGGTGGGGCTTCCTTCCACGTGGAAAATGGTGCTGCATGCAGAAACCAAAAAAACCCGGTGTTTTTTTGCAGAGTTTTTGCGAGGTTTTCTCCCATGCATAATTTCCCCTGGAGGATTCTGTCCACTGAGACTGGGAACTGCTGCTGCTCCTTTGCCTTTGAGGCCTCTCTCTTAGCATTCCAGACCTCCCGAAGTGTGCAGCTGCACCACTGCCTGACACCCCACCGAGCCAGGAATGATAAACCACACGGAGAGAAAATGCTGTGCAAATGTAAGCACGAGAATCTGTCCTTCCTGGCTTCTGTCGGAATTATAAGCGAGGTATGCCTGCAGGGTCAGGTTGTTAATCTTCCTTTATTAGTCAATACTTCTAATGCCTTAATAACTTTTTTTTTTCCTGAGCTCCCCTGCAATCCATCCAGTTTGTCAATGCGTGAGTAATAACCGCAAGGATACTGAGCACGCGCACGTGACAGGTGTATTAACCTTTTTAGCTGTGACACAGGGCAAATGATTAGGGCTCACGGAGCCAGCACCGAGCAGTGGGCCAAGCTTTGTCTCGAGATCCGAACGAGGGAGTGCAACTCCTACCCGTAATAATGTACTCATCATCTACCGTGCCGTCCTAGGCAGTTCATCCAGGCACTGCCTGAGGGTGTTTTAAATATATATATTATTTGTTTATTAAATATACTTGTTTGCAATGTATGGCTGCAAAAGTTGGACCATAAGGAAGGCCGAGCGTCAAAGAATTGAGGCTTTTGAACTCTGGTGCTGGAGAAGACTCTTGCGAGTCCCTTGGATGCGAACAAACCGGTCAGTCCTAGAGGAGATCAGCCCTGACTGCTCCTTAGAAGGCCAGATCCTGAAGACGAAACTCAAATACTTTGGCCACCTCCTGAGAAGGAAGGACTCCCTGGAGAAGAGCCTAATGCTGGGAGCGATGGAGGGCAAAAGAAGAAGGGGACGACAGAGAATGAGGTGGCTGGATGGAGTCACTGAAGCAGTAGGTGCAAACTTAAATGGACTCCGGGGAATGGTAGAGGACAGGAAGGCCTGGAGGATCATTGTCCATGGGGTCACGATGGGTCGGACACGACTTCGCACATAACAACAACAAAATATACTTGTATGCCACCATTCCCAGTGGCTGACAAAAAAGAATACAGATAAAATACATAAAAACCACACAATTCAAACACCCCAACAATCTGGCCATAACTTGAAAACACATTCCAGCGCAACCCATGTGCCAAGTAGGGGTGCCGGAGGAGGGGCAAGATTTTCTCTCAGCTTAGCCTCAACCAAAGGCGGATGAATCATAGAATCACAGAATGAAAGAATCATAGAGTTGGAAGGGGCCACACAGGCCATCTAGTCCAACCCCCTGCTCAACGCAGGATCAGCCCAAAGCATCCTAAAGCATCCAAGAAAAGTGTGTATCCAACCTTTGCTTGAAGACTGCCAGTGAGGGGGAGCTCCCCACCTCCTGAGGCAGCCTATTCCACTGCTGAACTACTCTGACTGTGAAATTGTTCCACCAGGCAAAAAGGCCCTGGTCCTGGTTAACGCCAGGTGGACTTCACATGGGCCAGGGATCACCAGCCTAGTTGAACCCACAGAGTGAAGAGCCCTGTGGGAGGTATAAGGAGATATGTAGTCCCTTAAGTGGAGAGGGAGGAAGGGTATATGTGCAATGTTGTGGGAGATTTAAAAAAAAAATCTGCAGCCTTATGCATTTACCGGAAGTGCCAAAGGGTAGCTCCAGGAATCACTGGAAACTTTATGGTTAAACCACATGATCCCTGATGTGACTGTGATGTAGGGGGATTTGAAAAAGTGTAGCTTGGTGTAGTGGTTAGGAGTGTGGACTTCTAATCTGGTGAGCCAGGTTTGATTCCCTGCTCCCCCACATGCAGCCAGCTGGGTGACCTTGGGCTCTTCACAGCACTGAAAAAACTGTTCTGACCGAGCAGTGATATCAGGGCTCTCTCAGCCTCACCTCCCTCACAAGGGTGCCTGTTGTGGGGAGAGGAAAGGGAAGGCGACTGTAAGCCTCTTTGAGACTCCTTCAGGTAGAGAAAAGCAGCATATAAGAACCAACTCTTCTTCTTCTTCAGTAATATCAGGGCTCTCTCAGCCTCACCTCCCTCACAGGGTGTCTGTTGTGGGGAGAGGGAAGGGAAGGCGAATGGAAGCCACTTTGAGACTCCTTCGGGTAGAGAAAAGCGGCATATAAGAACCAACTCTTCTTCTTCAGTAATCTCAGGACTCTCTCAGCCTCACCCACCTCACAGGGTGTCTGTTGTGGGGAGAGGAAAAGGAAGGCGAATGGAAACCTCTTTGAGACTCCTTCAGGTAGAGAAAAGCAGCATATAAGAACCAACTCTTCTTCTTCTTCAGTAATATCAGGGCTCTCTCAGCCTCACCTCCCTCACAGGGTGTCTGTTGTGGGGAGAGGGAAGGGAAGGCGAATGGAAGCCACTTTGAGACTCCTTCGGGTAGAGAAAAGCGGCATATAAGAACCAACTCTTCTTCTTCAGTAATCTCAGGACTCTCTCAGCCTCACCCACCTCACAGGGTGTCTGTTGTGGGGAGAGGAAAGGGAAGGCGAATGGAAGCCGCTTTGAGACTCCTTCGGGTAGAGAAAAGCGGCATATAAGAACCAACTCTTCTTCTTCAGTAATCTCAGGGCTCTCTCAGCCTCACCCACCTCACAGGGTGTCTGTTGTGGGGAGAGGAAAGGGAAGGCGAATGGAAGCCGCTTTGAGACTCCTTCGGGTAGAGAAAAGCGGCATATAAGAACCAACTCTTCTTCTTCTTCAGTAACATCAGGGATCTCTCAGCCTCACCCACCTTACAGGGTGTCTGTTGTGGGGAGAGGGAAGGGAAGGCAAGTTGGAAGCCACTTTGAGACTTCTTTGGCTATAAGAACCAACTCTTCTTCTTCTAGTTCTAAAATATCCTCATGATGAATTCATGGCCTTGGCGTTGTTGTTGTCGTCGTCATATTTATTGCCTGCTACTTTCAGCAAGCTGTTTTACGGCATGTCACACCATATTAAACCCCATATTTTTTGCTGTTGTTTACTTAGTCTTCGAGTGACCTATATACCCAGGGGCATTAACTCGGGATGCCAACCTTTAGGGAGGACCTGGGTTACCCCAGAATTACAACTTCTCTTCAGTCTACAAAGATCAGTTCTCCTGGAGAAAATGAATGTCTTTGAGATTAGACTCCCTGAAATTGTATCCCAATGAAATCCCTGTTCCCCACAGGTTCCATCCCCAAATCTCCTGGATTTGGCAATCTCCCCCCCCCTCCGGCCCACCGAGGAGGGAGGATCTGGCAACCTGAGCCCTAGCTGCTGCTCTTTCTGGGTGTATCCATGTGGAACATGGAGTGGACCCTAATCTCTCTCTACCCCCAACCTGTCAATTCTTCACCAGCTGTACAGAGTTATTTTTTTCCCCAGAGTTCACAGGGGCACGTTTTCAAATCTGAACCACTAAATAACTTTTTAATGGCAACATCGTCTTGGCTCAGCGGGAACCTCCCCCGATGTTTAAGTGAGTCGATACACAGCAACATCTGGCCACATCTCCACATATGTGCGTGACATTTGTAATCTTTAATCCCCCCTTTTCAACATTTGCGTGGCTTAATTGGAAGTTTCCCAAGAAAACTACCGAATTTGCTCAAGCGATTAAGGATCAGTCCGTCGTGCTGGCAATTTTAAGTGGCGTCGTAATGGCGGGGAGAGTATGCGGGCCATTTGGTCACAAAGTGGATGGGGGTAAATTGCCCCTCCCTAGTTTTATTGCTGGCCAGGCAGCCTATGTTTGACAATCTGTGTCATTCACACCTGAAGAAACAGAAATTCATCCCTTTGTGGAGTCACACCTATTAAGGCCTACGGGACCTGTAAGACCTGTTTATGGGTCTTTCCGCCACTGCTCCTTTCTCCCACTGTCTTCCCACTTACAGCTCTTTGCTATGAAATTGGGGTCACTGTGAGTGGACAATTAGTTGTGAGTGTCCTGCATTGTGCAGGGGGCTGGACTAGATGACCCTGGAGATCTCTTCCAATTCTATGATTCTATCACGCCTGGGTTACCTCGAAGCCTGTAACATTTTTCAGGGCTTACTCCAGGGGTGGCCAACCTGTGGTCCTCCAGATGTTCATGGACTACAATTCCCATGAGCCCCTGCAGCAAACACTGACAGGGGCTCATGGGAATTGTAGTCCATGAACATCTGGAGGACCACAGGTTGACTATGCCTGGCTTATTCCACAAGGCTGGTGTAAACCTTGGACATGAAATTTGGGTCACTGTGGGTGGGCAGGTATTGTGAGTGTCCTGCATTGTGCAGGGGGTTGGAATAGATGACCCTGGAGTTCCCTTCCAACTCTATGATTCTATGATTGCATGATTCTGTCTAAATTGGGTTTTTGCAGGGAGTTTTTGTTTCAGTTTTGAATCTTGCACTATCATGCTGGGGTCACCATAAAGAGCTGGAATGATCTCCCAGTGTCCTGGCTGCCTTGAACCCAGGGATTGAACAGTAATTATTTGCAATGTCTGGATGTGGATTTTGCCAACGAAAGTTGAACAAGCTGCAATAGTAAGGAATGCACAAATTCCCAGCCGGTGTCTTAAACCAGGGCTTGTTCTGCACATACGGGATAATGCACTTTCAATGTATTTTTGCAACTGGGTTTTCTTGTGCAGAAAATCTACTTCTGAAGTGCATTGAAAGTGCATTATCTAATGTGTGCAGAATGGACCAAGGACTATGGGAGAGACTTGTCCATGGACAATGCCTGTGGAAACATCTTTTGTGCTGTTCGTACTCATGGCCAACCTGGGAGGAAGAACAACCCTCCTCTGAAGTCCTGATAATTGAGAAGATCTGCCAGTGATCACGCTTCCCTCCACCTGCCATAGTTGTCGTGCCAGCTCCTCCGTTGTTCTACAAGGACACATTTTTAAAGAAGCCGTCTCCTGCAAAATGGGCTTCGGCTTCCTGCATGCTTGTTCGTGGCTTTCAAGAGTTTAATCTGCTCGCTGGCTATAATATTTGCAAATGTACCGAGGGAGACATTTTTAAAAAAAAAATTAAAAACACATTTTTGTTCTTTTAATCAGATCAGAAGGTCATTGAGGCACAGCATTGTTTGGATAGAACAGGCTGATCAGAAGCCAAGGACGGAACATGCATACAATTGATTTCATTATTATTCCAAAAGCAGCTGCAGAATTAGTGTGTGTGTGTGTGTGTGTGTGTGTGTGTGTGTGGTGGGGGGGGGGAAGACACGTGAATTAGGGAGAGTTTAGATGCACAAATCCATGGATACCAGCAAAACCTGAAATGCAGATTGCATAGACACATGTACAAAGCAAAGCTACTAATTCAAGCCAGAAATGACACGGGAACAACACATTGGAGCATGATCCAAATAAAATAACACTATTAACTTTAATCTTATAGCCCACCCTTCCCCATAGTTTCAGGGTGGGTAGCATCCAAATTTAAGCAACTTATTTGAAGTTAGAACAATAAAATCAATTAAATAAATCTAATTTAAATTTTAAAATGACTTAAATAAAATTTAAACGCCACCTCTTCATTATAGTTAAAAGTCAGTGTGTGTGTGTGTGTGTGGGCGGGGCTCAGTCGGTGTTAAGCAGATTTCTTCAAGATGGTTCCCTATTTCAGGTAGGGAGGCCAGCGTTTTGTCTGTATTAATTTCCTGGCAAAGCAGCTCTGGCTTATAGGACTTCTGGAATTGTTTAAGATCCCGGAGGGCCCTGATCTCGCTAGGTAGAGCGACCAGGCCGGGGCCAAAGCTAAAAAGGCCCTGGCCCAAGCCAGTTTACTTCTTTGGGGTTGGAGATTCAGAGCAAATTTTGGTTGTACAATTTTTGAGCTCTCTAATAATAAATAGTAGTAGTAGTACTACTACTACTAGTAGTAGTAGTAGTAGTAGTAATCATAGTAGTAGTAGTAGTAAGTGATGATGATGGTGATAATAATAGTAATATTTATTTATTTATTTGATTTCTATACCGCCTTTCCATATGGCTCAGGGTGGTATAATAATGATAACTATAACAATAACAATAACAACACATTTACTCATTGAGAGCCAGTGGTTAAGAGTGGCAGCCTCCGATCTGGAAAACCAGATTTGATTCCCCATTCCTCCGCATGCAGCTAGCTGGGTGATTGTGGGCCAGTCACAGTTCTCTCAGAGTTCTCTCAGTCCCACCTCCCTCACAGGGTGTCTGTTGTGGGGAGTGGAAGGGAAGGTGATTATGCACCACTTTGACCATTTATGCACTGGGAACTTCACTGCCCCGCCACCCTGTCAGGAGCACAGATCGGGGGCGGATGAGGTGCACCAGGCCAAATGCTCACCCATGTAGGTGCAGGAAGAGGTGGGGCAACCTGCCACAACTAAGACTCCAGCCTGCAGCCCGGCATGAAACCTCCAGTGCGTAAACGGTCTTTGAGACACATGCAGCCAGCTGGGATGGCCATGGCCCATCAATGCTTCCTTTTTCACCAACAGAAAAGCCAATGGTCTAGGACCTCCCCTATTAACGAAATTTAACTTTGAAATATACAGACAAAATGTTCTCTTTACTTTGGAAAGGAAAACCTCTACACTCAGTGTTGCGACCAATTTGGTTTGCTTTGATGCAGACCCTCCCGAGTGAAAGGATAAATTTGTTATCACAAGATTGCGAAGCAGGATGGTGATAAGGGGGGAAAAGATGGTAAAAGAAACGGTGATGGGATTTTGCAATCGCAAACTGTGATCTGAGGATCTCTGGTGTGTCCAGGGCTGTAGGCCACACAGAGAACTTGTCATTCTTTTGCAATTGCTGGAAATATTTATTTACGTCCCGCCTGTAACCCCAGTGGGGACCCAAGGCAGCTTACGTAGTTCTCCTTTGTTTTAACTTCACAACATCCCTGTGAGGTAGGTTGAGCCTGGGAGTCTGAGACTGCCCTCCCCAAATGGCCAATGATGGGCCTAGAGGGGGTCAGGAGGGGAGGAGCCTTGGGTGGGGTATGCTTCCCAACCACATTCTGCACCATTGTGCCACTTCTGAGGTTTCTCGAAGCCTCAGTGGTAAAACAAAATTGAGAAAGGTTGTGCTACACCATGCTGGCTTTTAGCGAGTAGTTCAGCAGTGGAATAGGCTGCCTAAGGAGGTGGTGAGCTCCCCCTCACTGGCGGTCTTTAAGCAAAGGTTGGATACACACTTTTCTTGGATGCTTTGGGCTGATCCTGCGTTGAGCAGGGGGTTGGACTAGATGGCCTGCATGGCCCCTTCCAACTCTATGATTCTGTGATTCTGTGAGTAAATAACATACATAACATACAACAACCTTGCAAGGCCGCCCATAGCTATGTGGAGCTTTGCATCCTCATTTAGAGCCCTGCTTGCTGCATGATCACTAGATTGATTTCTGCTATGGAAATTGTTCCAGGACGTGGAAAGAGAGAGGGGGAAAAAAATAACACCACAACAATATCGAGAATGTGCTCGGAGAAGCCACCTTTGTGATTTGCCCTTGGAAACATTGTGGGAAATTGAATTTCCTGTTGACACAAGACCTGCCCTTCCTTGCTTAATTTTATTGTCAACCTGAAATAATTAAGCCATTGATTAAAAGCAAGCAACGGATTTAGAGCTCCTCACTGTACCCTCCAAGGCTTATGGTAGCTGAAAGAAATCATTACCATATTTGCCAATTGCAATTGAGTGTGGGCTTCTCGGGACCCTCCCCATTGTTCTTGGCTAGCAGTTCGACGATCTGTTTTCACCATTTGTTTACTAGCTGCTAGCAAGCCCCTGTGTTGTCCTTCATAGTGGCATGTATCGTAGCAGAGTCTAACTTGTTGGAACCTGGAGAACGACCACTATTTGTAATTTGGTATCCAATATAGAGGAGGGTCTGGAGATCTCTGAGAATTTCAGTGGCTCTCGAGACTATAGAGAGGTGTTCCTAGAGATGCCAGCCTTTGGATGGGACCTAGGGATCCCTCTGGAATTACAGCTCAGCTCAGTTCCCCTGGAGAAAATGAATGCTTTGGAGGGTGGACTCCATAGCATTATACTCCACTGAGGTCCCGGTCCGCCTTTGGCTCTGCCCTCTAATCTCCAGGAGTTTCCAAACCTGGACTTGGTGGCCTCCTCCATCCTCTTCTAGAGGCCTCCTGATCTCATGGAGGAAATGGCTGTTCTGGAGGGTGGACCTCATGGCATTCTATCCGGACTAGAATTAAAGCCCGTTGCAGTGTTAAATGCCGGGGTCAGAGGGGAGCACTGGCAGGGAATTCTTCTTCCCCCCCCTGGCAGCCCCACCAACCTTCTGTCCCAGCGGCAGTCAGGGGCAGTGATAGCACCAAGGTGCCCCTGGCTGGATTTACAGGGGTGGGTACAAGTGGTCCACAGGCCAGCCAGGATGCTCACAGCAAGGCTATGAGTGTCCTGATTGGCTCATGAACCAGAAACAGAGGTCGGACACTCTCCGCCCAGAAGGCTCAAATATTAAAGGTAGCTAAGTGTTACAAATGGGAGCCCAACGAAGAAGATGAGGATCACTAGCAGAGGCAGGCAATTGCAAACCATCTCTGATAGTCTCTTGCATTGAAAGCCCTATGAGGTTGCCATAAATTGGCCACACCTTGATGGCCCTTGACACACATGCACAAACTTTGATGCATACAAATGGAGATGTCCAGCTGTATATCCCCAATGCTCAAGTGACAATCCAGCTAGGAAAAGCAGAAGGCAGCAGGAAGAGGAAGACTCAACATGAGTCTTCTGCAGATGTTGGATAATGCACTTTCTCCTTCTTCCTCTCTCTTTAAAATTAGAAATGTTATTCAAAAAGAATACTGTGCCTATTGCAGGACTTTTGTTTCTCAAAGATATTAAACTACTATTTTTTAATACCAAAAAAAAAGTGAAGGGGAAAAAGGCATCAAACCTTTTTTTTTTTTTTTTAGAAAACAGCATTGAGAAACAGAAGGGGGACGAGGGAAAGGCACATAAAATTACAATTTATAGTTTACTAGAGGAAAAGCCCGTTGCACCCAGGGAAACAACGGACGCTAGGACACACCTGCACTGTAGCCTTCCTGGGGGCTGGCTACATGGCAAAAGCATCATAACCAGACTAGAATTAAAGCCCGTTGCAGTGTTAAATGCAGGTGGCAGAGGGGAGCACTGGCAGGGAATTTCTCTCTTCCCCAGAAGCCCCACCCTTGGACTTTTGAGGCCCTACCTACAAACCTCAAGGAACATTCCTGGCCCAGGGGGGTCACCAACCTCCAGCTGCAGCCTGGAAATCTCCTGGAATTGGAGGTCATTTGCAGACTGCAGAGATCAGCTCCGCAGGGATAAATGGCTGCTTTGAAGGGGGGACACTGTAATGTCAACTCATCTCCAGGCTCTTGGTGATAAAAGGGCTTGTTGGGGAGTGGGAAAGTCTTTGGCACTGTGCCCCAGAGAGGTTGCAGGATGCCAATCTCCAGTTGGGACCTGGAGAACACCCAAAATGAAAGCTCCTCCAGCCTGCAGAGTTCAGTTTTCACAGAGGAAAAAGCTGCTTGGGATGGGGATAGGGGGCTGTGTAGCCCTCCTCTTTATACATATATACACACAGAGATGGAGAAAGAAAACACAGAAGACAAAAGCATTCCTGCCTTCTCAGATTGCAAACCTTCTTAACACAATCACTTCACCATGCTGGAAACACCTGAGTGCCTCCCTCCTTTGATTGCTCTGAGAAGCCATTGGTCAGAAGGTCCAAATTTAAAGGAAAAGAATCCCATTTCAGGCAATGAACAACTTAAAAAAAGACTTATCTTCTGCCTGTGCTCTAGCTACATCCCTTGAAGGCACCGGCAATGTGTACAGCTTGGTGTAGTGATTAAGAGCAGCGGCTTCTAAAGTGGTGAGCTGGATTTGATTCCTTGCTCCTCCACATGCTGGGTGACCTTGGGCCAGCTGGGTGACATTGGGCTAGTCACAGTTCTGTGAGAGACTATTCTCACAGAGCAGTTTCTTTTAGAGCTGTCTCAGCCTCACCTACTTCACAGGGTGTCTGTTGTGAAGAGATGAAGGGAAGGCTTGTTTGGGCAGTGAAAAAAGGGCATAAAAACCAACTCTCCTTCTACTGGGAAGCAGTGTCTCCCCCTCCCCCTCCACACACCCCATAGTACTTCCGTTTCCTGTCTATAGTTTCCCCATCTTCCATGCCAAGAGTCTCAAATTTACTTTGTTTTTATGGTCTTGGAAAGATTACAGCAGGGGTAGTCAAACTGCGGCCCTCCAGATGTCCATGGACTACAATTCCCAGGAGCCCCCTGCCACGCTGGCAGGGGGCTCCTGGGAATTGTAGTCCATGGACATCTGGAGGGCCGCAGTTTGACTACCCCTGGATTACAGCAAGGTGAAGGTGATATCCTGCTGCAATTGCCTGTGATGGTTACTCCTCCCTTCTCAGATTGCAAATTGCAAACCTCACATTACTTACTCATAAGTAAACCTTCCCAGGGCAGAGGCTTTTCCTGGTTGCCTTGGGTCCCAGAGTGCTGACAGGGGTCTGTTTCTGGGCATCCTACGGCCCCTCCTCCAGAAGGTGCCTAGAGGCTGTGCCAGGAGGTAGGGCAGCTCGGCTCATCTGAGTTCAGCTCTCCCTACCCCATGTCCTCCAAGTTGAAAGAAGGCAACTTACTGACAGCTGGGCATGCTCTGAGGCCACCTCCTCTTCCACCCAGAAAACCTCTAAAACTAACCAGAACCAGGAGACAGAGAGCTGATTCCTTATTAGGTATTCCTGGTGAAAAGCTCCCTCCTGATTGGGGCTAAACTACTAGTGTGGGCCATTCCTGGTTGAGGGCCATCTCCTATTGGGGGAATATTTCCAGGGGGAGAGTGCTCATTGGCAGAGTGCTCTCTCTCTTAAAGGGCTGCCATATAAAAGATGGAACAGAGTTGTTTTCTGTCGCCCCAGAGCGTCGGATCAGAACCGAAGGTTTGAAGTTAATTCAAAAGTTAGAGCGGTTCCTCATAGGAACAGGCTTCCTTGGGAGGTGGTGTAAGTTTGTACACCACCTTCTTTGTAAGTTTTCAAGCAGAGGCCAGAGAGTCATCTGACAGAAATGCTGATGTTATGAACTTAGGCAGACGGTGAGTGGGTGGGCAGGAAGGGATGTGCCAGTGTTTGTCTCTTGTGGCCCTTCCTTGTATACCCAGGGAATTGCTGATTGCCACTGTGGGATGGTAGGTGAATTTCCTTCAGGCCAGGCTGAATTGCCCACTCACGTTTTCTGTGATAAATAAATCCTTGGATACATCGATTTCATTTTCGGGGTGGGTTTCTAATTCAGGGCTGTCAACTGGGCAACCACTTGCATTTCGGGTTCTTGTTCCCGTTGCCACCATTAGTTCCCCATCTTCCCCAGCATTACTTCTGTCACTATTCTCCCTGTCTCTTTTCCACTTGAAACATTATTTTTTTAAGGGTATGATCACATTACAATGCTGCCCCTAGGGAAAAAATAGCAGCAGTCTTGATTTTAACAGAGTCATAATGCGATAAACTAAGGTTTTTAAAAAATATATCACATCCAGTATACTGGGGGAGGGAGGGAGGCAGTCAGTAATGAAATCGGGGTGAGCACAGAAGAGTGGAATGATGGGGTGCATTGAATAGAAAGGTGCAATTGGGCACCATTTTGCAGAACATGTCCATTTCTTGGAAATGGGAACAGAAGCATAGCATGATGGGAGGCTGCCTTCTTTCGAACCAAATGCAGGAAACAGATGGTGGATTTCAGCCTGAGAAACCAGGGGTGGGGATGCCCAAATGTAGAAGGCTGGCATTGGCTCGCAGCATCAAATGGAATTCCCAAATGATTCTAAAACAAGGTGTTATGTACGTAGACAATCTGCAGCAGGAAATTAATGCAAGGAAATTCCATCTAAACATCCGGAAGAAGTTCCTGGCAGTTAGAGCGGTTTCTCAGTGGAACAGGCTTCCTCGGGAGGGGTTGGTTTCTTTGGAAATGTTTAAACAGAGGCTGGAGAGCCATCTGATGGAGAGGCTGATTCTGTGAAGGTTCAAGGGGGTGGCAGGTTACAGTGGATGAGTGACAGGGTTGTGAGTGTCCTGCATAGTGCAGGGGGTTGGGCTAGATGGTCCAGGAGGTCCCTTCCAACTCTATGATTCTAAGAGACTGGGATCTTGGATTTGTTAATGGGATTTGTCGAGTCCCCACTCCTAATCTCTCATTTGACTTTGTAATGGACCCATCAGGGGGCTTGGCAAAGGACCAATCCTGTGTCTTGGCAGGGTCCCCAAACATGTATGTAGGTTCCCTGGTTTTGCTTATTGTCATTCAGTGTTCTTCTGCTTAGTAAGGAGCTGGTTGGTAGGAGCTGAAGTGTCCGCATCTTTATTGAACCGACGGATTTAATACAATGTCTGTCTCAAATGCAGAAATGGGAAATCTAAAGTGCCTTATTAAACATATGTGGAACAGGAAGCCACAAACTTCAGACTGCCAGATCTGGGAATGCCTGTTAATGATCGTCTGTTTTGGAGGACATCGTTTCATAGGGTCGCCATAAGCCAGAAGTAACTTGCCAGCGCTTAACACATGGGCAGCTGCTTAAGCGAAACCCAACACCCAAAGAATCTTGCTGCGATGGCACATGAGCTTCCATTCCCTCCCGCTTTTATCAGCGCCTGCATGCCCATCAGTAACGTAGAGGAAGAAAAAAGAAAAGAAGGAACCAAATCCGGTGGTAATTTGGTGCTTTGCTGGGACTTGCTCCAAACTCAATGGAGAATTTGAAGGGCATGGATTTCATTTCGGAAACAAGACTGCGCAACTTGGGGAAAGAGTGCATGTCCGTAGCACTAAGCCTATTCTGCACACAATTGATAATGCACTTTCAATGCACTTTAGAAGTAGATTTTCCTGTTCTGCACAGGAAAGTCCAGCTGCCAAAGCTCATTGAAAGTGCATTATCCTATGTGTGCGGAATGGGCCCTGGTGCTAGGGAAAAATGCATTTCTGCTAGGTCTTTTCTGGGGCAAGGCTCTTAGAACCGTGCCACATTTCCTCCCCTGCTCTTTCGAATTCTTCTGAGCAGAGTGAAAACACGGACCTGTGATTTGCGTATTCAACGGGGCTCCTCCTTGATCCACATCGCGCTTAATTGTTCCGTACAACTGTTTGCTATCTTTTGTTATCGAAAAATGAAACGACGACGACGATGAAAAAACACCCCTTTGATACGTTTTTATTTTTATGGAGTCTTTGAGTTGCTGTAAGACCTTTTCCGGAACAGATGGCTGATTCTTGATTTCTCCCCCCCTCCAAGCGCATTCTGTTAACACTTGACCTGGTGTGTTCTCTTTGGATAGTGATCCAAGCATCATTAAAGTATGTGTGTGGAGGGAGAGCTGAGTGGGTTTTAAAAAAAATCCCTATTAACTCCCTAAATATAAATGATTAGAGCTAAGCAATGTCATTCTCCTATTGCGGTGTAGGGAAATGTACATCAGTGGAGAGGACTCGAACTGGTCTCCGTCCAGCCAATTTCAAATCTTCCTCCCTAATGATCAAAGCTCTTGATCATTACGGGTTCAGGAGGTTAGTGGAGCTCCTTCTCCTTCGGCCTCGTTTTGTTTGTCTGTCAACGCTGCCTGGAGGGTATCATGCTATGTGTCCTGATGATGCAGAGGGAAATAAGCTGTGGGGAGATATGTGCATGAGAGCCAACATGGTGTCATAGAATCATAGAGTTGGAAAGGGCCATACAGGCCGTCTAGTCATGGTGAAAGAGCAGAGGAATCTAATCTGGAGAGCCAGGCTTGATTCGCTGCTCCACCTCGTGCAGCCGGCTGGATGATCTTGGGCTAGTCACAGTGCTGTTCGTGGAGCAGATCCATCAGAGCTCTCTCAGCCTCCCCTGCTTCACAGGGTGCCTCTTGTGGGGTGAGGAAGGGAAAGGTGTTTGTCAGCCGCTTTTGGACTCCTTCGGGTAGTGAAAAGCAAGGTATAAACCACCAGGTCTTCGACAATGAAGGAGGATTTTTCAGGGTGACCTGAGCCATGCTGCCCACTCTGCTTCTCCAGGCCAAACATTCCCAAGTCCCGCAACCTTTCCTTGGGTTGACCCCACGTTCCTCCACATGCAGCCAGTCACAGCCCTGATAGAGCAGCTCTGACCAAGAAGTCCTGTCAGAGCTCTCTCAGCCTCACCTCCCTCACAGGGTGTCTGTTGTGGGGTGAGGAAAGGGAAGATGATTGTAAACCGCTTTGAGACTCCTTCGGGTAGAGAAAAGCAGCATATAAGAACCAACTCTTCTTCTTCAGTAATATCAGAGATCTCTCAGCCTCAACTCCCTCACAGGGTGTCTGTTGTGTGGAGAGGAAAGGGAAGGCCGCTTTGAGACTCCTTCGGGTAGAGAAAAGCGGCATATAATCATAGAATCATAGAATCATAGAATCATAGAGTTGGAAGGGGCCATACAGGCCATCTAGTCCAACCCCCTGCTCAACGCAGGATTAGCCCTAAGCATCCTAAAGCATCCAAGAAAAGTGTGTATCCAACCTTTGCTTGAAGACTTCCAGTGAGGGGGCGCTCACCACCTCCTTAGGCAGCCTATTCCACTGCTGAACGACTCTGACTGAGAAAAACTTTTTCCTGATATCTAGCCTATATCGTTGTACTTGAAGTTTAAACCCATTACTGCGTGTCCTTTCCTCTGCAGCCAGCAGAAACAGCATCCTGCCCTCCTCCAAGTGACAACCTTTCAAATACTTAAAGAGGGCTATCATGTCCCCTCTCAACCTCCTTTTCTCCAGGCTGAACATTCCCAAGTCCCTCAACCTATCTTCATAGGGCTTGGTCCCTTGGCCCCAGATCATCTTCGTCGCTCTCCTCTGTACCCTTTCAATTTTATCGATGTCCTTCTTGAAGTGAGGCCTCCAGAACTGCACACAGTACTCCAGGTGTGGTCTGACCAGTGCCGTATACAATGGGACTATGACATCTTGTGATTTTGATGTGATGGCTCTGTTGATACAGCCCAAAATGGCATTTGCCTTTTTTACCGCTGCATCACACTGCAATAAGAACCAACTCTTCTTCTTCTTCAGTAATCTCAGGGCTCTCTCAGCCTCACCCACCTCACAGGGTGTCTGTTGTGGGGTGAGGAAAGGGAAGATGATTGTAAATGGCTTTGAGACTCCTTCGGGTAGAGAAAAGCAGCATATAAGAACCAACTCTTCTTCTTCAGTAATCTCAGAGCTCTCTCAGCCTCAACTCCCTCACAGGGTGTCTGTTGTGTGGAGAGGAAAGGGAAGGCCGCTTTGAGACTCCTTCGGGTAGAGAAAAGCGGCATATAAGAACCAACTCTTCTTCTTCTTCAGTAATCTCAGGGCTCTCTCAGCCTCACCCACCTCACAGGGTGTCTGTTGTGGGAAGAGGCAGGTTAGGCGATTGTAAGCTGCTTTGAGAACAGTATCTGTGGAAATGTTTCTTGCACGCTCCCATCTCTTGCGTTGCGGAATCAAAGGGAGAAGTGGCATTCTTGAAACAGAAGCAACAGGGGCACAGGCAGTAAAATCCCCGCTGCAGCTTTAAGTTCTAATCGTGAAGGGAAAATAAGACAGGGGTGTTCAAAGGCAGCTCCACAGCCTGCATTGCGGGCAAGAGCCATCTGTGCGATGGCAGCACTGTTTGTATTTTAATGTTTAAACATACAGCAAAGATAATTAAGAATAACTATAATTAAAAATGATTACAACAAATTACTTTTCCCTCAACAGCAATGCGTGCCGGAAAGTTATAACTTTTTTTTTTTCTTTCAAAAAGAAGGGTTACTTTCTGAAGACTGTATCCATGCATCACTGAATATTCTACAAATTGTAATAATTTGCCTCCTGGGTTTTTTTTTTTACACACAGGAAAACGAAAGATTACAGTAGCACAATAACGAACGGTGTGTGGATCCCATCCTAGCTGAAGAAGAATTTTTTTTTAATGACATTATCCGTTCCATCGTGTCCGACCCTTGGTGATTTTATAGCAGGGGTAGTCAAACTGCGGCCCGCCAGATGTCCATGGACTACAATTCCCAGGAGCCCCTGCCAGCATTCGCTGGCAGGGGCTCCTGGGAATTGTAGTCCATGGACATCTGGAGGGCCGCAGTGTGACTACCCCTGTTTTATAGGAAAGTCTTCGTCATGCGCCCCTGTCTCTGACTGCTTCTTTCAGTTGGTTCAGGGTCATCCCTTTGTTGGCTTTGATCGTGTCGAGCCAGCAGATCCTTTGGTGACCACGTTTCCTTTTGCCGCTGACCATGCCGAGCATTGATGATTTTTGTAGGGCGCTTGATCACATGATGTGTCCAAAGTAAGTGAGCTTCATCCATAATATCTTGCCTTCTAATGACAGTTGGTTTGCTCCTCTCCAAAACCGTCTTGTTGGTAACTTCGGCTGTCCATGGGATTCGCAGCATTCGTCTCCAACACTGTAATTCGAAAGCATCTATTCTCCTCCTGTCTTCCTTCTTCAGGGTCCAGCTTTCGCATCCATAGCTTGTTATGGGGAAGACAACGGTGTTGACTAGCCAGCACTTTGTATTAAGGCTGATATCTTTAGTCCTCCATATTCGGCTCATGCCTAACATTGCGTTCCGGCCCAGAGTTCTTTGCCGCCTGATTTCACGGCTGCATCCACCACTTTGATTGATCATAGAGCCAAGAAAGATGAAATCATCAATACATTCCATGTTCTCGTTGTCAATTGTGACTTTGGTCCTACTGCCGGTAGTTGTCAAGATCTTGGTCTTTTTGATATTTAGGTATAATCCCATCTTTTCACTTTCTTCTTTTAGTCTCTTAATCAAGAGCTCTAAGAGAACTGTGACTGGCCCGAGGACATCCAGATGGCTGCCTGTGGAGGAGGAGTGGGGGAATCAAACCTGGTTTTCCAGGTTAGAGGCCACCACCCTTAACCACTATAGTGTATATTGAAGACAATAGTAGTAGTAGTAGTAGAAGAAGAAGAAGCAGAAGAAGCAGAAGAAGCAGAACTGTTGTTTTATACCCCACTTTATTACCCAAAGCCTTATTACTTTTTATTACCCAAAGCCTTTGAAAGCCACTGAAGCCTGGAGAAGAGGAGGTTGAGAGGGGACAGGATAGCTCTCTTTAAGTCTTTGAAAGGTTGTCACTTGGGGGGGAGCAAGGAACGATTCCTGTTGGCAGCGGATAGGACCCGCAGTAATGGCTTTACACTATGTGTAGAATGGTACCGGCTAGATGTCAATAAAAATTTTTCAGAGCAGTTCAGCTGTGGAATGGGTTGCCTAAGGAGGTGGTGAGCTCCCCCTCACTGGCAGTCTTCAAGCAGTGGCTGGACAGTTACTTATCCTGGCTGCTTGAGGCTGATCCTGGCCTGAGCAGGGGCGGGGCCTAGATGGCCTGTATGGCCCCTTCCAACTCTATGATTCTAGGATTCTCAGTGCTGTGCTTGGGCAGCTGTGCCATGTGATTCCCTTGCACGTGAGCAACTCCAGAATCCTGAAGAGTTGGCCAATGGCAGTGCTGCATTGAGGATCTAGGATATGGGTGCACTGTTGAATACATTGCACCCAGGACCGCATACACTTCACAGTGTATTCGGACTTGCCTCACATCTGCTCAGCTAAATGAATTTGAGAGAAATGGGAAACACTCTTTATTAAAAGACGAACATGAATTTGGATTCCTGAGCACCTATCATAGTGTTCTCTCTACCTCATGCATGCCCTATAGCAGGGGTAGTCAAACTGCGGCCCTCCAGATGTCCATGGACTACAATTCCCATGAGCCCCTGCCAGCATATGCTGGGAGGGGCTCATGGGAGTTATAGTCCATGGACATCTGGAGGGCCGCAGTTTGACTCCCCCTGCCCTATAGAATAACCCTCGTCAGTACTATAGAACAGGGGAAATGGTTGAAAGACCTAAGAATGTATTTCCATTCTAATGCTAGCTGGTCCCCATATTGTAAATTTGCTATTTAGGCTGCAGAAATCAGTACAGGCTTTTGGCAGCTTTCCTCCCCCCTCCCTTTCTGTAGATGAGAATGAACCAAACACAGAGCTGAGGAAGGCACCCATCCAGCAAGGATCCTAGGCCCAACCCCGGATATGCCTTGTTCGGTTTTCCTGGAAAAATCAGATCTTTCATTGTGGACACAACTTTCCTGGATACAAAAGCACAAGGGGGCAGCATTACATTAAAATAAATGGTTGCGCTATATGTACCTCTGCATTGCCAAACTGTCCATAAGACGTTGTACTTTTGTAGGGTGAAAGAAAAGCGAGATTCGAAGAGGTTTGGTCTGATAAGTGGCCAGCATTACTGGGGACAGAACAGCAGCTTTGTGGCATGGGGCGCAATGCGTTGGGAGAAACACCACTATGCGCATTGGTTTGTTATGGCCGTGCTCTGGGGACCTTTTTTCAAAGAATAGAATCATAGAACCATAGAGTTGGAAGGGGCCATACAGGCCATCTAGTCCAACCCCCTGCTCAACGCAGGATCAGCCCTAAGCATCCTAAAGCATCCAAGAAAAGTGTGTCTCCAACCTTTGCTTGAAGACTGCCAGTGAGGGGGAGCTCACCACCTCCTTAGGCAGCCTATTCCACTGCTGGACTACTCTGACTGTGAAAATGTTCTTCCTGATATCTAGCCTATATCGTTGTACTTGAAGTTTAAACCCATTACTGCATGTCCTCTCCTCTGCAGCCAACGGAAACAGCATCCTGCCCTCCTCCAAGTGACAACCTTTCAAATACTTAAAGAGGGCTATCATGTCCCCTCTCAACCTCCTTTTCTCTAGGCTGAACATTCCCAAGTCCCTCAACCTATCTTCATAGGGCTTGGTCCCTTGGCCCCAGATCATCTTTGTCGCTCTCCTCTGTACCCTTTCAATTTTATCTATGTCCTTCTTGAAGTGAGGCCTCCAGAACTGCACACAGTACTCCAAGAACTGCACACAGTACTCCAAAGCCGACGTTTGGGTTTCTTGTGCACATTCGGCCAGCCTCCGTTCGTGAAAAGCCAACTGGTAGCCATGTGTGATGGAGAGCATCTGAATTAAACTTCGGGGTCGTCTACAGAATTGTTTGAGTGGAACCGTGCAGGGAGTTTGGGTTTGAACAGAGAGATAGCCCATTCGCTCAGGAAGTCCACTGCCCTTTGAGGCGTGTTCTGTAAACGAAAGACATTCGGTTGAAAAGGGATACTTCCAACATTCTTCTGATCTGAAACTGCTCCTGGATTTTGCACTTCTGCCTTACCTGGGCTTGTTTCCGAAGCGGAACCAATGAATTAGAAATCCCTCCGTTGCTCTATTTTAATATTTTATTAATGCATGCGTGACATTGCAGGGGCACCGGATAGCACAGTCTTTCTCCCTCCTCCGTCTTATCAGTGCCCATGGGCACATTGATAAAAACCTTGCAAAAACAAACAAATGAAAAGCCGTGTTCATATGATTAGAGGTATGCGTGCCTCAGGGTGCTTTATGTGCTGTCGTTGACCGACACTGGGCTGCATCTGTCCGTATCGATAAATTATCGAAATAAAGCACAATCACAGTGTGAATTTTCGCCCAGATTTCTTTTTGTGTGGCGTTTTGTAAGGGCTCTGGCAAGTTTCTCATGCTTGATTCTGAAATCAATTATTAGAATTCGCATAGAATTCTCATAAATGGAATTTAGAGGACAGGGAGGGAATACACAGGGCAGAGTGAAGCCACCGAACAGCAAAGACACAGAAGGGAGAAAACTTCAGTTGTCCATAATATTGGTGTAGATAGGTACCAACACAGAAAACTGGGGATGTAGCTCTTAAAAATGAAATGATTGTGGTTTCTGTGGTAGGGCTTGAGCATAGAGACAGGCCTGTGGAACCCTTGCTAATGCAACTGGACTCCAACACCAGGTTGCTTAAAAGAAGAAGAAGAGTTGGTTTTTATACCCCTCTTTTCACTACCTGAAGGAATCTCAAAACATCTTACACTTTTCCTTTCCTCTTCCCACAACAGACACCCTGTAAGGCAGGGGTAGTCAACCTGTGGTCTTCCAGATGTCCATGGACTACAATTCCCACGAACCCCTGCCAGCAAATGCTGGGAATTGTAGTCCATGAACATCTAGAAGACCACAGGTTTACTACCCCTGCTGAAAGGTATGTTGGGTTCAGAGAGCTGCTCTGTGAGAACAGCTCTAACAGGACTGTGACTTGTCCAAGGTCACCCAGTTGGCTGCATGCGGCAGAGTGGGGAATAAAACCCAGTTCTCCAGATTAGAGGTCATCACATTTATCCATGATGCCACATTAGTTTTATTTAATAGAGAAACGACTTTAATAGAGAAATGACTTAGAAGGATTGCTAAAGAGCACCCTTGATGTGATTGTATGCATAATGGCACATTTCTTTTTAGTATTGTTCTACTGACATTCACATGTGCTGCTGTGGCATATTGATAAAACACCCTGCAAAAACAACCGTTGTACCATCTTAGAATTATAGAATCTTGAAGCTAGAAGAGGCCATCTAGTCCAACCCGCTGCTCAATGCAGGATCAACCTCAAGCATCCAGGATAAGTATCTGTCCAGCTGCTGCTTGGAGACCACCAGCAAGGGGGAGCTCACCACCTCCTTAGGCAGCCCATTCCACTGCTGAACTACCCTCACTGCGAAAATTTCCCCCTGATGTCTAGCCTATTGTCTTGCTTATAATCACATCAAGATTATCTTGTCCGATGTTTTATAAACTTGAGCATGCACACTGGTATTGTAGAGGGGACAGAGGATGCAAAGTGAAGTGAAGAAGCTGATGGATGTAGAAATGTGCTAACGCTGCTATTTTGGCATCAATTTTAGAAAAGTTCAGAGCAAACTGAAGTTAACGAGGAGGGTAATGTGGGATAGAGAAATGGTCCCAAGTGAGAAAGGTATAAGGTGAAGGTAAAGGTATCCCCTGTGCAAGCACCGAGTCATGTCTGACCCTTGGGGTGACGCCCTCCAGCGTTTTCTTGGCAGACTCAATACGGGGGGGTTTTCCAGTGCCTTCCCCAGTCATTACCATTTACCCCCCAGCAAGCTGGGCACTCATTTTACCGACCTCGGAAGGATGGAAGGCTGAGTCAACCTTGAGCTGGCTGCTGGGACTGAACTCCCAGCCTCATGGTCAGAGCTTCAGGTAGCTGCCTTACCACCCTGCACCACAAGAAAGGTATAGACCTGGATAACTCCTCTTGTTCCTAGTAAAAATGAGCGTGTGGAAGTACACTTAGATGCTCTTGAAATATTATTATTATTATGGATTATCTTCTAAGAGCACATGGATTGGATCCCACCTAACATTTTCACAGGGGGACTTCTTGTTGATTCCAACTCCAAATCTTCAACACCACCCTCATACTCTTCCGGGAGGGGGGATCCCCTGTCCACCCAGGAGAGCATTTTGTGGGCCATTTGGAACTTCAGTGGAGGGAGAAGGCAAGAACATTGCTTCTGCTGACAGAAATACCTTTGTTTTTGGTATGATCCAAGCTGATATCAAGAGACAGCCAATGGCTTCGTGGCCGAGCACATGACTGGAATGAGGGGCTTTAGTCTTTGCCATCAAGTCACAGCTGACTTACAGCGATCCTGTTGGACAGGGGTGGCCAAACTGTGACTCTCCAGATGTCCATGGACTATAATTCCCATGAACCCCTGACAGCACATCTAGCAGGGGCTCATAGGAATTGTGGTTCATGCACATCTGGAGAGTCACAGTTTGGCCATCTCTGCTGAAGATTCTCTGCTGAAGCTTCTAAGGCTAGAGATGATCAAAGGTTTGTCATTGCCTGCTTGTGGTCTCCCATTCAAATACTAACCAGGGCTGACCCAGTTTAGCTTCCACGATCTCATGAGATTGGCCTAGCCTGCATCATCTAGGTCAGGAAACTCCAGTTAAAGCATCTCAGAGAAAAAGTGCTGTGAAAGACAGTTCTCTTATGGAGACCCTACAGGACCAAATGCACACCCCGGGGTGGTCATACTGAGCGAGGCAGACCAATGACTTGAATCAGTATAAGGCAACTTCGGGCATTCAAGAGCTCCATAAACTGTCCTTGAGCCAATGGTTTTCAAAATGTGTCCCAACAAATCATGCAATTATGATCAGGCTGACCAATTAAATGGCTCGCTGCCATTTAAACCTAACCAGTCAGCTGTGGACCTGCATTGCTCAGCTGTGACATTTAAATGGCCCGAACAGCCAAAACGAACAGAACAAAAGTTCAGTAAATGTTCAGGGACGAACATCCGCTGGGGGGCTCCAAACCAAGTCAAGTTCATATGGAATGTTGGCTCATGAACCAGTTTGTGCCCCTTCCTAGTGGCTAGATTACCCAGAAGCCTCTGGAAAGTGCAGGATTTCATTGGAAGACATTTGTCACCCCACAAAAGAAGAGCAGATTTTTATACCTGACTTTTCACTACCTGAAAGAGTCCCAAAACAGCTTATAAACACCCTTTCCCTTCCTCTCCCCATAGCTGTTATTGCTGAATGTGTTTCTGAAAGTGGAAAAGTCTGGAAAGTATGAAAAGCTCTCTGTCAGATCAATCAGAGTACTTTACAGGCTAAAACGGAGATAAATACACTTTTCCAAATGATTTCTACATAGTCAGCAGTTCGCAACAAGGCAGGATTACTCCTTCCCAGTTCTAATTTTTTAAACTCAAATACCCCACCTGAGAAAATGGAGATTACATCATCACTGTTATTAATACACACACACACACATATATATAAAGAGAGATAATAAAGTAACTGATTGGACAATGCCTTCAACGACGTATTAGAAAATAGTTGGTAATTTTAACTTTATATTTACAAGGGGGGAAAAAAAGGAAGAAAAGAAAAACCATAAATCTCCAGTCGAGGCTGCCAGTAACTTGGTGTGACTCTGCTCCATTAATTTCTTCCAGAGTGACATTCGGAGATGAGCCGAACAGATGGAATTGCAGGATTGTTCTCGCAAATTTATCATAAAAAATGCATCCGACACCTGTGTAATTTGCCTAATCATTTTCCTAATAAGCTCCCACCATTAATTATGCACGATTTCCACAATGCAATCAAGATAAAAGTAAATCTGATGACTTAATACCCTTCAAAATAATTGGTTCACCCAACACAAGGCCTCCTCTCTTTTCCATGGCTCTGCCAGTTAATTGGGGGGGGGGAGGTGGGGAGGAGAGAAGGTTGCACCCTGTTGGAGTCAGCAGAATGGATGCGGATCTCATGGTGGGAGGCAGGCCTGCTGCTATTTTGGGCAAGAGTCAAGGATATTAACCCGTAAAAGAAAAGCATGGTGTCTTTTCTTCTTCCCGCCCCCCTTTCTATCCCTGTGCTGTGTCTCGGTCCTTCCTTCTCCATCCTCCCCCCCCCCAATAAGCTTTTACTCCACCCAGTAGCAAACAGATGCGATTAGTATTTTTCAGCCATCATAAAAACTGACTGCGGGACTCCACGGGCCTAATGAGAATCAACTTTTCGGAGCCTGCTGTCTTGCGGTGCGGCCCACCTGTCACATCATTAGGTGCCGCGTGTGCCTAGAATCCACTTTGCTAAATGAGATTTACGGGCCCCAGCGAGAACAGTCCTGCCGCATTCCGGCTTCAATTAGCTGAAGATTAATTGTCTGCGAAAGGGAACGAAAGTTTTACTTCGGCTGACCTGAAAGGGGGTGGGGGGAGAGAAAGAAACAATGAAGAAGAAGAAGAAGAAGAAGAAGAAGAAGAAGAAGAAGAAGAAGAAGAAGAAGAAGAAGAAGAAGAAGAAGAAGAAGAAGAAGAAGAAGGAGGAGGAGGAGGAGGAGGAGGAGGAGGAGGAGGAGGAGGAGGAGGAGGAGGAGGAGGAGGAGGAGGAGGAGGAGGAGGAGGAGGAGGGGGGGGGAAAGGGGAAGGTGGAGGAGGAGGAGGAGGAGGAGGAGGAGGAGGAGGAGGAGGAGGAGGAGGAGGAGGGGGGGGGAAAGGGGAAGGTGGAGGAGGAGGAGGAGGAGGAGGAGAAGGAGAAGGAGGAGGAGGAGGAGGAGGAGGGGAAGGGGAAGGGGAAGGAGGAGGAGGAGGAGGAGGAGGAGGAGGAGGAGGAGGAGGAGAAGGAGAAGGAGGAGGAGGAGGAGGGGAAGGGGAAGGGGAAGGGGAAGGAGGAGAAGGAGAAGGAGAAGGAGAAGGAGAAGGAGAAGGAGAAGGAGAAGGAGAAGGAGAAGGAGAAGGAGAAGGAGAAGGAGAAGGAGAAGGAGAAGGAGAAGGAGAAGGAGAAGGAGAGAAAGAAAGGCAGAGCCAAGGCTGCGTTGGGTGGAAGTCTGGTTCAGGTATTCCACCTAGGCCGGAGGCGGTGTGGAGGAAAACGTGATAATTTAAAGGTGCAGCAAATTTCCTACACCTCGTCTGGATGAGCGAAATTAACTAGCACTAAAAGCTGTCAAATTAAAGGTTGACTTCTGGATATTAGCACCTTAAATGTCACTGAATATTCGCTCTCCCATTCTGCCTCCCTCCCTCGCCAACTCTCTCTCTCTCTTCTCCCTCCCTCCCTCCCTTCCCTCCCTCCCGAGCTCTTACCCCGGCCTCTCATGGCTCATTTTTTTGGCAAGGCCTCAGACCGGCACACCTGCACCTCCACGCAGACGGCTGCCCGACCGCTGTTCCCGCTAACTGCTTGTTCGTGCCTGGACTGGAGCTATTCGGTATCAATCCACGACGTAACCATGGCTACGAAACAACTGGTAGTTACAAAATTTCCTCCATATTTAATGCCAGGCTAATTATGTTTGACTGTGTCATAATGGGAAGTGAGGGCCAGGGAGGGAAAGCTGTAATCTGGGAAAGAAGGCAAAGATGAAGCATCGGGGGGGGGGGGAGGTGACGTAATCTGGGCTTTGTAGACAGGTGGGGACTACTAATGGGATGTGGGAGGATTGTATGTTGCTGAACAGTGTGTATGTCGGGGGTAGTCAAACTGCGGCCCTCCAGATGTCCGTGGACTACAATTCCCAGGAGCCCCTGCCAGCGAATGCTGGCAGGGGCTCCTGGGAATTGTAGTCCACGGACATCTGGAGGGCCGCAGTTTGACTACCCCTGGTGTATGTTGTGGGTGGGCTTGGAGGCCCCAAGAAACAAAGTATCTTCTCTTGTAGGTTCTCCCTGAACAAGGACTTGGCGGCTCCAGGGGTACAGGAAGTAGGTGGACTCTTAGAAAGATTCTGCATGAGAGGGACGGGCTCAAGAAAGGGAGCCGTGATCTTCCATTGGCAAGACCAGAGCAAGGCTGGTAACGGTTTGACATTCTGAAGTCACTAATGCATCGGAACGCCATAATTTGGAAGTGTTTTCACACTTGGACGCAGAGGGCTGTGTTAATCCGTTGCACCAAAAACAAGCCAGTAGGACTCCAGTGAGGTTCTTTCTCTCTCTAGAGAATGGAAGTCAGTCTCTTGGGCAATGTAGCTCAAGGCATTCACAGCCTTATAATATAATCCTAAGAAGAGTTAACACCATTCTTGCTCGGCCCCTTGACTGGAATGGGCTCAGAAGCCTCCTACCCTGCTTAGCATTTTGGCTGTTCTCTCTAGGAGGGTAGGGATGCCAACCTCCAGATGGGGTCTGGGGATCTACTGGGATTTAAGCTCATCTCCAGACTCCAGAGATCAGTTCCCTTGAAGAAAACGGATGAGAAGAGGAAGAGAAAGAAGAAGAGAAGGAACAAGAGGAAGAGAAGGAGGAGTAGGAGTTGGTTTTATACCCCACTTTTCACGGCCTGAAGGAGTCTCAAAGATGGCTTACAATGACCTTTCCTTTCCTCTCCCCACAACCATCACCCTGGGAGGTAGGTGAGGCTGAGAGAGCTCTGACATGCCTGCTCGGTCAGAACAGCACTATCAGGGCTGTGACAAGCCCAAGGTCACCCAGCTAGCTGCATGTGGAGGAGCAAGGAATGAAACCTGGTTCACCAGATTAGAAACCACCACTCTTAGCCACTAAACCACGCTGGAAGGGGGACTATAAGGCATTGTGCCACATGCAGATCCCCCTCCTCCCCAGGCTTCCCCCCCCCCCCATCTCTAGGAGTTTCCTGGAGCTAGCAGCCTCCCTCCTTAAGCCCTGGCAATCCCTATACAGGTGTGAAAATATTCATTTATATTTTCATTGGATTCAGCCAGAGAGATTTTAGCCATGAGCTGTGTGTCACAACCAGCAGCCTTTTGGGGGGGGGGGTATCCTCTGAAATTCTTTTTAGAGTCAAGGGCAAAACACTTTTCCAGTTCTAACTCTTCCCCAGGGAAAGTATCATGGGAAAGCCCTTCCATGTGCAAGATCTGGAAATGGAATTTGAGCTTCTGCAAGGGATCTGTGCCATGAATTTCCGAATTAATCTCCAGAGTGAGGGTTGGCCATGGACATTTGGCATTAAATTTCTTTTTTTGCTTAAAAACATTTTCTCCATGCTTTCTTCCCTCCCAAAGGAACTCAGAGCAGCTGACAGCAGAATTTCAAAAAGGCAACGATTAAAATAATCCAACAACAAGCAGAAAGCCAGGACAAATTACAGGCTGTCTTTGCCACCTCCTCAAGCATCCACTCCTTGCTGCTCTCAAATGCCACATCACACCGTTTGGTCTTTTAGAAACTGTTTAAAGAAACAGAAAAGTTGACGCTTCCCCCATCAAAAGGACCATTCCATAAAATGGCGTCCCCACGGCGGAACGCCAAGAAGGAGCAGCGGATGTTCTTCCGTGTTTATGACACGGAATAATGAGGATAAACTGATGAGAACGCTGGAGCTTATGCAGAGGCTTGCATTCGGAGAAACAGCCCTTTTAAGCAGAACTCAAGGCAAAATTAAGGCTATAGCTCACCTTTTCTCACCCTTTTTTACCATTGAGAAACGCCTGAAACCTTCTTCAGACTTTGAGAAACCCTAGAATTGGCACAATGGTGCGGAATATTGTTGGGAAGCAGAGCTGTGGACACGCCCACCAGGGGCCTCTCTCCTTCCTACCCCCTCCAGGCTTATCATTGGCCATGGGGGTAGGGGGTTGACATGACCATATATGGTTATATCACCCAATAAATGTTTCACGGTTTTTAAAGATATATTTAAAAATAGTTCACTCTCACCCTTCCAGGACCATCAAGAAACGCAAGAGTTTCATGAAACTATGATCGAGAAAGCCGACTACAGCTAAAGTACTATAAAGGTAAAGGTATCCCCTGTGCAAGCACCAGGTCATGTCTGACCCTTGGGGTGACGCCCTCCAGCGTTTTCATGGCAGACTCAATACGGGGTGGTTTGCCAGTGCCTTCCCCAGTCATTACCGTTTACCCCCCCCAGCAAGCTGGGTACTCATTTTACCGACCTCGGAAGGATGGAAGGCTGAGTCAACCTTGAGCCGGCTGCTGGGATTGAACTCCCAGCCTCATGGGCAGAGCTTCAGACTGCATGTCTGCTGCCTTACCACTCTGCGCCACAAGAGGCTCTACTGTGCAATCTCCAATTCCATGGCATGCAGTGTCTCTTTGCAGGAGGCTCCATGCTTTTGAGATGAACTGTTAGTGGTGGTGATCCCTCCAAATCTTATTGACATACATAGAATGTGCAGGCTTGCAAAACCTATTTGTTGTATCCAGCAACTGAGAACAGTATAAGTTCCTAATTAGGTTAGCCATAGGTCTTAAACCAGTGTCACAGCTGCCCCATTACTCAGTTAGATGCAATAAACCCGAGCCAGATATCCTTCCAACTAGTTCCTGTTTCCTGTCCTACCCTATTACACCTCCCCGGGGGCACTGATTTCAACCCTGCTGTTTATGGCCACTGCTGTGTATAACCACAAACCCAGCACACAAACATAAAAAATACAGTTTGGGCATCTGCAAGATTAGAATTTGCAATGTATGGCTGTGAAAGTTGGACCATAAGGAAGGCCGAGCGTCAAAGAATTGAGGCTTTTGAACTCTGGTGCTGGAGAAGACTCTTGCGAGTCCCTTGGACTGCAAGGCGAACAAACTGGTCAGTCCTAGAGGAGATCAGCCCTGACTGCTCCTTAGAAGGCCAGATCCTGAAGTTGAAGCTCAAATACTTTGGCCACCTCATGAGAAGAAGGACTCCCTGGAGAAGAGCCTAATGCTGGGAGCGATCGAGGGCAAAAGAAGAAGGGGACGACAGAGAATGAGGTGGCTGGATGGAGTCACTGAAGCAGTCGGTGCGAACTTAAATGGACTCCGGGGAATGGTAGAGGACAGGAAGGCCTGGAGGATCATTGTCCATGGGGTCGCAATGGGTCGGACACGGCTTCGCACATAACAACAAGATTAGAACCTTCATGACACTGTGCATTAGATTAAAGGACAATCGAGTACAATATCCCGGGCCTGTAACTGAAGGGATACGTTGTTCATCGTTCTAGCTGCTAGAGTAAGACAAAAAGGGTTGCAACAATTTATTCATTTATTAGAACGTATGTATACGGTGCCTGTCCAACAATGATACAAAACCATTACAAACAAGCCAGTTACAGTGGCCAGGTCTTGGCAGCTGGTGGGCATGTTTATATTTCAATTTATATACTGCTTTTCCATGGTGGGCTCACGGTGGTTTACAAGAATAAAAGAATAAAACACAATCAGAACCCCCTGAAAAACTTCCCTTATAACAACCAACAACTAAGATGGCAGGCGATGAATAAATCCTCTAATTATCCCAGCCTTCTCGTCCAGCCACAGGCCAAGCTTTCTACCATTAGGAGTGAGGTGCCAGATCTGACAACACCATAGGGGGGGATCCTCAGATCGAATATTGGGGCCCCACCCTGGCCTCAACCATACGCCTGGCGGAAGAGCTCCAGCTTGCAGGCCCTGCGGAAAGCTGACAATTCCAGAACGGCCCTTAACTCTTCTGGAAACTCATTTCACCAGGTCAGGGCTAGGACCAAAAAGGACCTGACCTGGGTTGAGGCCAGGTGTATGTCCTTAGGGCCCAGGACTACTGGTAGGTTCATACCCGCAGAGCAGAGAGTCCTGCCGTGGGCATAAGCAACCAAGCGGTCCCGCAAGTAAGTAGTTTTGGGCAAGAGGGAGGCTTTTCATCCTTCCATATTCCTTAGGGTGTCACAAACCTGGCATGCAGTTCTAAAACCCCTCAAGACAAACACACATTGGGAAAACCTAAATCAGCCTAATTTAGGGGGTGCAGCATCAACAGGAGGATCAGCGGCAGGGAAGCATTGTTGAAAACAAAAAACAAAAGAGCGATTGGCTAGTTAGACCCTCAAACGCAACAGCCCCCTAAACCCACATTTAGGCGGGAAGTCCACTTTCCCACAGTACCCATGTTTGATCTAACAGTTGCAACATCCGGTCTAAGCAACACACAGGTGTTGGCTCCACGAGAGGATTGTTAGAAGAAGAAGAAGTGGAAAAGAGCTGGTTCTTATATGCCACTTTTCCCTACCCGAAGGAGGCTCAAAGCAGCTTATAATCACCTTCCCTTTCCTCTCCCCACAACAGACACCCTGTGGGGTGGGTGAGGCTGAGAGAGCCCTGATATCACTGCTCGGTCAGAACAGTTTTATCAGTGCTGTGGCGAGCCCAAGGTCACCCAGGTGGCTGCATGTGGGGGAGCACAGAATCAAACCCGGCATGCCAGGTTAGAAGTCCGCACTCCTAACCACTACACCAAGCTGGCTCTCCAGTTAGGCATACCATTCAAGAATACAGATAAAGACACTCTCTGTAGTGTAAAATGAGAATCAAGTGGGGCTGCATCAAGGCACCTTCCGTGGGCCTTAATGTGACCATATTGAAGAAGGGGTGGGAATATGATTGCAGGCAGTGGATTGGCTGTCTCAGCTGTGATTTTGGCAGCAGAAACCAGACTGATTAGGCTGAAGCACCCCCGGACCATTTTCTCTAGCATTTCTTTCCACCCAGAGTCTTAAAAACGCAAACGTTTGCTAATTTTCTTCCTGGTGATTGCGAGAAGTTTGGCTCGCAGCCTGTTTTTTGACATGACGTTAGGAGAAGCCACGGTTTGGTCCCGACTGATTCACGGACCGGTATTGGTCCTCGGACCAGGGGTTGGGGGCCACTGCTGTAGGGCACAGGTGGGTTTGGCAGCTGCAAGGCAGTCATATGTAGCTGCACAAAGAGACACATCTGTTTAGGTGCAGGAGTGTGACAACTCCAGCAGGTCTGCCTGGGTGAAAAAGGGCCCTGGCCTGGGTGGTCCAGGCTAGCGTGATCTCATCATGTCTCAAAAGCTAAACATGGTTGGCCCTTCTTAGTATTCGGACGGAAGGCCACCAAGAATGCACCAGGTTGCTTTGCAGAGGAAGACAAACCCGCCTCTTGATGTCTCTTGCCTTGAAAAACATAGGGCAGGGTTTCCCCACTAGGGCACCAAGATCCTATACAGTGCCATGAAGGCTCTTCGGTGTTCCCATGGCATGGGAGGTCCTACATAGGTCAGAAGCTTGCAATTCGTTCCAGAGGTCACATAACCGGACTCTCCAAAAATTGCATCAGCATCATCATCATCAGCATCATCATCATCATCAGCATCATCATCATCATAAGAGCCTCTTGTGGCGCAGGGTGGTAAGGCAGCCGGCATGCTGTCTGAAGCTCTGACCATGAGGCTGGGAGTTAGATCCCAGCAGCCAGCTCAAGGTTGACTCAGCCTTCCATCCTTCGGAGGTCGGTAAAATGAGGACCCAGCTTGCTGGGGGGTAAACGGTAATGACTGGGGAAGGCACTGGCAAACCAGCCCGTATTGAGTCTGCCATGAAAACGCTAGAGGGCGTCACCCCAAGGGTCAGACATGACCCGGTGCTTGCACAGGGGATGCCTTTACCTTTACCTTTACATCATCATCATCATCACCACCATCATCAATTAGATTTCTATGACCGCCACTCTCAGAGAACCGGCTCATGGCGGTTTCCAAGACTTCGTACAAAATCAATACATTAAAACATTAAAACTCCCCATTAAAAACCTCATAAGCATTATTATATACACATGCTTAAAACTAAAAAAAATTGTCAATCTCTGTCCGACCGTCCCTGAGCCTTTCCAAAAGCCAAGGGGAACTCAGTTCTGCGGAAGAGAGCAAAGATCTTTGGGGATTCCTTTGTTAGCCGATGTTACTTGTTCCTTCTGAAAACAAAACCGACACTTTCTCCTGAGCCAGAAAGGTAAATCTTCAAAGGGGTCTCTACTCCTGTCAGTCCTTCTGTCAAGCTCTTGATACAGCAGATATTCCCTTACCTCAGCAAATAACCAGAATCTATATCTTTCAAATAGATAGCAAGATAAAACATCCGTGTGCCTTTTTTTTTTTTTAATCTCTTCTGCGGGGGGAGACTTTAATCAATAAAACCTCCTGTTTTGATCTGCAGGCAGCTGGCATGATGGTGCACAGTACATTTGACGTAGCCGAGGCTGCTTCTAATCATGCTTCAAAATTAAACGTGGGCTGGAATAAGTTCGTTACAGTAATAAAGCCAGAGTCTAATTATATAATCGGGCCGTTCGGTAACAAACCTGTACACTGTGGGCGGAACGAGAGCTTTCAGGACTTCTCTGATCAAAGGAATCAAGGGCTTTTTTTTCGTATCGGGGAATTAAAGTTTAATTTAGATTTTTCTTATCATCCGGCTGACAAGACGGTTCCGCGGCGGAGAACTCGGTGCATGCCGGCTGTAATTCATTTACATTTCCGATCATAATAAAGAATGTATGGGGTTATCCGCGTCCTCACGGAAGATTCCCTTTCGTCTCGTGTCTCCCTGTTTTCTGACAGGTTTATCGGTATTGGCCAAGCCAGAGAACCCAAATCCCTCATGATCAGAAACTGAAACTATGAATTAAACATTGTTTATCAGAGTAGGGGGACAAGGAAGTCCACATGAAGCCCAAATGACCCACTTCAAGTGGGTGTGGTCATACGGGCCCTGCAGTCTTTTCGTTGTACTGTATGGTTACTTGGCTCCCAAACAGCCGGAAGGATGCAACTGGAAGAGAAACACTCGCCTATTCCAGCTATTGAGGGTCAGACAGTTCAAGGCTCACGTCTTCTGGACCAGGCACCAGTTCTGGACTCCACATACCACCATGGATGATGGGCAGAAGAAGAAATTAGCAGCAATTTGAGTGGGAACACTGGCAATGTAACCCAGAACCCCCCCAATTATCCACCTGCTTCCCTTTTTGCCCGTCCAAGGGGCCTGTGTGGGACCAATTGTGGGACCAATCGCCATCACTGTAAGTGAGTTATTGTTTTATGGGTTTTTTAATGGGGAATTTTAATGGTTTCAGTGTATTGATTTGTATCTTAAACACTATAAACCTCCTCAAGCCAGTTCTCCGAGAGCGGCGGTCATCCAAATAGAATCGATACTACTACTACTACTACTACTACTACTACTACTACTACTACTACTACTACTACTACTACTACACTGGAGAATCATGGTGGACCCCAAGAGGAGATCTCATGCTAGGGTTACTATCTTAGGGTCGGGGAATACCTGGAGATTTTGTGGGTGGAGCCTTGGGAGGGCGGGGTTTGGGGAGGAGAGAGGAGAAAATGAACCTCTGCAGGGTACAATGCCATAGACTCCTGCCTTTCTAAACAGCCCTTTTCTCCAGGGAGAACTGGACTATATTGTCTGGAGGTCAGTTGTAATAGCAGGGGAGCTCTAGCCACTGCCTGGAGGTTACAAGAAAATAAGGCTGAAGCAATGGAATAAGGCCCGAAGGCTGAAGCAATGGAAAAACTGTTTGAGGCAAAAAGAAACAAGGTTATACTTGAAACTATGTAAGGTATGCCTCGAAAGGCGAAAATAATTTCCTTCCACAAAACATTATTTCACGAATAAATCAATTTCATGTGAGATGATAAAATCCAAGAACGACCTCTGGTAAAAGTCGATTCTGACCTTAATTAAATATTTTTCAGGACTTACATCTGTGTCCCCATAGGAAGTTCCCATGGAAAAATGACTCTACGTAAGCGGTGACACAGATATAAGTCTTGAAGAGGGTTTCAATAAGGTCAGATTCGACTTTGACCAGGGGGCATTCTTGGATTTTGCCACTTGGAGGTTGGCAACCTTATAGCCACTGTCTGCTCTTAAAGTCTCAGGTCTGCTCCTCTATTTTTTGCTGGGCAACTTCCTCCTGAAAGTGGCCACTGACTAACGAACCAGCCTTTCTCAACTTCTTTACAGTGGAGAAACCCCTGAAACATTCTTCAGGCTTCAAGAAACCCCAGAAAAGTCACAATCATGAAGAATACGCTTGGGAAGTACAGCTGCGGACATGCCCACCCGAGGCCCCTCCCCTTCCCCAAACATTCAGGACCGTGAGAACGGTGAATGGCCCAAGCAGATCGCATGTATCTCATAACAGCTTACGATCACCTTCTCTTCCTCTCTCCCCACAAACTGATACCCTATGGCAGGGGTAGTCAACCTGTGGTCCTCCAGATGTCCATGGACTACAATTCCCATGAGCCCTTGCCAGCATTTGCTGGCAGGGGCTCATGGGAATTGTAGTCCATGGACATCTGGAGGACCACAGGTTGACTACCCCTGCCCTATGGGGTAGGTGGGACTGAAAGAGCTCTGAGAGGACTGTGACTGGCCCGAGGTCACCCAGCTGCATGCGGAGGAGTGGGGAATCAAACCAGGCTCTCCAGATTTGAGGCCACCGATCTGAACCACTACACCAAGCTGACTTACTTGTGGGGGGGACGTGGTACTTGGATGGGAGAGGTTGAGAACTGGGCAGTGGGTTAGACTGAATTGCGTTTTGGTGCAGCAAGCAAAATAGATTCCCGTTTGCTCTGTGCTGCCACCTGATTACCTTGCCCCCAACATGCATGCATGCACGAACGCATGCCCCCCGCCACACATGCAAATATTAAGTCTACGACAGACTGTGCATAGGCAACCATTAGTTCAACGTCTTCTTTTTTTGCTCCCTGGGTAAACCCTGAAACCTTTTGCTTCCTAATGCAAAGGCCTTTCATTCTCCGGCTAAAAGGAATACCTCTATTAGCTGCTCGTGGAATTAAGGCTTAGATCCTTTCTTAGGCTGCCAGGCACCAGAGAGCAACATCTTTACTACTAGTAAAGTACATTTAATTCTGCTTCAGAGAACGGCACACTCCTAAAAGGAGACCAGGATATGATAAGTCATAAGCTTGTCTCTCCCCTGCTCCCCCTTCTAGAGGAGTGGCTGAGTTTGGGGGTAGAATGGCTGGTTTAAGAATTGAGAAAGGATTTGGAGGCATTTGAGCCCTGGATTTAGGCGCAGGGGTGATTATAAATATGGAAAAGGGAGGGATAACTTTTCTGAAGAAGTTGATGTGGACGCCAAGAGGGCCAAGGAAGAAATTCCTGCAGAACACGTTGCAAATGGTAAGAAAATACCTCCTTTTCCATTTTTTAAAAGTCCTACTTAGAAAAAGAAGCTCATGCATGAGAGTTTCCCATCTCTTTAAGGAGCAACCCAAGCTAGCCCTATCTCAGCAGATTTCGGAAGCTACGCAAGGTCGGCCCTGGTTAGGACTTGGACAGGAAGTCCAGCGTGGAGAAGTGGGATAAGAGTAGAGGCCCCTAATCTGGAGAACCGGGCTTGATTCCCTGCTCCTCCACATGCAGCCAGCTGGCTGACCTTGGGCTCATCACAGATCTCTTAGAGATGACCTCACAGAGTGGTTCTCTCAGAGCTTTCTCAGTCCATCTACCTCACAGGTTGTTTGTTGTGGGGAGAGGAAGGGAAGGTGATTGTAAGCCACTTTGGGATTCCTTTAGGCAGTGAAAAGTGGGGTATAAAAACCAACTCTTCTCCTCCTCCTCCTCCTCCTTCTCCTCCTCCTCCTCCTCCTCCTCCTGGAATCATAGAAACATAGAGAGCCAGCCTGGTGCAGTGGTTAGGAGTGCAGACTTCTAATCTGGCGATCCGGGATTGATTCCACAGTCCTCCATATGCAGCCAGCTGGGTGAACTTGGGCTCAACACAACACTGATAAACCTGTTCTGACTGAGCTGTAATCTCAGGGCTCTCTCCACCTCACCCACCTCTCTCTCTGTTGTGGGGAGAGGAAAAGGAAGGCAATTGTAAGGGGCTATTCCCCTTATCCACACCCCTTATGTCACTGGGCTCCATGGAAGTAGAAACAGCAGCAGCAGTTTTTTTATACCCCACTTTTTACAACCTGAAGGAGTCTCAAAGCGGCTTATAAACACCTTTCCCTTCCATTCCCCACAACAGAACCCTGTTAGACAGTTCAGACTGGGAAAGAGCTCTGAGAGAACTGTGACTAGCCCAAGGTCACCCAGCTGGCTGCATGTGAAAGAGGAGTTGGGAGGCAAATGCAGGCCTTCAGATTACAGCCCCCTGCCCTTAACCACTACACCGTGCTTGCTTTCACACTGAGCCATCATTTTCCATACCATTTCATATCCGGCCAGCCAAGTTCCCCCTCAATATGTCATGAACTAAAACTGACCTACCTGGAGCGCAGCTGGCAGTTCGGAGGCAGCTCTCTCAACAGTCTTCCTAATAAAACAAAAAATACCCAATTTGTTTTTAATTGCATCAAAGCACTATAATTATAGCCGAGTTTGGAAAACACTTGGGGAAATCTGCTGAGCGGGCAGAAAAAGCCCAGGATGTTCTATTGGATTTGCAATAGTATTTAAATGGAATAGAGTCCTGCTCAATGGGTCGTGGGTTCCCCTCCCCCTCCCCTGACTGTGGAAGGCCTGCAGAAATCTTCTTTTGCTCCCCTGTTATCAATCAATGACTATTGCCCTGTAAATTAATTGCAATAAAATATTTCAACAGGGCATTGAGCTGGCTGACAGTAATACATCAGCGGATCAATGGCGTGCAGAAAGCAAATGGTCAAACGCACGGCAACTCCGTGCAATTAGGAAATATTTGAAAAGATCTTTATGCACGGGAGGGAGAGGGGCTCGACGGAGGAGATTTAAGCAGGGGAGCCGGCTCGCCAGGGAGCGAAATGGGGTTTCCAAAATTCTTGCCCTTCTTCTCCAGATCCTTATTCATTATGAATGCCGGGCTGGTAAATTATTAATAAAAATATGTTCATTAGTTGGGGGAAGCTTGGATCAAGATCTGGGTTTCGGTCTGGGCCAGTGGCTCCTTGCAAGATGTTCCCGCAACACCCACGGAAATGGAAAGCCGGCAAAGAGAAAAGATGCAAAATGTCGCAGCGAGCCATCCCTTGACGCAGTCCTCACTGGCTCATCCAGATTAGTGGAAGGGGTTCTAAGGGACAGAATCGGGAACCTAATTCGGAGCCGGTTTGTCGGACATGTGTGATCAACCATCTGAGGAACTGCCTGTCTGAATAAACTCCCAGAGAACCCTCCGGTCAGCTACAGTGAGCAGTCTGGTAATCCACAGCTTCAAAGACTTGCCTCAACCAGGACCACGGCTTTTCTAGCCCTCTCCCCTAGCCTGGTGGAATGAGCTCCTGGAGAACATCAGGGCCCTAACAGAGCTATCCTAGTTCTGCAGGGCCTGCAAGATAGAGTTCTCCCACCAGGCTTATGGTTTAGATTTGGGTCCATTCCGCACAACTTTAATGTAGCAGAAGGCTTTCATATTGTAAACGCTACTAATTTGCAATTCCGCAAGACGCCGCACACAATCTGCAACACTCCTGCAACAGTTCCACTAGCGAAAAAGACCTGTGCACTCCCATTGTTGCGGTTCCAACAAAATCCCTCCCCCTGGCTCTCTCCTCCGAACTTCCGGTGAAGCGATCGCCATTTTTTTTTCTTGGAGCGAGCAGAAGGCAACGAACCGGCGAGCCTTCATTCACCCAATGAGGCTTCTCTGGCTACAGTCCCTCCACAGATGTGCTTTAAAGCTCCCCTAAGTCCCCAAGCACAACATAGCCCCGTTTGCAAGTTCCCTTTATTTTCGGCCGAAAATCGCGCCCCTGCGGGGGGGGGGTTTCACTCGGGGGAGCGTGGTAATGATGAATCATTTGATTGATGGCCAAGGGTGGGACCAAGCACCGAAAAAATCACTTCCTTTCTAGTGATTTTCGCGAGACCAGAAACCTGTGGGAAACGAATGAAATGCTACTGGATTCTACTACAAATGAAGGTATGCATAATGCCGAGATTGCACTTTTAAAAATAGCATTTCCGCTTTGTGGAACCAATTGGCAACATTGGTCCTTGTGCGGAAACACCCCCAGTTTGAACTGGAAATGACACTGCACATTCTTGCTTCCTGCAAAAACCATAGAGTTTTTTGCCCGAATGCTAGTGTTTCCCGTGATGTGCTAACAGTGCTTATTCTTAGGGTTTTTCACCAGCACACATGGAAGGGATGGACCCTGGAGGGATGGACCAGATCCAATGGGATGAAATTAATTCAAAAGAAATTCCATCTAAACATCCAAAAGAAGTTCCTGACAGAGCGGTTTCTCAGTGGAATAGGCTTCCTTGGGAGGTGGTGGGTTCTCGATCTTTAGAAATTTTTAAACAGGGGCTGGATAGCCATCAGATGGAGAGGCTGGATTATAGTTTGCTTTTTAAAAAGATGCCCGCGCGGTTCGCAAACACACTTAACAAGTGAGCTGAAAAGAATATTATTTGTTGATTCACATTGATCTAGCAAAAAGGAAAACCCAATATATTAAGCTAGCTCCTGGAGCCATTTATTTTCTTTAATGATTACCATTGCAAAATAATTTCCCCCATTTGCAAATCAATGGTGTTTATTATATGGATATGATAGCTCCCGACAAGTACGCCAGAGAGCTGCTGCCACAAGGGGAGGAGAGCTACTTAGCTTATTAAAGGCTACGTGTACCAAAGAAATGGCTTCAGATTGTCCCAAAACATTATATTGCAGCCAAAAACTTCATTATTGGAATTATAGCATTCTGGAATAGGGATCCTGGAACATTTGCTTGTCTAATATCCTATCCTTTCTCCAACACCTGGGAGTTGACAGAATAGATCTGTAGATATCCTAGTGATTCAAGCAAGGGTCGTCAACCCCCAGTCCGCAGCCCGGTACTGGGCTGCGAAGGCCTTGGTAGTGGGCCAGCGGTGGCCACGCCTGCCTCCCCCCCCCACAGCAAGAAGCTCACCAGGCCGCGAGAGAAGCGGCTGCCAAAGTGGCCGCTTCACTCGCAGCCCAGCAAGCTTCTCGCTGCTAGGGGGGGGGGAGGCAGGCGCGGCCACCAGCAGGCTGGCGGAAACAAACGCGCATGCACGGAGCTGCTGTGCATGCGCTTTAGTGCCCCCGGTGGTGAAAACGTGCATGCGCGACAGCACAACGCATGCATGTTTTCACCACCAGGGGGCGCTAACATGCATGGGGAAGCACTCACAAAATTCTGCTGGACCGATTTCAGTGATCAGTTCCTGATGCAGAATGATGGATTGTTCTCTCCTCTTAACACCAGGAATCTAATGCCAGACTCATCTGTACAACAGCTCATGCAATATCGTTTGTACATATATGCAGTGGAGAAATGCATCTTTTTCTTGGGAGGTTTGGAATGAGCAAAACCTCCACTCAGCATTTTAAAAGTCCCCTCTCTGAGCAGAGAGCAGGCAGGAAGAGAGAAAGCAGACGGTCCAATTGTTTTCCAGATGTACTTTCATGTAAATCCTAATAGATCTAGCAGGAGAGGTAATGCATGGGTCAAACTCTCCACCTTCTCCAAGCAGGAAACAGATTTGGGGAGCCAGTTGGCCTGAGGGAGCTGCAGCTGGAGGCTGGGCAAAGGAATCATAGAATCGTAGAATCATAAAGTTGGAAGGGACCTCCTGGGTCATCTAGTGCAACCCCCTGCACAATTCAAGACACTCACAACCCTCTCGCTCATCCACTGTAACCTGCCACCCCCTTGAACCTTCACAGAATCAGCCTCTCTGTCAGATGGTTATCCAGCCTCTGTTTAAAAATCTCCAAAGATGGAGAACCCACCACCTCCAGAGTAGAGCATCTTTCGTAGCAGTTCCTATATATGACCCATTGGGCCCACCTGCTGCAGAAAGACAGAGAAGGCTTTAACCATGATTTCCAATTGACTGGACCACACAAAGCATAAACAGAACGTTGAGAACCCCAAGCTTCTTTTGAAAAAAGGATCAGGAACATGATCACCCACTCTATTATAAAAACTGAATTTCCAGCCATGTTGCAATTAGGGTTTCCAGCTCTGGCCTGGAAAAGACATGGAGATTTTCAGGGTGGAGCCTAAGGAAGGCAGGATTAGGGGCAGGATTTCAGCAAGGTATAATGCCCTAGAGTCCATCTTCCAAAATGGTCATTTTCCTAGGACTGGTGTCTGTGGTCTGGAGATCAATTGTATTTGTAGGAGATCTACAGCCACAATCTAGAGGCTAGCAACCCAATCTGCAGTATTAAAAAATAGAAAAGCATGTCCCCCCAGTCATTGGCTGGGGCTGCAAGCACAACTGCCCCTGGAAAGATGGTCAAAGACACACTTGGGCACCGAGCAATGCCGAACTTGTCAAGTCCTACCTCTGAAGATGCCAGCCACAGTTACTGGCAAAACGTCAAGGACTAAAACTACTACACCAGACTCTTGCCACCAGGGTTACATAGAATCATAGAATCATAGAGTTGGAAGGGGCCACACAGGCCCTCTAGACCAACCCCCTGCTCAACGCAGGATCAGCCCTAAACATCCTAAAGTATCCAAGAAAAGTGTGCATCCGACCTTTGCTTGAAGACTGCCAGTGAGGGGAATGGGATCTCTTCCTCATATTCGAGTCACTCCTGATTACCTTAGAGTCAACCCACAAGCACTGGAATTGGGTTCTTCCACTCACCTAACCCCTCCTGTATATTTTTCCAGTTGTGTAGTTAGTGTGTATCCAACCTTATATATATATATATATATATTTATCAAGTGATCATATATGGTCATACTGATTTGCCCCCTCCCATGATGGCCAATGACGGGCTTGGAGGGGGTAGGAAGGGTAGGGGCCCTAGGTGATCAGGTACAGAGCTATGCCTCCCAACCATATTCTGAGCCACTTCTGGGGTTTCACGAAGCCTGAAGAATGTCTCAGGAGTTTCTCAAGGGTAAAATGAGAATGGCTGAACTAGATCCTGACCACGCCACCCGGAAAACCCACAACAATCAGCACCCTTAGGATTCTAACAATCAGAAAGTGTGGAAGAAATGGTAATTGTCTATAGTAACTTGGTAGTTTTTGATATTTGCCATCCGCACATCTGTGCACTTATGACCAGGTTCTAAAGATGTTTGGAGTTACCAAGAAAGGCCATTATTTATGAAGTTCCCGGCACCTCCCAGTAACATGTGTGGGAAGTTTGGTTGTACGTGGCTGTTCCATCACGGGAAAACAATTGAGTTGAGAAAGTAAGCACTAACAAGAACTAGTGTAGGCTGAATCAGATTTCTCGCCGTCTTTGCTTGGAAGGTACACCAAGGTTCCGAAAGGTTAATGAACCACTTGTGGTGGTAGTTTCTCTCCCACTTTAACTCTGCTTTATTCCTGATAGAACCATTAACTTCTCTACTAACCTTTCTACTTGCTACTATTACACACATTCTGCCCACTAAAGCTTTCTATTGATTTTCACCAGGGCGCTTTTATAAAATGTAGCTTTAAATACCTGTTTTTTTTCCATGGCCGTGTTAGCATCTGGCAGCACATGGACCGACAAAGATTAATTCACAAGCTCCTTTCCCCTCCCTCCCCCCCTGTTTTTTTTTTTGTTTCTCTCCAGAAGCATCTGACTTGCAGGCTGTGCAAATATCTTCATCTTTAAAATATATATATATGTACACACAAATGAAACCGTGCCCTGTTCCGGATTTAATTGAAAACACACCTCTTTGCTCCAAATACAGAATTGGAATATGTAATTGACATGCTGATACGTAATTGACATGTGATGGACAGTGTGGTGTAGCAGTTAAAAGTATGGGACTATGACTGAGGTGGCCAATTTGTGGCTCTCTGGATAACCATGGATTACAATTACCGCAAGGCCAAGACCAGTGCTTATCAACCTTCCTAATGCCGCAACCCTTTAATACAGTTCCCCATGTTGTGGTGACCCCCAACCGTAAAATTATGCAAGTATTCTTTCATAGAACTTAAACCGAAACTGACCAATGGCGTGAAGATCCATGGTTCAGGATTGTATATAATTTTTTCCCCTGAGGTTTCTCAGTTCAGTTCTGCCTCTTGTCCCACCATGCCGATCTCGCTCTTTTCCGCTGCTTCAGATAGACAAAGGCTCTATCTCAATCTACCCCGCAAGGCTGTTGTTTATATGATTCCCCCCCCCCCCCAGGCCAAGCTGTTTGCCCTGCTGATCTGTGCTGATCCACCCATCTTCCCTTTGGAATAACCTGGGATTTGCTTGTTGCCTGTAAGGCTGAGAAGAGATCTGGGGGGGTCTGACTTGGCTGAAAGGAGGCTCTGTTAATCACTTGTCTTGAAAACTCTAGGTACAGGGGTGGTCAAACGGTGGTTTCCCAGCCATTCATGGACTACAATTCCAGTGAGCCCCTGCCAGCATGGCCAGTTGGTAGGGGCTCATGGGAACTGTAGTCCATGAATTTTTGGAAAGCCACAGTTTGGCCACTCCTGGCCTAGGGGGCCACCATAGAACGGCACTGACCTATTGGCATTTGCTACTGATATCTTTTGTTTAGAAGTTGTTTCATACTTCCCTAGCCATCAGCGTATCTTTGACTTAAGTGTGCCACATGACTGAATTTGAAGAGTTCAAGGTAGGGAGGCAGAACGGAGCCATCATGAGGTGAGCCAGCTAGTCCAAGGCACTGTTTTGTATCTTGCACGATTAATATGGGATGTGTGTGTGTGTGTGGGGGGGGGAAACCACTCTTTATTCAACTCAATTGTGGAAAGAAACGACGATGACGAAGAAGAAGAAGAAGAGTTGGTTCTTATATGTTGCTTTTCTCTACCCGAAGGAGGCTCAAAGCGGCTTCCAGTCGCCTTCCCTTTCCTCTCCCCACAACAGACACCCTGTGAGGTGGGTGAGGCTGAGAGAGCCCTGATATTACTGAAGAAGAAGAGTTGGTTCTTATATGCTGCTTTTCTCTACCCAAAGGAGTCTCAAAGCGGCTTACATTCGCCTGCACTTTCCTCTCCCCACAACAGACACCCTGCGAGGTGGGTGAGGCTGAGAGAGCCCTGATATTACTGAAGAAGAAGAGTTGGTTCTTATATGCCGCTTTTCCCTACCAGAAGGAGGCTCAAAGCGGCTTACAGTCGCCTTCCCATTCCTCTCCCCACAACAGACACCCTGTGAGGTGGGTGAGGCTGAGAGAGCCTTGATATTCCTGCTCGGTCAGAACAGCTTTATCAGTGCTGAGGAGAGCCCAAGGTCACCCAGCTGGCTGCATGTGGAGGGTTGCAGAATCGAACCTGGCATGCCAGATTAGAAGTCCGCACTCCTAACCCCTACACCAAACTGGCTCTCAAAGGTAGACGTCATTGCCACGAATCCTGTGATAATAGCAGAGAGCTAGGACAACGGCCAACTGAGCTACCGGAAGCATCCGTGACACTAAGGAAGCAAAGCGACAGAACTGGACCGCTGTTCTCCTCTCTGCGTCACTCCCCCCTCCCCCCGCAGCCATGTTCCTGTCCCATATCTCTTGCTTTTGTTCCAGCAACTTTGAGGGAAGGATTGGCATCAGCAGCTGTCACCACACTGAATGCCAACAGTTCCTCGCCAACGTGGCCAGCAGGAGGTACCCCTTGTGCGAGATCGCTGAATCCCTCTTGGAGAAGGAGGCTCACCTTCCGTGCCACCTTCCCCTGCCCCGAAATTTGAAAGCGAAATCCCAAGCCTGCTTTCCCTCTCCCATTTGCCCACTGGTGCTTAGGCCCTGCCGCTCCGCTCCCTCTTTTAGCGTCCCCAACAAGCTCTTTTGTACCATGTGCGGCTGCAGTTTGCCACAAGAGAAAGAACTTCGGCTCATAATTAGGGGAGGAGCACTTTTTTTTTTTCCCTTTTGGCCTCCATCCCTAACACAAAATCTGTTCAAAATGGATTCTGCCAAAATGCAAAACGAAGTCGGAGGGTACAATGTTTCCTTTGCCAGGGTTTGTTTGAATTTTCGTTTTTCGTTTTTCTTTTGAAGAACAGGACCGGTTCGTTGGGATCTTTCCGCTTCATCTGACCCGCTGTTGTCGTTTCACCAGTCCAGGGTCCTTGGGGAAAACAAAACAAATCTCTCTCTCTCTCTCTCTCTCTCTCTCTCTCTCTCTCTCTCTCTCTCTCTCTCTCTCTCTGTGTGTGTGTGTGTGTGTGTGTGTCTGTCTCTGTCTCTGTCTCTCTCTCTGTGTCTCTGTCTCTCTCTCTGTCTCTGTCTCTGTCTCTGTCTCTCTCTCTCTGTCTCTCTCTCTGTGTCTCTGTCTCTGTCTCTGTCTCTCTCTCTCTCTCTCTCTGTCTCTCTCTCTGTGTCTCTGTCTCTGTCTCTGTCTCTCTCTCTCTCTCTCTCTGTCTCTCTCTCTGTGTCTCTGTCTCTGTCTCTCTCTCCATGATTTTGAAAATACCACTTTTTGTACATGCTTAAGCCTCTCCAGCTGCGACACGGCACGAAAACACAATGTCTGCCACGGGTTTGGCGCCCCTAGTCTCTTTGTAGGGTAATTGCATTGGTGCTCTTCCTGGGCCAGCTCTTTAGTCGCCAGCACCCTTATCTTCTAGCTCCAGCTGAGGATAGTATTATAAAGTCCAAAGCACAGCTAGTTTGCTGGCTGAGAGACATTTCCGGACTTCATTGTGGCAGGCACCATCTTTGGAGCTAGCTCTCATGTGTGTGGGTGTCGGTGTGAATCACTGTTCCGTCAAACCTTTTTGTCGGCTTTGTTCCTCACGAACGACAGGTGAACTGGACACTTGGAAGAATACGGTGCCGCCAGCCAATTGCAATCCTTCCCGAACTGGGTTGCAGCAAGTCATCGGTTTATTCGTCACTGAGGTTCTCATTAGGCCATAGCTTCAGGGTAGAACAATGACTGACAACCTTTAGATTAAAGGTAAAGGTAAAGGTATCCCCTGTGCAAGCACCGAGTCATGTCTGACCCTTGGGGTGACGCCCTCCAGCGTTTTCATGGCAGACTCAATACGGGGTGGTTTGCCAGTGCCTTCCCCAGTCACTACCGTTTACCCCCCAGCAAGCTGGGTACTCATTTTACCAACCTCAGAAGGATGGAAGGCTGAGTCAACCTTGAGCCGGCTGCTGGGATTGAACTCCCAGCCTCATGGGCAAAGCTTTCAGACGGCTGCCTTACCACTCTGCGCCACAAGAGGCTCATAACCTTTAGATTAGTGGTACCCAAAAGCTCAGTGTGGCCACTTGACGTTTCAGCACTGACTAGGTTTGACAACCTACAAATCAGTTCACCAGGATAAAATGGCTGCTTTGGAGGATGGATTCTATGGCATTGTACCCCACTGAGTCCCCTCCCCTCCTCAAACCCCAGGCGCCCAGGTATTGCCCCTAAATCTCCAAGAATTTCCCAAACTGGAATTAACAAGCCCTCCTGGGCACTGTGGCTCTTCTGGGTATTGTTCCTTAATGTGGCACTTATCCCAAGTTCTACAAGAATGAACTAGGCCATTGCTTATCATAGAGTTTCTGGCAATTCCTAGAGCTACCCAATATCACTCTTGGGTTTTTACCAGTGGAGATATAATGCCTATTTCGGGCCTCTCTTGGGCACTGTTACCAAATGTGGCACTTGCCCCATTTTCCATGAAAGTGAACAAGTCTATTGCCTGGTAGAGATTGTTGGTAGGTTGTTAGTGCTGTAGCTCTAGGAATTGTTGAAAACTATTTATACCATAGATTTTTATCACAGATTCCTCGAGCTACCCAATAACACTTAGGGGTTTTTATCAAAAAAAGTCAGAATGCTGTTTGTGTTGATCCACCCCCCCCCTCATTTTCTTGTGTGAGGTTCCAGTCAATATTCCCAATAAGCAAACTTTGTTGAAAAAAATCTCTTTATTTAGGAAAAGGCAAAACAGAACATCACCAGTTTCTTGCTAAGACTAAAGGACCTCTGGACCCAACATCAGCTGCAAAAAACTCAACCAGTCTAAGTAAAACTACATCAGACCAACACCGAAAATGGAGTCACATTGGTCAAAGCAAAAGCATATGAATGCAGGTATGGGAAAAGCTTGCGAATATAGGATTTTGACATCTTAGGGAATATTTTTATCTCATTGCTGCAAGAACATGGCAGCCCTAAGTGATGACATTTCCCACAGGCCTCACTCTGGGACAGCCATAACTCTGGCTGTTTCAGTTATGTTTTCCCTTCAGCTACTGGTGAAGTCCACCCTGGTAAGGAAACGCAGGGAGCACCTAAATGTCACAGGACCAAGCTGCTTCAATCAGCCAGCTAGCATTTGGGTCGCTATGTGTCACCAAGTGCCCTCCATGACCACCGCACGACAGATTCCAAGTTGGTTTCTAAAATCATAGAATGGGAAGGGCCCATATAGGACATTAAGTCCAACCCCCTGCTCAATGCAGGATCAGCCTAAAGCATCCAGGATAAGGATCTGTCCAGCCGCTGCTTGAGGATCAACAGTATGGAGGAGCTCACCACCTCCTTAGGCAGCTGATATACTGCTGGACTACTCTGACTGTTATTTTTTTTTCCTGATATCTCACTGGTATCTTAGAATCATTGGCCTATAGGGTTGGACATCTAGGACTATATAGGATATCTAGTCCAACCCACTGCTCAATGCAAGATTATCCTAAAGCAGTGGTAGTCAAACTGTGGCCCTCCAGATGTCCATGGACTACAATTCCCATGAGCCCCTGCCAGCAAATGCTGGCAGGGGCTCCTGGGAATTGCAGTCCATGGACATCTGGAGGGCCGCAGTTTGACTACCCCTACCTAAAGAATCCGGGATAAGGATGTGCCCAGCTGCTGCTTGAAGACTGCCAGTGAGGGGGAGCTTCCCACCTCCCGAGGCAGCCCATCCCACTGCTGAATTACTCTGACTATGAAAAAAAAATGGTTTATTTCATTTGATCTTTTATTTTTTAAGTCCCCATATTTTGTCAAGGTTCCCTACCTCAAATATCCACCTAATCTATGAATTAGATAAATCAGGTATCTTTTGGAATTGCGGTAGAGAGGAAATCTTCGACAAAGTCCCCAAAATGTAACGTCTTTAACCGAGTGTCATTGAGAAACATCGCAAAGGGACAGTTATAAGAGCTCGCCTTACACAAAGTCAATAAATGTTTGTGTCATCTTTAAAAAAAAACAAAAAAAACCAACCCTCCTGACAGCTGTATTGTAGAAGGAAGATTTCTTGGACATTTTCTGTCAATATAAATGCACAGTGTCGACAACCATGCGCCTTGTCATGCTACCTTTTCATAATCACAGTCTCAAGAGCTTTAATTATCTTTTTCAGCCATCGCTATTTGCATTTGAGTTGTCTCATGGTCTTTCATTGCTAATGTGTCACATGTTTTCTTTTCCCCCGTGTGGGGTGACAACCGGTCATTCTTCATAAATAAAATGACAAGTCTTTTATTTATGCAGCACTCAAGAAACTGCTTCAGAAAGTTGGATTTCAAGAGACTGAAACTCCCTCGGTGGGTCTGCTAGGGTGTACACCATCTGAAGTCATCAGTAAATAGTCTCGGTGTGGTATTCTACCACCTCATGCCCAATAATGCTCCGTTTCAACACAACAGTGAGCATGACAACTCTATGACAATGTAAGGATAAGGACATAAGAGTCCTATTGGAAAAGAACAGTGGTCCATCTTGTCCAGCACCCTGACTCACAAAGCGGCCAACCAGTTCCTCTGGAGGACCAACTACAGAGCATAGAGGCTGAATCCTTCATAAGAACATCAGAGGAGCCCTGCTGGATCAGACTAGTGTCCACACAGTCCAGCATCTTGTCTCACATGGTGGCCAGGCTCTGGAGGGCCAACTACCGTGCATGCAGGCCAAGGCCTTCCCTTGATGTTGCTTCCAGGCTCTGGGATTCAGAGGTTGACTGCCTCTGAACATAAAGATTCTCTTTAGTCACCAGAGCTAGTAAACCACTGATATACCTGTCCTTCATGAATCACCTTCTAAAGTTGCCTATTGTTGTGGCCATCATCTCATCCCCTGGTGGCAAATGCAACATTTTAATCACTCTCTGCGTAAAGAAGCATTTTGTCTGACTCTACTGCCCATCAGCTCCGTTGATACCCTCAAGTTCTAGTATTTCGGAAGAGGGAGAAAAAAAGTTTCCCTAACTTGAAAGCCAGTGTGGTTCAACCTACTGGAACTTGGAAGGCCCAGGTTCAAATTCTGCTGTTGCCATGAAATCTGCTTGGTGACCACCACCATATCACCCCCCTGCCCATAAATGATCCCCTCTTTTTATAGGATCAAAATGGAATGCCCAGAACAGGTATTCTGGAGGGGCAATCAAACTGAGCGATCCCATTTCATCCTGGGGGCCTGATGTACTTGTAAGTGCAAAGAGTATTTGTGCAGCATTCAATGAGCACTATACTTATACAAATAAGGGAGAATCAAGGATATGTAGGGGGGCATCTCGTTTTCCTCCGCATCCCTTACACTTTCCTCTTTCCCTCCCTAGCAGCCCCCACAGCCACTCCCTTTTTCCTGCTGCCTTCTCTCCTTCCTACCAACCAGTCATCCTACCTTGAGCCTTCCTGTAGTTTCGCCTGCTTCAAACGCTTTCTCAGCCTTTTCCCAGGAAAAGACTCGCTTACTTGCTGGCTTGTAAGCACTCCTCCTTCAGAAGGAATGATAGGGCTCAAACCTTTTCCAAGGTTGTTTTGGCCTCCCAGTCTACCCTTGCATCCCTCCAGCTTGCCTTAATGAAAGGCTAAGCAATAGGTGGGGGTCCTCCACCATCAGGCGTTGGCCCCCAGCCATTGATCAGCTTGTAATGGCAGGAGAACTTAGCTGGAGAAAGAGAACTAGGCCCTTCTCTTTCTCCTGGTAAGTTCCCTCATTCCTCTCCAGTTGCCAGGATGGACCTGCATATGGTTGCCAGCTCTGGGTTGGGAAATACCTGGAGACTTTGGGGATGGAGCCAGGAGTAGGCAGGAATTTGGGGTGAGGAGGGACATCAGTGGGGCATAACACTATGGAGTCCACCCTTCAAAGAACCTATTTTCTCCAGGGGAGCAGATCTCTGTCATCTGGAGTTGAACTATAATTCTGGGGGATCCCTAAACCTGAAGTTCTCCCGGAATAACAACTAGGCCCATTCCGCGCACATAGGATAATGCATTTCCGATGTGCTTTGGCAGCTGGATTTTCCTGTGCAGAACAGGAAAATCTACTTCTAAAGTGCATCGAAAGTGCATTATCGTGTGCAGAATAGGCCCCAGTCTCTAAAGTACATTGATCAGTTTCCCTGGAGAAAATGGCTGGTTGGGAGGGTAGACACTATGACATTATGCTCCACTGAGATCCTTTCCCTCCTCAAGCCCAGCCCTCTCCAGAGTCCATCCCCAAATCTCCAGAAATTTACCACCCATTGTTGGCAACCCAACTCTGCAATAGCGTTGTCGCTGGTTGGCAACACGTCCCCCCACCCCCGACCATTCAGCAAGCATTCTTTGCTTAAAAGCACAGGTGTTGCTAATATTCTTGGAGTAATTTACATCCTCCACCTTTTATTTAGAAGAGCCTCTTGTGGCGCAGAGTGGTAAGGCAGCCGCCTGAAAGCTTTGCCCATGAGGTTGGGAGTTCGATCCCAGCAGCCGGCTCAAGGTTGACTCAGCCTTCCATCCTTCCGAGGTCGGTAAAATGAGTACCCAGTTTGCTGCTGGGGGGTAAACGGTCATGACTGGGGAAGGCACTGGCAAACCACCCCGTATTGAGTCTGCCATGAAAACGCTAGAGGGCGTCACCCCAAGGGTCAGACATGACTCGGTGCTTGCACAGGGGATACCTTTACCTTTACCTTACCTTTTATTTTCATTTAGATTTCGGATTGTTTTGCAAACCTGGAATCACTGGGTTCGCGGAAAACTCCCACTTTGTGGATTAAAAAAAAAATAAATCCAGGCATTATGGTCCAGTTCACAATTAAACAGAGTGACTCTACGCAGAAATGATAGACATTGCCATTTAGAAATGAAATGAATCATCAGAACTAGTAGCCCAACTGCTTGCTGAAACCGTTCTGTTAGGATATATGGAAGCTGCCCGAGCCAATTAAAAGGATCGCCGAGGAGGTGGTGTGAAAGCCCTGGAGAATAGCTGCCAATCAGAATAGCCAGTACGGACCTTGATAGACCACCGATCTGATTCAATATATGGCGGGTTCATGTGTGTACATTATTTGGGGAGGGGCTGTGGCTCAGGGGGAGAGGGTCTGCATTGCATAAAGAAGGTCCCATATTCAATCCTATATGTATCCATTTAAATAATCAGATAGGAGGCAATGTGAAAGATTCTCCCCCAGGACCCTGGAAGGATGATTCTGGTAAGAGCACGTAATATGGAATAGGCTGCCTAAGGAGGTGGTGAGCTCCCCCTCACTGGCAGTCTTCAAGCAAAGGTTGGATACACACTTTTCTTGGATGCTTTAGGATGCTTTGGGCTGATCCTGCGTTGAGCAGGGGGTTGGACTAGATGGCCTGTATGGCCCCTTCCAACTCTATGATTCTATGATTCTGTGATTCTATGATTCTACTGACCTGCTGAAATGAGCTCCTGGAAGAGCTGAGGGCCTGGTGGAACTGGGCCAGTTCCAGAGGGCCTGTAAGATGGAGCTCTTCCACCAGTCATTTGGTTGGGGACAATGAACCACAGATGATTTGATTAAACACCGTCCGGGCTCCCCATATACCCCCCCCCAAAAAAAAACCAGAAACATAAACACTCTCACTGATTTAATCTGTTGATATAGCGGTTTGATTGTTGACTGATAGATTGTTTTAGATGGTTTTAAATGTTATTTATAACTTATTTATTGTTTATGTTTTTATACTTATGTTGGAAGCTGCCCCAAACTGGCAATGCCAGGAAGGGCAGTGTAGACATCCATCCATCCATCCATCCATCCATCCATCCATCCATCCATCCATCCATCCATCCATCCATCCATCCATCCATCCATCCATCCATCCAACCAACCAACCAACCAACCAACCAACCAACCAACCAACCAACCAACCAACCAACCAACCAACCAACCAACCAAATAAAGAGATCAATGACTGGATTCACTAAAAGGGGATTTCAGTTATTCAAAATAAAGGTGAAAGGTCATTGGATGGTTAGGGTTGCTGAATTGGTTCCTTGGCCTCTGGGCTCCCCCTTTTGGTAGTCACTCCAATGTCATTCTTTTTCTTTAAAGCTGCTCTGCGTCCCCTGTAGTCCTTCATCACCTTGGCTCCTTTACGGCCGTTTGGCCCCTTGCCTCAAGGTAAATGAAACTGATGGGTTGGCATAACCTTCCTGGAGGTAGATTTCCTTCTGCTCTGAATCCTGCAAGGCTGGTTTATCTGCAGTGAGCCCTTTTTTCTCCCAGGGTCACTAGCTCTGTGTTGAGAAATTCCTGGGGATTTAGGGGAGAATCCTGGGGAGGGACCTTGGTGTGGTATAATGTCATAGAATCCATCTTTCCAAGCAGCTGTTGTATCCAGGTGAACTGATCTTTGTAATAACTGAAACACTGGAAGATCTCCAGTTACCACCTGGAGACTGGGAACCCTACTGAGCCTCTTGCCCAAACTTCCAACCTGATGACTGTTCCATTTTTAGGCCAGTGGACCATGCTCTGGGCTTTGCCTCCTATGGGTTTGTGCCACTTCTGGCCTAACTGTATTTACATAGAGCTGGGGTGGTTGGAGTACTCCATGACCATGTGAAGCTCAAAGGAACAGCCCTTGGTCCACAGTCCTATTATTTATTACCTGGGACCTGGAGGTGTTCCAAAATTATGACTGATCTCCATACTACAAATATTAGTTTTCCTGGAGAAAATGGCTTCTTTGGAGGGTGGACACTATAGCATTAGACCCCACTGAGATCCCTTCCTTCTTCAAATCCCACCCTGTCCAGGCTTCACCCACAAATCTCTAAGACTTTCCCAACGCAAAGTTGGCAAACTTATCGTTATTGTGAATTCTCACAGTCTGCTACTTGACTAGTAGTTGGTGTTCTGCAATCCAGAATCTAGATAAGTTCTAAGGAATTGCAGAGGTATCTTTGCAGGATCTTTGCTGTTCCAACCAACACTGTCTTATGAAGCTGAGCTGGTGTATTGCTATCATCTTTGCTATCATATTTGCCATCAAAACATATGACGATCCTGTAGGGCGGGGGTCATCAACCCCCGGTCTGCAGCCCGGTACCGGGCCGCCAAGGCCACGGTATCGGACCACCGGCAGCCGTGCCTGCCTCCCTCCCCCACAGCGAGAAGGAAGGGAAGAGGCAGGCACGTCCGCCGGCATGCCAGCGACACAAATGCGCATGCGTGCAGTTGCCGCGCATGCGTGTTTGAGCCCCCTGGTGGTGAAAACACCCATGCGCGGCAACTGCCTCTCCCCTCCCTGGGACATTGGCTCTCCCCTCACCCCCTGAGGCAGTCCCTGACCTCAGAAAGGTTGGGGACCGCTGCCGTAGGGGTTTCAAGGCCAGAGTCATTCAGAGATGGTTTGCTGTTGCCTGCTTCTGTGCAGGAACCCTGGACTTTCTTGGCGGTCTCCCATCCATGTACTGGCCAAGGCCACCTTTGCTTAGCTTCCAAGATCTGATGAGATCAGACAAGCTTGGGCTATCCAGATATTTTTTTATCCATCCTAATATAACTGAAGCCCCCACCCAAAAATGCTCATTTTGTAGTATGAAAATCTCCTTGCTCAGGTCTTCAGGGTTTTAATATCTTGATTTTCAGTACCTGAAGGAGTCTCAAAATGGCTTGCAATCACCTCCCCTTTCTCTCCCCACAACAGAAACCCTGTGAGGGAGGTAGGGCCGAGGGACCTCTGACACAGAGCTCTGTGAGAACAACTCTTAACAAGACTGTGACTCGGCCAAAGACACCCTGCAGGCTGCATGCCGGGGAGCGGGGAATCAAACCCCGCTCTCCAGATGAGAGAAGAGAAGAGCTCCCAAACCAGTGGGACACCAAGCTGGCTCTCAGAAATCCAAATGACAGCGGCATCGACTCTACAGTTCTATAGGATCCCATCCTGAAGGGTATTTCCACTGGCCTGCAAATGGACCCTGCAGAGAGGAGAAGAAACCCTACTGCAGAGAAATGCCATCTTCAGCAATGGGATCACACTGAATCCAAGTCAGTCATAAAACTTAACAAATGCTTGAAACATTTACAACTCTCTGCAAATGTAATGGCACCTTTACCAAATACTTTTATTAAATTGCAAATTTTATGTGCCATAATACCATGCACAATAAATTAGCAATGCCCTTATCAATCTCACGGCGAATACGGAAGGCAGTGCCGTCGGGGGGAGGGGGAGGGGGGGGACCGTGTTTATTGTTAAGGATAAATAAAGTAAAAAAAAAACACTTTATTGCTTCATGACAGAGGATTATAAAAGACCTTACAATAATAGAGCACGCCACACTCCATAGATGCAGGGGGATTGTCTGATAATGAAAAGAACTAAAATCCAAAGTTGAGGGGGGGGGGGGAGGGAGAGAGAGATCATAGCTAGAAGTATTCTATAGCATTAAATCTTGAAATATTCTAAAGAGGGCATCGTAAAAGCTTTAAGAAAGGAAATCTTTAGCTCTCGAAGACAAGAAATTGTCAAAAGGATGGGGCTACCGCTGCAGATGAAAGGGAGAGCTGGTCTCAATGCAGATGTTTAAAACCGTGGCTTGCCATAGTTACTCTGGCTACGATTCCAAATAGAAGAGAAGAAGAAGAAGAGTTGGTTCTTATATGCCATTTTTCTATACCCGAAGGGGGCTCAAAGAGGCTTACAGTCACCTTCCCTTTCCTCTCCCCACAACAGACACCCTGTGAGGTGGGTGAGGCTGAGAGAGCCCTGATATTACTGAAGAAGAAGAGTTGGTTCTTATATGCCGTTTTTCTCTACCCGAAGGAGGCTCAAAGCGGCTTCCAATTGCCTTCCCTTTCCTCTCCCCACAACAGACACCCTGTGGGGTGGGTGAGGCTGAGAGAGCCCTGATATCACTGCCCGGTCAGAACAGCTTTCTCAGTGCTGTGTCAAGCCCAAGGTCACCCAGCTGGCTGCATGTGGGGGAGCGCAGACTCAAACCCGTCTTGCCAGATTAGAAGTCCGCACTCCTAACCACTACACCAAGCTGGCTCTCTCAGCTTGAGAAGCACAAAGAAACCATGGTGAACTCCAGTCCCATCTTCAGAAGGGGTGTGCACAGGGGAATATCTGTGGGACCCGCCCACAAGAAGCAGATGTGGAGTGCAGCCAGAGTAACCAAACCCACTTCAGGGCACAGTTTGCGAATGCTGGCAGGGGCTCATGTGAATTGTAGTCCATGGACATCTAGAGGGCTGATTGGCCATTGTGTGACACCAGATGCTGGACTAGATGAACCACTTGTCTGATATAGTAGGGCTCTTTTTATGTCCTTATGTTTCACTAAAATTCAGTGGAATTGGGGGGAAATCTTTTTTTTTTCTGGATTATATCTCACTTCCCTGAATTTCCATGGTAGATGGATGTTCCACTCAAACATATGCCATGGAGTTTATATCTCTATTTCTACACTGAGATTTCTCATACCACAAATATTAATAAAGTCAGAATAAATGCCTATAGTTTTACATACATGACATTTCCACTCTGAGGACATCTCCCACCCCCTCCCCACCACACATGCCAATGAGTCTCAAAAACTGCACGTAATTCAATATTGCAGAGATTAACCATCCCTGAAATGATATCATAAAGAAGAAGAAGAAGAAAAGGTTCTGGATACGCATGACCTTTGTGAAATCAAAATAATAATAATAAAGTACATAATTAAGAACCAACTTTTGATTAGACTTCTTTTGTGTAATTCTTAGTCAGTCTTCTCTGAGAGGGCGTACGTTTCCCCCTCTTGATTTCCGTGCTCAAAATACTTTATTCACTTGTGTCCAGGAACAGTGATTGTACAAAGCAAAACCTGAATTCAAATAAGAGCCAGTTTGGTATAGTGGTTAGGAGTGTGGACTTCTAATCTAGCATGCAGGGTTCGATTCTGCACTCCCCCACATGCAGCCAGCTGGGTGGCCTTGGGCTCGCCACGGCACTGATAGAGCTGTTCTGACCAGGCAGTGATATCAGTTCTGGAGGCCTCACTTCAAGAAGGACGTAGATAAAATTGAAAGGGTACAGAGGAGAGCGACGAAGATGATCTGGGGCCAAGGGACCAAGCCCTATGAAGATAGGTTGAGGGACTTGGGAATGTTCAGCCTGGAGAAAAGGAGGTTGAGAGGGGACATGATAGCCCTCTTTAAGTATTTGAAAGGTTGTCACTTGGAGGAGGGCAGGATGCTGTTTCTGCTGGCTGCAGAGGAAAGGACACGCAGTAATGGGTTTAAACTTCAAGTACAACGATATAGGCTAGATATCAGGAAAAAGTTTTTCACAGTCAGAGTAGTTCAGCAGTGGAATAGGCTGCCTAAGGAGGTGGTGAGCTCCCCCTCACTGGAAGTCTTCAAGCAAAGGTTGGATACACACTTTTCTTGGATGCTTTAGGATGCTTAGGGCTAATCCTGCGTTGAGCAGGGGGTTGGACTAGATGGCCTGTATGGCCCCTTCCAACTCTATGATTCTATGATTCTATGATTCTATGATTCTATGATCAGGGCTCTCTCGGCCTCACCCACCCCACAGGGTGCCTGTTGTGGGGAGAGGAAAGGGAAGGCGACTGTAAGCCGCTTTGAGCCTCCTTCGGCTAGGGAAAAGTGGCATATAAGAACCAATTTGTCTTCTTCAGTAATCTCAGGGCTCTCTCAGCCTCACCTCCCTCACAGGGTGTCTGTTGTGGGGAGAGGAATGGGAAGGCGACTGTAAGCCGCTTTGAGCCTCCTTTGGGTAGAGAAAAGCAGCATATAAAAACCAACTCTTCTTCTTCTTCTAAGAAGGTGGGGATTCAAGGGGGTGGCAGATGACAGTGGATGAGTGAGAGGGTTTTTAAGTGTCCTGCATAGTGCAGGGGGTTGGACTAGATGACCCGTTCCAAGGGGGTTGGACTAGATGACCCGTTCTATGGTTCTATGATTCTATGATGTGGAGGGGTGGGGGATATCAGAAAGGCTTCTCAGGAGGTACTTTTGACAAGAAATGCTGAAGAATACAGATCTCACACAGGAAGTAACAGGTATAAACACTTAGCTCTGATTGGCCAATCTTTTAATGGTTTTGAGGCGGTATGATGGGCCCTCACATGGTATGTTTGTTCATAGGGATACACTTGAAAATTTGTATTTTTCAGATATGGATTTTGGGAGGGGCCTAAATTCGGGCTTCCAGGTATTTGGATCTCCCGATACTATTTCTGTTTTTCATTGGGCCTCCAGAGGAACTGGTTGGCCTTTGTGTGAGACAGGATGCTGGTCTGAAAGAAGTTCTGATCCTCTAGGGCAGTGGTAGTCAACCTATGGTCCTCCAGATGTTCATGGTCTACAATCCCCATGAGCCCCTGCCAGCAAACGGGAATTGTATGTAGACCATGAACACCTGGAGGACCACAGGTTGACTACCCCTGCTCTAGGGCTCTTATTATGGTCTTGCTTCTGGGGCAGCTTCTTTGAGGTCCAGACCAATAGGACTGCAGGTCTGACTGAGTGGGAGTTGGCCCCACAGATGTGGTGGTGTCATTCTACCACAGCCCATTGCTCGGTTGGGATTTCACCATGGGAAAACAGTTCCCACATCATTGCACTATATGTAAAAGACGCACGGTGCTGAAGAGATGAAAGGACAGTTTCTGGAATTACCCCCCCCCCTCTAAAAATAAAATGAGCCAAACCATTAGTGAGGGCACAGGCCTTGGATGATCTCAGTGCACACACTGCATGGTTATCCTTCCCGTGCTTCTGACCTACCAAGATAATTAATTTCCAACCTAATAGCCTATCTAGTTCTGTACAACTTCTAAAGCCCGATTTGTCAGATTTGTATTATACAAAGAATATTGCTAATTATGTAGAACATAATGGGATGCTGTGCAGCATTATAGAAAAACAGGAGGAGAAAAAGAGAGATAATTATCAGTATTATAAAATCTACAGTACCAGAAGACCTTAAATGCTATACGGGCGAAATTGTGATCGTCATAATTTCTTCATCTGACAATGATTGCCCTTTAGGATGAAATTGATATAATTCCCGTAGTCTTTAATGTTTAAGCTTTTGAGAAATTAGCGCCTCAGTACAATGATCCCCCCCCCCTCCCACACACACACACACACCCTTGCTGGATGCAATTTTCTGATTAGAAACCACTGCATTTTCCCCGGATTGAGTACCCTCAATTGTTCTCATTTATTCCCTTTCTTCTGTCTATGCTTTATTTACCTCCTCGTCACTTAACCACATAATCACTACCCTTAAAAAAACCATCACTGGGCAGAATCTTCTCACAGACCATTTACGCACTGGTGGTTTCGTGCCGGGATGCAGCCTGGAGTTTTAGTCGTGGCAGGTTGCCCCACCTCTTCCTACGCCCACATGGGAGGAGCGTTTGGCCCGGTGCACCTCATCTGCCCCCAATTTGTGCTCCTGCATGGGAGCTGGGGCAGTGAAGTTCCCAGTGTGTAAACGGTCACAGTAGTATAACTGAATTGATGTCAGCTAGGGACATGAATCGAAGAAAAATTACATTTGACAGGAAAGGATTCGGGTACACCTGAATCAGCCAAACCCCAGTAGGGTTTTGGGTTTCGGGTGATTCATTCAAGTACAGCCGAATCAATTGGGGCTACGAGAAACTTAAATCCTGCGCTTTTCACAGAGTAGTTCAGCAGTGGAATAGGCTGCCTAAAGAGGTGGTGAGCTCCCCCTCACTGGCAGTCTTCAAGCAAAGGTTGGATACACACTTTTCTTGGATGCTTTAGGATGCTTAGGGCTGATCCTGCGTTGAGCAGGGGGTTGGACTAGATGGCCTGTATGGCCCCTTCCAACTCTATGATTCTATGATACTATGATTCTAAATGGACATCTATGGCATGGAGAGAGGTCTTCCAGAGGGAACAGGTGTTTGTTGGGCAGTGTGTGTGTGTGTGTGTGTGTGTGTGGGGGGGGGGAAGATGGTTCAAGCAGCCAGCTGATCAGGGGAGAGGCTTTTCTCCCTGGATAAGCTTGGGTTGTGCTGTTCCCATTGGCTGCAGAGGAAAGGACGCGCAGTAATCGGTTTAAACTACAACAATATAGGCTAGATATCAGGAAAAAATTTTTCACAGTCAGAGTAGTTCAGCAGTGGAATAGGCTGCCTAAGGAGGTGGTGAGCTCCCCCTCACTGGCAGTCTTCAAGCAAAGGTTGGATACACACTTTTCTTGGATGCTTTAGGATGCTCTGAGCTGATCCTGTGTTGAGCAGGGGGTTGGACTAGATGGCCTCTATGGCCCCTTTCAACTCTATGGTTCTATGATTCTATGATTCTAAGGAGGCGGGATCACAATTCAAAATGCCCACACAGCCTGACAGACAGAGCTCCCCCTCAACCCTTCCAAAGCAGTGGAGAGCCTACAGATCAGGGTATACAACCTCCAGGTGGAGCCTGGAGATCTTACAGGAATTAAAACTCGCCTCTAAATGATAAAGATTATCAGTTCTCCTGGAAGAAACAGCAAACTTAAATGGAGAGTGGACTCTCTGACATCACGCCGCACGAAGTTCCCTCCCTTCTCCAAACCTCATCCTTACATGTTCCACCTTCAAATCTCCAGGGATTTTCCATCCTGGCATTGGCCACCTTACTATGGACAGGGCCTTTTCTGCTGTGGTAACTCTGGAATGATCTCTCCATAGCAATTTCACTTGTGTCAGGCTTGTGAATCGTTAGAAGCCAGGTAAAGACTGTTATTATCTCAGTCATTTCTTGGGATTGGTGTCTATTTCTATCTTTGTTCTACCTGGTTGCCATGACTGCTGCTATTATATAGTATCTATTTTCTCATTTTCGGGCTTCTCCTGGTTTTATTGTGATATTTAATGCACTGCAACATTTTTAAATCTCCCTGCTCTGTTTTATGACTTGATTGATACAGAATCAATCACAGAATAAGAGGCCTCCAAAGGTTCAGGAAATGCTTCTGCCTCTGCTGAAATCTAGTCTGTGCCGAGCTTAGAGCAAAATCTGTCTCACATCTGTATCTCATTTTTCAGTGTGGTAGACCAGGGGTAGTCAACCTGTGGTCCTCCAGATGTTAATGGACTACAATTCCCACGAGTGCCTGCCAGCATTCGCGGCTCCTGATTCGCCACTCCGAGTTTTTATCACGGACAGGGCCTGCCCTAACTCCTCCCCATAAGCCCTTAGGGCTTTATTTTATCCGCTCCACAGGAGCGGTTAAAGATTCTATGAGCATCCCCATGGAGCTTCCTGTTTCCCTATATTCTGCTGTCCCTTGGTACTAACTACAGATTTCCAAGGATCTTTCCAAGTTGGAATCGGCAGCCCTAGTAGAGGTGATTTCACATGCGCTTCCCCTCTGCAGATTCCCAAAACTGTCAGTTTCAATGCTTAAAGGTGAATGATGTCCTTCATGAGTCAGCTTTTCAGGCTTGCAGAGATTACATTCATTTTAAAATTCACCGTTATTTGGATTGCATCTGTCTGCAGTAGAAGGGATGGGTTGGTGGTGGAAGTAATTAAAAAGGATGAAGAAATGATCTATTATAGGTGTCCCTATGGGACTGGCATGCCTCTAGTGGACAACTGCTGCCATTACACCTCTGCGAGCAGAAGGAACGAGGACTCGAAAAGACTCACTACAAATTGCTGCGGCAAAACCGGCCATGATTGCAAGAAGTTTATGACAGCTATTCCACAGTCACAGAAATGGGCAGGACAAAATCGAGTTCCTCCAAAGTCCCAGAGGACGATTTCATCCCACCCCCCCAACTTGCTCATCACCATTCATCCTTCATTCATAGGGCTGAAGAACCAGGACATATTGGAAGCCAATTATAGGGTGATTTTGCTGCTAGCTTGGCATTTCCTGTTCAGAAGCCAGACATTTTAAAGGAAGGAAGGAAGGAAGGAAGGAAGGAAGGAAGGAAGGAAGGAAGGAAGGAAGGAAGGAAGGAAGGAAGGAAGGAAGGAAGGAAGGAGAAAGATGCAGTGTTCAGAATAGTGGAAGGAAGGAAGGAAGGAAGGAAGGAAGGAAGGAAGGAAGGAAGGAGAAAGATGCAGTGTCCAGATAGTGGAAGGAAGGAAGGAAGGAAGGAAGGAAGGAAGGAAGGAAGGAAGGAAGGAAGGAAGGAAGGAATGAAGGAAGGAAGGAAGGAGAAAGATGCAGTGTCCAGATAGTGGAAGGAAGGAAGGAAGGAAGGAAGGAAGGAAGGAAGGAAGGAAGGAAGGAAGGAAGGAAGGAAGGAAGGAAGGAAGGAAGGAGAAAGATGCAGTGTCCAGATAGTGGAAGGAAGGAAGGAAGGAAGGAAGGAAGGAAGGAAGGAAGGAAGGAAGGAAGGAAGGAAGGAAGGAAGGAGAAAGATGCAGTGTCCAGATAGTGGAAGGAAGGAAGGAAGGAAGGAAGGAAGGAAGGAAGGAAGGAAGGAAGGAAGGAAAGGAAGGAAGGAAGGAAGGAAGGAAGGAAGGAAGGAAGGAAGGAAGGAGAAAGATGCAGTGTTCAGAATAGTGGAAGGAAGGAAGGAAGGAAGGAAGGAAGGAGAAAGATGCAGTGTCCAGATAGTGGAAGGAAGGAAGGAAGGAAGGAAGGAAGGAAGGAAGGAAGGAAGGAAAGGAAGGAAGGAAGGAAGGAAGGAAGGAAGGAAGGAAGGAAGGAATGAAGGAAGGAAGGAAGGAAGGAAGGAAGGAGAAAGATGCAGTGTCCAGATAGTGGAAGGAAGGAAGGAAGGAAGGAAGGAAGGAAGGAAGGAAGGAAGGAAGGAAGGAAGGAGAAAGATGCAGTGTCCAGATAGTGGAAGGAAGGAAGGAAGGAAGGAAGGAAAAGAAGAAGAATTGGTTCTTATATGCCGTTTTTCTCTACCCGAAGGAGCAGTTTACAGTCACCTTCCCTTTCCTCTCCCCACAACAGACAACCTGTGAGGGAGGTGAGGCTGAGAGAGCCCTGATATTACTGCTTGGTCAGGACAGAAGAAGAAGAGTTGGTTTTATATGCCACTTTTCTCTACCAGAAGGGGCTCAAAGTGGCTTACAATCACCTTCCATTCCTCTTCCCACAACAGACACCCTGTGAGGTGGGTGAGGCTGAGACAGCCCTGATCTTACAGCTTGGTCAGAACAGTTTTATTAGTGCCGTGGCGAGCCCAAGGTCACCCAGCTGGCTGCATGTGGGGGAATGCAGAATCGAACCCAGCATGCCAGATTAGAAGTCTGCACTCCTAACCACTACACCAAAGGAAGTAGGAAGGAAGGAAGGAAGGAAGGAAGGAAGGAAGGAAGGAAGGAAGTGGTAATCTCCCTTTCACTGGTGATCTTCAAGTGATGGCTGGATAGATCCTTACCCTGGATACTTTAAACTGATTCTGCACTGAGCAGAGGTTTGGACTAGAAGGCCTGTCTGGCCCCTTCCAACTCTAGAATTAGTGGAATGGGCTGCCTCAAGAGGTGGGGAGCTCCCCCTCACTGGTGGTCTTCAAGCTGCCGCTGGACAGATCTTTATCTTGGATGCTTTAGGCTGAGAAGACGGTTGGACTAGAAGGCCTGGATGGCCCCTTCCAACTTCCCCTTCTTTGAAACATGTCGTGATGCTGCTTGTGCGTTTCGTAGCTTCCCTTTGGGGACAGAAGCTGGACCGCTCTGCATTCCTTGCCACGGTGCGACTACCCCTTCCGCTGCAGCCGGCCACCCTCGACACCGCACTCAAATCAAGCCACGCAGAAGGGGGAAAGTTAGGTACTATTTGCTTTGCCTCCTGATGCCTCACCAGAGGGACCAGTCTATGCCCTTTTGTGAATTGATTGTCATTTCCAGAAGGGTAGGCAGACTATTGTCCGCACTGATGTTTCAGCTCAGGGAAAGGTAATTTACTAGTGCTGAAATGTCACTTATGTGATCAGCATCCGCGAGCAGCACGAGGGCACCCGAAGATAGACAGAAGGAGGTAGATGGAAGAATGGTCTTTAAACTGGCCTTTTTGCCCCCCGTGGCGAGCCAAAGACCTGGGGGGGAGCCCTTAATAGCTTAAGACCGACTTATCCACCTGCATAAAGGCATTAATTATCAGGTGCAGATTCAGCCAACCCACCTCTTCCTAAGATGGAAAGGGAGAATAATTGCAGAAAGTGTGTCTGAGCACTCATTGGATCGTTCCGCAGTTCAGCAGCTAGATTGCGGGCCGGCCCATTGGAGACTGAAGTGGGGGTACAGGGAGTCAATCATCTCCTAAGGAGCTGAGCGGAGGCAGCACGGGAAAATGAGCAGCCGGCTTTGCACTGGCCCTGATCTGGATTTCTCACACTGGCCTTATCTCATCAGATCCCAGAAAATCAGCAGTAGTAGATCACCGAGGAAGTCCAGAGATGTGGCAGTAGCAACCTTCGAGCATCTCTTGCTTTGAAAATCCTATGAGTTGCCATAAGTCAGCTGTGACTCGATGGCCCTTTCCTCTAGGGGTGTGCACTCAGCTATACCCAAGTAGAAAAAATAGCTGAACAATACCTTATTGGTATTCTTCAGCTATTCCTTCAACTGGATATAGATCTGGGTATTCTTATGACTATCCAAAATGGCTGAGCTCACCAAATCCAAAAAAAATACCACGAGTTTTTTGGGACTGTTGGATAGCCAAAGTTAAAGGGCTTTTAAAGAGTTATGTTCCTTTAAATCAGGGGTAGTCAACCTGTGGTCCTCCAGATGTCCATGGACTACAATTCCCATGAGCCCCTGCTAGCAAATGCTGGCAGGGGCTCATGGGAATTGTAGTCCATGGACATCTGGAGGACCACAGGTTGACTATCCCTGATTTAAATGCCTTCCATCTGAATTTGCTGCTTGGAGAAGGTGTTTAAAGAGACTGTGACTCCTTTGAATGCCTTTATACTCTCCATTTAAACCAATGGAGGATGGGAATGCCTCCTTTGGGGGCCCATAGAATTGGTCCAGTCTTATTAAAACTGGGGTGGGTCGCATTGAGAAGAGACACCAGCAGCTATGCTGCAGATTTGGCACCTCTTTCTGAAGAAATCCAGCTTCCCCAACTTCAGATTCCTTCAGATCAATTCCACATTGTACCCTATGTGGACCATTGACTATAATGATTCTCATAGGGTATAGCAGAACAGAACAAAATGTAGATTAAAAAAAAAAACTTCGAAACTCAAATACCACACTTTGCATGGCTGAAGCTAAAATGGGACATGCTGTTGTTGTTAGGTGCGAAGTCGTGTCCGACCCATTGCGACCCCATGGACAATGATCCTCCAGGCCTTCCTGTCCTCTACCATTCCCCGGAGTCCATTTAAGTTCGCACCTACTGCTTCAGTGACTGCATCCAGCCAACTCATTCTCTGTCGTCCCCTTCTTCTTTTGCCCTCAATCGCTCCCAGCATCAGGCTGTTCTCCAGGGAGTCCTTCCTTCTCATGAGGTGGCCAAAGTATTTGAGTTTCATCTTCAGGATCTGGCCTTCTAAGGAGCAGTCAGGGCTGATCTCCTCTAGGACTGACTGGTTTGTTCGCCTTGCAGTCCAAGGGACTCGCAAGAGTCTTCTCCAGCACCAGTAGTCAAAAGGCTCAATTCTTTGACGCTTGGCCTTCCTTATGGTCCAACTTTCACAGCCATACATTGCAACTGGGAAGACCATAGCCTTGACTAAACACACTTTTGTTGGCAGGGTGACATGAGATATGGAGTTAGCCAATTAATAATTTTCAGTTCCAGATTTTCGGAGCCTTGACTATTCATAAAACCAGATATGCGCTTGGGGTGGGGGGTGGGGGGAGGGAAGGACACGTACAAAGTTTGAAATAGATAGGTGGCTGCCGCTCGAGGTATTTTCCCAAATCCATATCCCCTCAAACTAAAGAGAATGAGCCATTCTTCTGATCTCGGTTGATCTCGGCAAAGTGTTAATTGAGAAAAGATTACTGCTCCCACAGAGAGCACAATGCGCAGGCACTCCAAAGAAATTGATAGCGCATTTGTAATCAAGACTCAAAAGCTACCAAAGGATTAGGTAGAAAATCAGAAAAGTGTTATTATGAAATAGAAGCCAGCTAAGATCGAGCTGTAGAATCCCCTCACCTGTCAAATTAACGAAAAAATGGAAGACAAAAGGAAAGAGTTTCTAATCAGAGTACTTTCGGAAGCAAATTGTGAAGGAACTCTAAAATGGTGAGTGGGCAAGTGGTGATGTCATGGGTTTTGTTCCCAAATGTTCCTTCCAAAGAAGACGTCCTCGAACAGCCATTAACACAAACCATCTGGCTCGCTGAGAGAAATCCTTCTCCTTTCACTACAGCACCACCAATGGATCTTTGCCTGTTGCAAAATCAGAGGCAAATTTGATGGCTCCAACTTGGGTGAAATCTCGACTCTCGATTTTGAGAGATTTTGAAATCTCGATTTTGTCTTAACGGATTTTGGCCCTCCTCACCTGTCTAGGAGGGGTGACAAACTCCGAGTTAGGAAATACCTGGAGATTTGGGGGCTGGACCCTGAGAAGGGTAGGATTTGTGGAGGGGCTGGATTTTAATGGGGGGGTAGAATGTCATTGACTCTGCCTCCCAAAGCAGCCATTTTCTCCATGCGAACTGATCTCTGTCCCCTCAGTTTTAATGCCAGGAGACCTCTAGCCACCACATGGAGGTTGACAGTTCTAGCCAAGGGACTTCATTGAAAATGAAATTTGAGATGAATTGGGAGGTCCTGGTTGATTAAAACTTGTGTGGGATTTCAAGGTCACCTGACAGTTTTAGGAAGAGTTTATGAGGGCAAGAGGAATGGTTGCCATTTCCTTAGTTTTAAATCCAGGTTGCTGAAGATAGAATTTAGTATACCAAATATCTAGCTAAACATCTATTCAGTCTGGCTCAGGTAGATTATGTGACTGGCATCAAGGTCCCTTTGGGGCTGAGGATTGGAGAGCCCTCTTGGGGAACAAGGTAACGTAGGGCGTGCCAGCCTTCTGAATATTGAACTTTGCAGTCAACCATATTCTACAATATTCTATTGTGGGTGGCCCAATTTCACTGCCTCAATGAAAGGCACTCAGTCATCGATGCTGTCATAGAGGATTTGTCATCTGAGAAAATGGCCATCTCTTTGCGTGAACCTGGCTAGGATCTTCATCAAGCCTTTCCAACTTGCTTAAATGGCTAATCTGGGTTAAAGAGGGCATGCAAATTTCTAAAAGTTCAATCAGGGCAGCTTCATTTAGAATCACAACCATTCAATTCAATATATTTGCTATTATCCCAGAATGGTATAGTGGTTACATAGGGCAGACTCTAATCTGGGGTTTGATTCCCCACTTCTCCATGGGGTGGTTGAACTTGGTCCGGCCACCTATCTCACCAGGTGATTGTTGTGGGGAGAAGAAGGGAAGATGATTAAGAACATAAGAGTAGTCACATTGGATCAGGTCTGCGTTGGAAGCACTGCTGGAGCACCTGGCGGCCGAGTACAGGCACCTGCAGGAGAGCAGCAATAGCGGCAGTGACCCCTACCAAGCTGCTCTCCCTGCTACGACCCCTGTGAAAGGGTCATTCAACCATCAAAGGGGTCCCGACCCCCAGGTTGAGAACCACTGAACTAGCCCTTCCTGGCAGCTAACCCCTCACCTTCTCTCCACCTCTATGTAAGGCTTGAGGGAGTCTTGTTTCAATGCATTTGAAGAAGTATGCATGCACAGAAAAGTTTATACCCAGAATTCAACTTGGTTGGTCTTAGAAGTGCTACTGGACTCCGACTTCATTGCCTTCCTTCCAACCAACACAGGGATCTCCCGACCTGAACCCGTGTTTCCCTCTGAAACCAATGGAAATTATTTCCTTGATGTCCCAATACGATCAGAACGATTCGTTCAAATCACTGAACAATTCAAAAGGTTCAAATGGCAGACAGCCTGAATGGAAACACCAACGGGTTTCTTTTTGGTCCATTATGCACATGCCGGATAATCCACTTTCAATTCACTTTAGATGTAGATTTTCCTGTTCTGCATAGGAAAATCCAGCTGCGAAAGCACATTGAAAATGCATTATCAAGCATGTGCGTAATGGGCCTTTGACAAGACCCTGTGCTGGGTTATGAAGGTTGTGGAGAACCACCAAGCTTTCACATTGTCACTCATTCCTGCTTCCGAAAGAAAAGTAAACATCTGTGTATTTTATCCTTCAAATATATCGCACCAGGCACAGCACAGCCAAGTAGGAAGAACTTTCATGCCGAAACATACCGATAACATCAATGGAAGGATGTTAAGTCATCTGCATAATTAAATAGCAAATGGCCTTACCCATTACTCATTACAGTGTAGCTTTTTGTCATTCTGTTTGATTCTAAAGGATGTTCGGAGAGGGAGGGGGTGGCTTGTAATTGATAGAGAAGACTAATTCTGGAGTGCTTACAACGTTATCAGCAAGGCAAGGCAACTGTTTTTTGAGTTCAACTCTCTCCACTACCACCGAGTTTAAAAAATGTCCTTGGAAAGCATCCTGTTTAAGATGAGCAAATTAAGATTTGGAATGTACTGGGCGTGATCCTGAGTACGTCTCTTCAGAAGTCAGTCCCATATTCTTCCTTTGGACTTGTTACCCCTTAAACTATTACTTCGGGCCGTTGCCTTAAAAAAGCAATCCCAGGCAAAGGACACCCTACTCAACACACTGTAAAAGTCTGATCAGCTGGTTATACATCAAATCAAGCCTGAATTGTCCGTAGCTGCTGAAATGGCGGAACTGAGGCGTTCGCACTTTTGGTCACGTCATGAAAAGACAAGACTTGTGGGAGAGACGTGCCAGGAGAAGTTAGAATCATAGAGTTGGAAGGGGCCATACAGGCCATCTAGTCGACGCAGGATCAGCCCGAAGCATCCTAAAGCACCCAAGAAAAGTGTCTATCCAGCCTTTGCTTGAAGACTGCCAGTGAGGGGGAGCTCACCACCTCCTTAGGCAGCCTATTCCACTGCTGAACTACTTGGAGGCAGTCAGAAAAGAGGATGACCCAACAGAGAATCATAGCATCCTAGAGTTAGAGGGGGCCCTAGAAGCCATCTAGTCCAACCCTCTGGTCAATGCAGGATCAGCATAAAACATCTACAAGTAAGTATCTGCCCAGATGGATTGACCCAATAAAGGAAGCCATGACCCTCAGCTTGCAAGGCCTGAGCAAAGCTGTCATTTAGAGCAGGGGTAGTCAACCTGTGGTCCTCCAGATGTTCATGGACTGCAATTCCCAGGAGCCCCTGTCAGCAAACACTAACAGGAGCTCATGGGAATTGTAGTCCATGAACATCTGGACTGGAGGACCACAGGTTGACTACCCCTGATTTAGAGGATGTACATTAATTCATAGCGTGGCCAATGAGTTCAAAGTGACTTGATGACCACCAACCTGATGAGAATGGGCTCAGATGCAACATTCCCTCAAATAATTTCTTCTCGACTGAGCAGCTGTAGTCTTCAAATGGGCAACAGGCAGTGCAAGACCCTACCTGGCTCCAGATCACTGCTGAGCAGGGCTTCCTGTGTTAATGACTGGCCGCTCACACGCTCTGCTTAGAGGGAACACCACTTGGAAAGGCACAGTAGATTATTTGGAAACTGGAGGAGCAAATCAAGGCTGTCATTGCAGAGCTCACTGGTTATCTCACTCCCCGACTCCCTTTATTTCACAGAATCACAGACTCATAGAGTTGGAAGGGGCCATACAGGCCTTTTAGTTCCATTCCCTGCTCAATGCAGGATCATAGAATCATAGAATCATAGAACCATAGAGTTGGAAGGGGCCACACTGGCCATCCAGTCCAACCCCCTGCTCAACACAGGATCAGCCCAAAGCATCCTAAAGCATCCAAGAAAAGTGTGTATCCAACCTTTGCTTGAAGACTGCCAGTGAGGGGAATGGGACCTCTTCCTCATATTCAACTCACTCCTGATTTCCTTAGAGTCAACCCACAAGCACTGGAATTGGGTTCTTCCACTCACCTGACCCCTCCTGTATATTTTTCCAGTTGTGTAGTTAGTTTATTTTTATTATACCACATATGGTTTAAATGAGGATTTTCAAGGGAGAGTGCTGTCATCTGCGGTACCATTATCAGATAATATTTTTAAGAAATTATATGTTTACCAGATTATATTTGCACGGGCCTCAACCAAAGGCTTGATGGAAGAGCTCTGTTGGAGTTCCGACAGGGCCCTGATCTCATTCGGGAGCTCATTCCACCAAGCCAGGCCCAGAGTCAAAAAAAAGCCAAACACACTTCTTTGGCACCAGGGATCACTAACACAACACCCTTTGGGGGATGTATTCAGATCAGCAGTTCCTAAATTATCCTCGACCCGGACTGTGTATGGCCTTAAAATTTTGACTTTTGCATCTTTTTTGGGGTGGGGGGGGGTTGCACACATTTCTCCCCTAAACTAGAGGCATTTATCAAGGTTCTTTAGATGTTACTGAATCAGCAATTTACAATATACTCATACGTTTACACAATTTGCATGCAGAAATACTATGCAAGTTGGGGGATGAAAACCACCCACATTATGTACACTCGACACAAAGGGATCTGTAAAATCAGTAGCGAAAAGCAGGCTGCTGAAGATGTTGACAAAAATCAGAATGATTATAAAGAGGGAGTGTTTGCTTATCCTTTCAGCACTTCTGAGAAATTATGATTGAACAGAAGCACAAATCTCTTCAGTTTATGAGAGATGTCAGCATTTGAAGGCTGAAATCCGAACTTGGAGTTGTACTTGGATTGACAGATCTGAATTTTCCCTGAACATGGAAAAAGCCAGGATCTGTGTTGGCCTCAGCATCCTGTCACGTTTGTTACTGTTTGCATTCATGTGGGAAGGGAGACAGAGTGACCATTTGGTGATTTGGGGAATGTTTGGGAGAATGTGGTTGTTAGTTTCACTCTGATCTCTGTATAGGCAAAGAAGAAGAAGAGTTGTGGTTATATTCTCTTATTCACTGCCCAAAGGAGTCTCAAAGCGGCTTTCAATTGCCTCTCTCCACGGTTGCCTCCACCCTGTGAGGTAGGTGGGGCTGAGAGAGCCCTGACAGGACTGCTGTGCGAGAACAGCACTAACAAGACTGTGACTAGCCCAAGGTCACCCGGCTGGCTGCATGTGGAGGGGTGGGGAATCAAACCCAGCTTGCCAGATTAGAAGCCATCGCTCAACCACTATACCAAGTTGGCTTTCTGTTAAGTTTCGGTTGATAGACGGGTGTTGGGAAGAGAGGAAGCTTCGGTGCTATTTTCAGCACTGTACTTGGAGTTCCCGGGTCTGGCAGCTGGCGGTCACACCTGGGTGCAACAATAGTGCCAATTGGAAGCCAGGAAGAATGGGGAGGTCACCGTCTTAGGTGGACATGCCTTAAGGGTGAAACTGATAGGGAATATATCCATCTGTATGAACATTGCAAAGTAGTCCCTTCCAACTCTATTATTCTATGATTTTATGATTCTAAGAAGTACCATGAATTTAATTTGTCCCCCCTCCCCCCAATAAATCACTTTTTTGCTAAACATGCCAAGTCTGTTTATTTGAGAAGTCTCCTGGGATTGTGACAGAAAATATTTTAATTTCCCTCAACGTTTCAGATGTTTCCCCAAGGACCACCTGGAAAATGCGCCTCAAATCTCTGACATCTACAAATATACAAAAGTCCTATGAAAAAACAACTAGATTGGATCCCTCCAAAATCCCCATGGTTGTATTGTGTGAATGAACCTTGTTTTGGCCCTTTGAAATAGGCTTCCTTGTCAGTTTAGGTGAAAGTCACTGGAAACTCTTCCAAGGGAGAACTCTTCCAAGGGATCACAGAAAACCAACGACATTCCGGTTTGCTAAAATGATTCACTTCGATCAGACCACCCCTCGTCTGAAGATGGCATTGCACAATCTGTATTAGCTGAAGCGTCAGATCAGTTTTTAAGGGGAGGCCCACGCAGAGTATGCTAAAGTAGTCCAGGCCTTGAAAGTGCAGAGATGTGGAAACAAATCAGGTGTCTTCCCTGCGAGGCATAACTTTTGCGGAACTCTCAATGTTCTGAGTTCAGGTCTCTAGCAGCGGGTATTAATTTGCCCCTTGTAAATCACTGCTCCAACAGCCTCAACAAACAACTGGGACACTTTATGGCGGCTGGTAAAATTGGGTCAGGAAACCAATAGTGGAGAGATTTCATAATGAATTCACACATCATTAGCTTTGAACAGAAGACCACAGGAGGACTTGGGAGAAAGCTTTTATCTCCATTTTCAAAATGCTTGTCTAATATATTAATAATCATGGTTAGAAGTAAAGCACTGTCCTCACTCAGTGGTTAACTCAAGAAGTATCTGAGAGGGGGGAAAAAAGACAGCGAACAGTTGACGCGTATGAATCGCTTTGAGAGGCTGGAATAAAAGCCTAATAATGCTCAGTAATGAAGTGAATCAAAGGCAAGGAGATGTTCGGTTTCGCCCAGGGATGGTCTCGTCACAAAAGCCATCAAATGGCTGCTTGCGACAGCAACTGCTTTAGGAGCCTCACGGAAACTCCTTGTGACCTGAGATGAAGCTTACTGGGCAGCCCTGGGCAAGCGGAAACAAACACTTCCAGATCCTTTTCATGCCTCAAGTAGCCACAGCCCCCCTGAATCTCTTACAGCAGGGGTAGTCAAACTGCGGCCCTCCAGATGTCCATGGACTACAATTCCCAGGAGCCCCCTGCCAGCATTCGCTGGTTGGTTGGTTTGTGTGGTTATTTTATTCTGGGATTTATAGTTCGCCTTATCTTTAACCTCTCTGGGCAGACTGCATCTTATCATATACATCCACACCATACCCTCATTTGCCACCACTCCACCACAACCTCCCACACAACACACACATTCAACCCCATGCCCTTACAGACTGGACAACTCCTCCCCTTCCTCTACAAATGCTGCTGAGGCAGAACTCTCCAGTCATTCTGGCATTCTGTTACTGGCATTAAAGTCATTATTGTCCAGCAGAAGAGCTTCAAAGGAAAGCTGCAAAGGAAAAGGGATGGACTAACATTCATCATAAAGGTTTAATACCGTCTCTCTCACCCAGGTCTTAACAGGGACATGTCATTTCTTACTCACAACAAATATTTGTATCTTGCATATCCCACTTCTAGATGTGGGTGTGAACCGGTTCAACTCTTCTTCTCCTTCTCCTTCTCCTTCTCCTCCTCCTCCTTCTTCTTCTTCTAAGGTCAAAGTAAGACCTAGAGGGCACTTAGGATTACAACTAGGATCACCAGGCCCAGGTTGAGAAATTGCTGAAGGTTTGGTGGGTGGAGTCTGGGAAGGGGAAGGGCTTCAGTGGGCTATAATGCCACAGAGTTGACCTTTCAAAGCAGCCATATTCTCCAGGAGTTCTCAGTCACCTGCAGATCAGTGAATGAAGAGAAGATGGGATGAGCACCTGTGTGATTTTTAAGTTCCTGAGATGCTGTGGGCTGAACTGGATGGCTTTTTGTGGTCTTTTCCAGCTCTGTGTGATTCTGATTCTGAGATCTCCAGCTATCCCCAGCAGGTCAGCAACTCTAATAGACCACAAAGGTCAATTCCACTGGAAGAAATGGCCACTAAAGAAAGCATACTCTATCCTATACCAGAGATTTTAGGAAAATCTGAAGTCCTAGAATGGCATATCACCACTGAGCACCCTCCGCTCCCTAAACTCTACCCCAGGCATTGCTCCCAAATCTCTAGACGTTTCCCTGGTTGGAACTGGCAATGCTGCTCTCAGATCACCCAGCATCCCTTGGGAAGTGTTTTGTAGGACCTTACTTCCACCCAAGAAAATGCTAACTCAGCTCTTGTGCCTAGATCCAATCCCACTCCTGTTCTTCCCCCGCCCTTGGCAAGACTGCTATCACAACTTTCCTGTGTATCAATCAATCTCTGAGCACAATCATACACATTTTATTCATTGGGAACAAAATCATCCATGGTTACCATTTTATAACATCTGCAGATTTCAGGAAACGTGAAAAGTTCAAATGGTGGGGGAAGGCTGATAAATATGTACCACTCAAGATGACTTTGTCCAACTTCCAGTTGGTGATTTATAGCTGATAGGTGCGTGTGTGTGTTTGTGTGTGTGGTAGAGCTGGCTAGCATTTTTGTGGCATGCTTTTGGGGAAAGAATAATGGCCTCAAGGCTTTTGATGTTGATGAAATACGGGGAGGTTGACCGAAGCTGTACTCCACCAAAGCCTCCACTCGTTTCAGCAGAGGGTTTCTTTGGACACCAAAGCAGGGTTGTGACACCTGCCTCATGAATGGCCTGCCCAAGGAGGTCAAGAAAGCTCCCACTCCCCTGGTCTTCTGCCAACTATGTAAAACTGAATGATGTGCTTTCATAAAATTATGTGTCTATCTCATCCATGTCTTAAACCTATCTCTATGGGTGCCTCAGTTGGGATGTCACAGTGAGCAGATACAGGAAACATCTGGTTCAGGGGAATGAAAATGGAGATTGGTGGTGAGAAGAGGACCATTTACCCTCCCATCTACCCAAAGCAGCCTTGGTGAAAAGTACATTCAGAGAGCCAGTTTGGTGTAGTGGTTAGGAGTGTGGACTTCTAATCTGGTATGCTGGGTTCAATTCTGCACTCCCCCACATGCAACCAGCTGGGTGACCTTGGGCTCGCCACAGCACTGATAAAGCTGTTCTGACCGAGCAGTGATATCAGGGCTCTCTCAGCCTCACCCACCCCACAGGGTGTCTGTTGTGGGGAGAGGAAAGGGAAGATGACTGTAAACCGCTTTGAGCCTCCTTCGGGTAGGGAAAAGCGGCATATAAGAACCAACTCTTCTCCTCTTCTTCCTACATATGACCGCATCAAAATTCCTTTGGTGTGCTATTTTTTGGATATGCGCATGCGCTCCAGTGCATTGGTCCAGTTATCACCCCAAAGGTCTAACTAGATTCAAACTTTGTTCTTAGGAATTATCCCTAATGGAAGGCTAATTAGAGTCAATAAGTATAGCTAAGATTGAATTAATGTGGTTGGTAAGACCTGTGCATAGCACAAGATAGTTTATATCCAGAATCAAATTTTGTTGGTCTTAAAGGTGCCACTGGGACTCGAACTTTGTTTAGTTGCTTGAGACCAACATGGTGACTCACCTGGAGAATGATTGTTTATTATATTTGGTATATTATGTATTGGGGGCTGTTTTTAGAATCATGGAATCACAGAATCAAAGAGCTGGAAGGGACCTCCAGGATCACCTACCCCAACTCTCTGGAGAATGCAGGAAATTCACAACTATTTACACACCCACAGTGACTCCAATTCCATGCCTAGATGATTCCCCCTACCCAAACTAGAATCCCTGGCCAGTTTGGCGTGGAGAATATTCACCTTCTGACCCCAAAGTGGTGATCAGCATTTCCCTGGGCATGCAAAAAAGAACCACAAGAGCCCATCACCGACACAATCCCTTCTGCCCATCTTCTTATCATTTAACTATATTTACACAATCAGCCTCTCAGTCAGATGGTTATCCAGCCTCTGCTTAAAAACTTCCAAGGAAGGAGAACACACCATCTCCCAAGAAAGCCTGTTCCACTGAGGAACCGCTCTAACCATCAGGAACTTCTTCCAGATGTTTCATTTCAGAACTTCCCACCAAGGTCTGTGGAGTACCAATCCCATTGCCACATCTTTTGCTCTTTTCTGCTCATGTGCTCTCTCCCCCACCCCTCGCCACCCCCAACGTGAGCAATGGACCCTAATAAATCATCACATTATGGGAATCTTGACACAATTCCTCATATTGCTCATTAAGTCTGTTTTTGAGTCCTAACTCAATGTACCTTCTCGGTCCTGGCCCCAACCTGGTGGAATGAGCTCCCGGAAGAGCTGAGGGCCCTGCGGGAATTACCAGCATTCCGCAGGGCCTGTAAGACGGAGCTCTTCCACTAGGCTTATAAATGAGGCCAGGCAGAAAGAAGATCAGCCCCCCCTCACAAACTGGCAGTAGAGAGTGTCACCCCCCCTCCTATAGTTGAGGATGCGGAGACTAAATGAGTAAGATTAAGCCATCATTGTTGCTACTATTGTAAATTATTGGATCTTATTGTTATTTTATGTTTTCTAGGGGACGGGGTTATTTAAGCCACCTCGAGCCTTCGGGGGGAGGTGGGGTATAAATACAACAACAACAACAACAACAACAACCATAATCATAATCATAATCATAGTCATAATCATAATCATAATCATAATCATAATCATAATACCAATGCATTGCAGCGCATGTGCATAGCCATAAAACGGTGCACGAAGGGGATTGTGATGTAGTCTTATGTACTGGTGCATCAAGGCTGCTTTTTGTAGAGGCTGGAAAACAGAGGGGTGACCGTCTAATGGTCCTCTCCTTACTACTAGTCCCCATTCGTATTCCCTTGAACCAGATGTTACCTGCATCTGTTCACTGTGACATCCCAAACTGAGGCACCTGCAGAGATAGGCTTCAGGCATGGATCAAACAGGCACATCATTTTATTAAAGCACATAATTAGAGATCATTGGGGAGTGTTAGGGGGAATAGGTTTGATATCGGGAAGAAAAAAGAGTTGGTTTTTATACCTTGCTTTATACTCTGAAGGAGTCTGAAAGAGGCTTAACATTGCCTTCCCTTGCTCTTCCTGTAGGTGGGGCTGAGAGAGCTCTGAGAGAACTGGGACTGGCCCAAGGCCACCCAGCTGGCTGCATGTGAAGGAGGAGTGGGGAATCAAACCTGGAGCTCCAGATTAGAGGCTGCCACTCTTAACCTCTACACACGCTGGTTCTTCAGTTGGTGGTTCCTGTTGGCAGCACTTGGATGCTTAGGGCTGATCCTGCGTTAAGCAGGGGGTTGGACTAGATGGCCTGTATGGCCCCTTCCAACTCTATGATTCTGTGATTCTATGATTCTAAGATAAGACCATCTGGTGACCAGAGTCTTCCAGTCCAGGAGGACTTGTTCTAGAACAGTGGTCCCCAAAACATGGGAATTCTGGTGCCCAATTATACCTTTCCAAGCACTCCAGAAGTGATTTTAAAAAGTGGGCAGGGCCAGCTGGGGATTTTGCCCTGCATGCCTTTTGATTGGCTGTCGGGGATCCAATTGACCATGCAGTTTAAAATAATGACTTCTACGGCAGATGCCATCGCCATGCAAGGATCTTCACTGTGCGACCAAGGGTATGCAGTATGTACGCAAGACACCAATTTAAGCAATATGGAGCAGATTTTACTTCTCCTGGATGCTCGAGGCTGATTCAGCATTGAGCAGGGGGTGGGACTAGATGGCCTGGATGGCCCCTTCCCACTCTAGGATTCTGTGAATCTAGTTCAGCCGTGGAGTGGGCTGCCTAAGGAGGTGGGGAGCTCCCCCTCACTGGTGGTCTTCAAGCAGTGGCTGGACAGGGCCTTCTCCTGGATGCTTGAGGTTGGTCCTGCATTGAGCTGAGGGTGGGACTGGGTGGCCTGCATGGCCCCTTCCCACTCTAGGATTCTGTGTTTGTTTAAAGCAGTATGTTGACTTAAAAGGAAATCCTATGAAGCTAATCTTTTTCTTGAAGTGTTGAGGAGTTACTATTAGAGTAGCTCATGACCTCACTCTCTCACGTTTTGGGGCTGGCCCCGCCTCTTGCAGCAGCCATTTTATGGCTGTGTCCCCCACCCTGTCTCAGGTGCCTGCTAGCTCATGAAGTTGAGGACTCCTGATTTAGACTACTGGTATGCCATCTCTCCAGCAAATGCTCAGAGTGGCTCACAAAAAAAGCCCTAGCAACAGTCCAAAGAAGTCAATAAAAACAAATCAAGCCAATAAAAATATGCCAGAACATAAAACGGCATAAAACAGGGGAGACCAAAATGATATTGATAAAACCATCCTCAGACTTGAAGCAGACCATAAAGCAGTTAAAAACTAGACGCCTGGGCAAAGAGAAATGCTTTTCCCTAGCAAATAAAGGCAAGTTGGCCTTGATCTGCAAAGAATCATAGAATCATAGAGTTGGAAGGGGCCATCCAGGCCAACCCCCTGCTCAGGGAAAATAAAGAGATCTTGCCTGGCCAATAGAGGGGGCGATGGTCCTTCAAGAACGAATGACACTTGATTTTGTGGCCCCGTAAGTCTTTTTAGAGCCTCTTGTGGCGCAGAGTGGTAAGGCAGCCGCCTGAAAGCTTTGCCCATGAGGTTTGGAGTTCAATCCCAGCAGCCGGCTCAAGGTTGACTCAGCCTTCCATCCTTCCGAGGTCGGTAAAATGAGTACCCAGCTTGCTGCTGGGGGGTAAACGGTCATGACTGGGGAAGGCACTGGCAAACCACCCCGTATTGAGTCTGCCATGAAAACGCTAGAGGGCGTCACCCTAAGGGTCAGACATGACTCGGTGCTTGCACAGGGGATACCTTTACCTTTTACCTTTTTAAGTCTTTTTTATTTGTGGAAGGAAAATGAATGGGAAGGGAACAGCCTCACGCCGAAGGATGCAGGCGTAGGAACAGCAAGACTTGTGAAGTGATACAATCATATCTTATACGGCAGGGGTAGTCAACCTGTGGTCCTCCAGATGTTCATAGACTACAATTCCCACGAGCCCCTGCCAGCGTTTGCTGGCAGGGGCTCGTGGGAATTGTAGTCCATGAACATCTGGAAGACTACAGGTTGACTACCCCTGTTATACTGAATCAAGTCTTCAGTACATCAAGGTAGATATCATCCTTCTACAGGAATTCCCAACCAGGGCTCCCTGGAATCCTGGCACTCTGTGAGACTCCCTAGCCCCCTTTTCTCCTATATTATTTGCTGGCAGGGGCTCATGGGAATTGTAGTCCATGAACATCTGAAAAGCCACCCCTGCCCTATAGCCTGCCTTAATGGATTTGGCCACAAGCTAGTCCCGACATTGCCATGAAAGCAGGGAACCAGCCGCTTCCATTGACTTGGGAGTGGTGTTCTTACGTGGCTACCATGTCTGTGAAAGGGGTGGTGCCTGGATGCCTACTCCGGCATCAAACTGCCTCCTTTCTCTCCTCATTTTCAGTCCTCATCACGGGTGGCAGGGAGGCATGGCTGGCTGACATCAATTCTGGCCCAGTTCCAATTCTCCTCAAAACCTGAGAAAATATTTAAGGGGACCCTCGATGGTCAAAAGGCTGGAAAAGGTTGGTCTACTCCAGGCTTTCTCAACCAGGGTTTTGTGAAACCTCTAGGTTTCTTGATGACCCTGGAAGGGTTTCCCAAATGGGTGAGAGTTAATTATTTTTTTTTCAAACGTGTTAAACGTTTATTGGGTGATATGACCATATATGGTCATTTTGACCTGCCTCCCCCTCCCAAAATGGCCAAAGATGGGCCTGGAGGGTGTGGGGAAAAGAGGGGTCCCAGGTGGGCGTGTCCACAGCTGTCCTGCACAATTGTGCCACTTCTGGGGGTTCTCAAAGCCTGAAGAATATTTCTGGGGTTTCTCAATTGTCAAAAAGGTTGAGGAAGGCTCCCCTAGTCAGACTGACAGCAATTCCCTAGGGTCTTGGGTAGGAATCTTTCAAATCATCTCCTACCTGGTCCTTTTAATTGGAGACACCTGGAGTTGACCTGGGACCTTCTGTATGCTGAGCACGAGATGCTACTCACTCTATGGGCAGGTCACACTTGAGGCCAGTGGAGTCCTTTACCGAAGAGCAAGAAAAGGAGACTGGGAAAGGAGTCTGGAGGCTGCCAATTAGAGTTTCCAAAAATGCTCATGACTGCCTGGCCCTCAGCCTGAGAACACTTTAGTAAAAATTTAGGCACAAAGACATACGATGGGGATTGTTCCATAGAGATGACCTATTACAAAGCCACGTTTATGCCCCGACTGTTTCAGTGGGCTAATCAGATATTAAAGCGATATTATACTTGACCTTAGGAGATAACTTAGCCTGTAAAATTTCCTTTAGAAGGTCACAGAGAGCCTCTGGGGGATTCATTTAATCCGTGGGACCTCGCCAAATGCCCTACACGTGCTCCGGACCCAACCTGTTTGAAATTAGACGCAAGTCAGGTGGTTTGCGGGCTGGATCGAGTTGAGCTATATTATCACACAGAAGTGCTGGGCGTTGAGTTAGGCCATCACATTTGACTCCGAGGAGATGAGAATACTTAACTGCGGTAGCTCAACAAATAAGCCTGCAGAAATAGACAGGAGAACAAAGGTTATTCTCAGTGTTGGCCAACGGCTCCCTGGTAGCACAAGTCTTTGCAGACGTGGAAAGTAGAACATACTCTGCACTGAATAGTCCTGGGCTACGTCAGGATCTGTCTAGTTGCCAACCTCCTGCCATTTGGCGTTGTCCTTTGTCCTTTTGTGTCTTGTCATCTGTCAGTGGGGAGCGGGCCTGGGAAAGAGAACTGATGGTAACCAGTTTGATTGCTTTGCATTGCTTGCCAGTTTTCTCCGGAGAGGATGGAACTGCGGGAGAGGGGAGTGTGGACGTTATCAGGGAGGCTGGCCTTGAGTACGCCTTGCAAGGATGTTGTAAAGTGCATTTGGGAGCAGGGCTAGTTTGCGTGCTTTTGCTGGGGAATGGAGTGGGGGTGGGGGAAGCCCACCTTTCCGTGGCAGCAGGGGAACCCTGCCTGCTGTCAACTGAGGGTGGAGTTTTGGAGTTATATTGAGCACTGTATAGCCTATCAAATTAGTTTCAGCAAGAATAGTCAGCTTCACATGTTGCGCCTGCCACCCAAGTCTAACTTTTGATTACGGATCATGAGTAATTATCTTTCCCATACCGTTGAAGAAGTTCTAACTCTTGGATACCTTTCTCCCCTTGTAAAACCTTTAGTAAATCAGGCAGACACAGCCATTAGGCATAAAAATTAGATGTAAGGGAAGTGTCACAAAGAGACCACGCCAATGAGATAGCCATGGCAATTTGATTTCCCCAGCTGTTGCATTCAGTCAGTAGATAAAAGCCATATTTTAGTGTCTCTTAAAATTTTAGAACCTTTCATGAACAGCACTGACGTCAGGCTTTGCCACTGTTCTTTTATTTTACTTTGAAAGGGGGTGGGGGAAGAGGATACACCATTAGTGCTTTATCTAGAACATTAAAATATTTCAAAGCTTTGATAATAAGAGAGGCAGGTAAAGTTTTTAAATATCTGGCAATGGGATCCATTATACAGGCCATTCTTGTGTCAGGGATGCGACCCCAATTAAAAAACTCTTCTGTCGTGTTTTCCACTTTGCCACTGCAGTTGCCAGTAGAGATCCAAGGCGGATGAGTTTCCATACGGCACATTTGCCTATAGTGACCACCTGCCCTTGTCCCCCAGCAGTGGCCATGTCCTCCCCACACCATAGGGCTTTTTGTTTTTTGTTTCAATTGGTATTTGAATATCACTATAGTGATATAACAGTCCAACAATAGATGTAATAGGTTCTTCTTTGAATTCCCGGCTTTCATATTTTTTACAGGTAAATCTCTAGCCCTCTCCTTCAATATGCCCTTCCTCTTAGATCTCCACAATGGAAGATGCTAGAGCAGGCTTTCTCAGCCAGGGTTTTGTGAAACCCCAAGGATTTTTTGATAGCCCTGGAAGGATTTTTCAAATGGTGGGCATTAATTAATTTTTTGTATATTTAAAAAATTAGTTTAACATTTATTGGGTGATATGCCCATATATGGTCATTTTGACCTCCCTCTCAATGTGGACCATGGTGGGCCTGGAGGGGAAGTGGGAAGGGGAGGGGCCTCAGGTGGGTGTGTCCACAGCTATGCTTCCCAGCCATATTCTGCATATCATATCATTTCTGGAGTTTCTCGAAGCCTGAATGATATTTCAAGGATTTCTTAATGGTAAAAAAAATGAGAAATAATAAGAAGAGTTTGTTCTTCTATGCTGCTTTTTCTATCTGAAGGAGTCTCAAAGCGGCTTACAGCCCCCTTTCCCTTTCTCTCCTCACAACAGACATCCTATGAGGGAGGTGAGGCTGAGATAGCCCTGAGATTACTGCTTGGTCAGAACAGTTTTATCAGTGTCGTGGCGAGCCCAGGGTCACCCGGCTGCATGTGAAGAAGGAGTAGGGAATCAAACCCAGCTCACCAGATTAGAAATCCGCACTCCTAAACACTACACCAAGCTGGCTCTTGATGTGCTACAGACTAACTTCCTCTCTGTGGTACTGTCTCTATCTCTTTTTTTTAACTTAAATAATCCCTTTAAAAAGTGAAAGCAGAGAATTCAGAGACCTCTCGCACATATTATTATACCGATAGATCAATATAATAACAAGGGATTACTATTTTTTTAAAAAAAATCCTACTGGTAATGGGTGTAGATAATGGCTGCCTTGTGAGGTAATCAGGAAATACTGACTTTTTTTGCCCAAGTAGTAGCCATCCACACTGTAATGAAAACTTTCCCAGAACTTATGAGAAAAGTAGATTTGCAAAAGATTGGAGAACAGCTGGGAAACCCTGAAAGGTACATGAATGCACCATAGCCAGAACACCATGCTAACTCCCCATTACATCTCCCCCTGAGGCACAGGTTGGGAGGGGGGTCATTAAGCTAAGGAAAGGGGGAAGGTGCAGAGGGGCTAGAATGCATCTTTGTCACTGTGGGCATTGTAATGGTAGGGATTGATGTGATTTTTGTATTCTGTTAGTCACCATGAGCCAGCTAGTCTGGGAGTGGCAGCTAATAAATCTAATAATAATCATCATATTCATCATCATCTTGTTGGGAAATGGGGGGGGGGCACTTCCCAGCAAGATCGAACCCAAGGAAAACAGCCTGTGTAGAAAGGGTGGCATGTAGTCACTGAGTAAAATAGTCCACATCTTGGATCTTTTAATGTGATCAGTTGACCAAATGGCCTGAAGACATATTATCAGAGTGGGTACATGCTTTTTCAGAGGCTAAACCAGGCCTCTTTCTCCCTGACATTGATTTAGTTAGAAAAATGCATAGGCCACCTCCAGAGGATGGTCTACCAAAGCAAGATAAAATCATAAAACAACATCTTTGGACTCACTTATCAAGCATCACTAAGCCTGAGGTTAAAGCAGTTTGGAGGTACCAAATGGGATCCATGCCAAGGTTGGGCTTCCTGGCAATTCCTGACCACTGGAAAAAGTTTGTGAGCAGGGATATGGGGAGGTTGGGCAAGATGCTGGCTGTAAAAAAAAGGAAGTGACATCATTAGCTCTAGGAATCTCTGGAAATTCTATAGTAAAACCATCCTGGATAATTTTGGGTCATCTGCTAACTTGGCTACTATCCTCCATTGCAGGGCCTGCCCATTCAGTTATACTCTCTGCTTCCTGTAGTTAACCAATAGATGATTCCTAAGCAGTCCCATCCTGTTCTCCCATAATTGGTAACCTAATTCAGGAGTCTTGGATGAGGTATCTAGAATCATAGAATCATAGAGTTGGAAGGGGCCATACAGGCCATCTAGTCCAACCCCCTGCTCAACGCAGGATCAGCCCAAAGCATCCTAAAGCATACCTCATCAAACGCCTTTTGATAGGGCAAGTATATATGTATTTATTGATGTGGGACACATCTTCTGTCGTGCCTTGTAAAACGGAAATTTTGACGGACGTGATGTCCCACCCACAAAGCACACATCTAGCTTTAGCCACTTTGGGCTGGGACATTCACATTTTTATACTATAGTCTTAAAAAAAAAACAACTGAAGTGTACTGTACACTTAAACATTCAAGTGCAAAACCAGACATTATTGCATATCAATATGGAACTAAGAAATAAGGACCTTTTATTTATTTATTTAATTTCTAGTTTTACTTGTATGCCACCCCTCTCCAGAGGTCTCGGGTGTGGTTCACATCAATAGGGTTAAAACCCAGTACAAAGTTTAAATTTAAACCCATTAAAACCAGTTCAGATGTCAACCCCCACCCCCATAACCTGGCAATTAAACCATGGCCAGGCATAAAGTGGAGGATGAAGGAGTTCAGTTGCTCAGCTGGAGGGGCCTATTGGATGGTCACGGCGGACCCTGGCTTCTACCAAATGCCTGGTGGCAGAATGCCATCTTGCATGCCCTTTGACACTTCGGGAGCTCCAGGACGGCTTGCACCTCAAGTGGCAACTCATTCCACCAGGCTGGGGACAAGGCTGTAAAGGCCCTGGATCTGGTCAAGGCCTGGCACACCTCTCTGGGGGTTGGGATAGTCAGCAAGATGGCATTAGCTGAACAAAGAGCCCTCCAGGGAATGTATTCAGAGAGATGGTCCCTCAGGCCTCCACTGTAGCAAATGTAATGGACCTTTAGTAGGACTAGATCATACTCTGTTCTGTACAAGATGTCACTTGAGGAAGTTTAGCCTGAATCATCCCAAGATCAGAGTATGGAAATGGCAAAAAACAAAACAAGTAGGATCAGATCTCTCGATCTAGATCGTGACTTTCCCTTTAGTGGGTCTTTGAAGCAGACGGCAGAACGTCTACGATTCGAGGCAAGGGCATGCTTCATTAAAGTTCATGCGTATGCTGTTTGTGTTAACTACACATGCGTTTGTCACTCCTAATTGGGTACTGAAACAGGCTGATGCAACGCACAGTATGGCTCCCTGTGAGCTGTCATAAACAGGAACGGAAAGTTGTGCCAAATTCTCCAAGGCTTGACAGCCAATGATTAGGATGTTTCAAGTCAATGGACAGGCAGAATCCCGTATGACATCTAAATGTGTGGGTGCCGTAGGAAATCTGTGTTTCCGTGCGAGATGATCTGTGAGTTTTGCTCGGGTTTATAACCGCAACATTTTACGGGAACATGTGTGAAGCACACACCTTAATTCCTGCATGGCACATTGAAGAAACTTACCTGGTAGAACAGTTCTGTGATTTTCATAATGCAAATGTGGATGATTGTGGACCATCAAACTGTTTAATTGTGCATCTCAGCGCACCTTGGATAGTTATTTTGTTAAGTGGTAACGGGAATGTGCTTGGAATCCTTTCTTTCTACCGGATTATACTCAGGGTTGGGACAAGGGATGAGCTGCCCTGTCTAGAACACAAATCTTCCCCCACTCCACTACAAATTCAGTACGTCTAATTGGGAACACTCTACCGAGACTAAAACAAAGACATTTGGAGTTAACAATAGGATTGTTGAAAATGGTATTGGTTTTGAGGAACTCACTGATTTTCTATTGATTCAGCTGGAAATGAACAAATACATATTTTATTTTTCTATCCCGCTCTTCCCATGAGGCTCAAGGCAGGTACCATCAGTGCATAAAAATGGTTGTTTTAAAATAATTTACATACAACAATTCAACTGACTCACCTGCCAACTCATTAATGTTAAAGGAGGCCATTCCTGCTTGTTAAAAGGAAGGCATTCCTGCTTGGGTAGATGCATTTCCCCTTGTTGTTGATGGCTTTCTTCAAGGGATGTCTTCAAGAGAGGCCATACAATTATATGTTGCAGATGTTATAGTCCTGGGTCCATTCTGCACACAAAGAATAATGCATTTTCAATTTGCTTTGGCAGCTGGATTATCCTGTGCGGAACAGGAAAATCAACTTTTAAAGTGCATTGAAAGTGCATTATCCTATGTGTGCGGAATAGGCCCTGGCCTCAACCATAGGCCAGAGGTCAGTTGTAAAACTGATCAGTTATAAAAGAGGCTGATCACCAGTCCCTGTCTGAGAAGAACTATTTTTTTTTTTACCTCACTTTATACTACCCAAAACAGCCTGGAGATTGGCAACCTTAATTCCATAAAGACATCCAGGCTCCACGATTCTAATGCACTCGACATGGCTCTGTCCTCAAAGTCAACTCAGAAACTCCAGTTAGGACAAAATGCAGCTTGGTTCCTATCAAGAGCTTGGTGGATGGAAGATGCCCATTACCAGGGCTGGTTTATCCATGCAGCACATGTAGTACATTTGCATTTACATTTGCATGTAGCATGTGCTACAGGCCCTGCATATCCAGGCGCCCCATACAGTGCCTCTTCCCCATGGATCAGGCTGCAGCCTCTCGCCTCTCCCCATTTTCCTCTTTAAGGGCACGTGGAGTGACAGCCCTTTCCACTGGGTGGAGGGGCTCTGGGTGGAGGGGCTCTGGGTGGACAGCCCTTTCCACTGGGTGGAGGGGCTCTGCCAGTCTGGCTGCCTCCACCACAATTGTACTCTGGTAGGCCCCATGAATCTTTCAACCACTCCTGCCCATTATACCTATTTGTTAGGCACTTCACTGTGTACCTAGTGGTTGCTGGCTTCAGTTCAAGCTATTCATTATCACGTACATAGCCCTATGCAACCCTGAACCCTTGTATCTCCAGGACTGCCTCTTCAGCCATTTCCTCACCATGGCCCATTATGCACGAAAGGTCTGCATTCGGGGTGGAATGGTGGCGGCTAAAATCACCAATTATGCATGCTGCAGGCGGAAACCGGGTGCAGAGTCAACGGATGCTGCCAAAAAAGGCGCATTAGTGAGATGCGGAAGAAAGTGGAGCTTCCTTGGACCAGGGTGCAACCAGAAGTGACTCCGGACCAGCCACGTGCATAATCAGATACTCTGGGTTTTGCCGCCGTTGAGTTACGTCCCGTGCATAAGCGGTTTGCTTCGCTTCTTCCTCCTCCACGTTCTCCATACCGCCGTTTCAGCGGCCGTGCATAATAGGCCCATGGCAGCTTTTCTCATGAGAGCCAAGCCTGCTGAAGGTATACCCCTGTAAATGAGTAAGACAGACAGTGACCCATACACATGCAGTCTGTTGTGGTTACTGTGTGGTGCTGGGAGCAACCTCTTCATGGAAGAGCTCACTTAAGAAGGTCAAGAAGGCTCCCACACTTCCATTAGTCTGCAAACTATGAAATCCAGAATTGTTTGGAAGGATATTTTTATAAGGGGAATAGGATTATAGCCAGGGTAGCCAAACTGTGGCTCTCCATACATCCATGGACTACAACTCCCTTGAGCCCTTGCCAGCAGGGCTCATGGGAAATGTAGTCTTTAGATGTCTGGATAGCCACAGTTTAGTCACCCCTGGATTATAGTATAACAGAATGGTTCCGGAAGGCGCTTTTATAGTCTGCCGCTGTTTACGTCTGTATTATCCGTTTATTGCTTGCATTATCTTGCTCTTACTACATTGTTTACTACTTTTGGAGTTCCATTTTCTGCATGGTTTGACATATCCTAGTTGTAGGGCATTGCTCATTAGACGGTTTATGGATATTCTCGTAGCACTTTAACAGCCTTGGTTTCTCGGATGCGAAATCGGAAGCTAAGCAAAGGATTTGGGGAACTGAACTTCAACACTGTTTAAGTCTTGTCGCAAAATACCATGTTGGGGACATGAAATTTGTGCTTGCAAACTATTTGTCTAGTTTGTTGGTACCGAAATACTGGAAAGCTTTCATTGAGGCCAGTTTCAATGTTCTTCCATCTGAAATGTTAGATGGGAAATACCACAGTGTGCTGTCCCATGTGTGTGTGTAGTTGTCTACAAGCATGGGAATTGGAACGGTTAGGCCTGTTTTTCCAGGCGCCCCATCCATATGGTGCCTTCCTCCCTTGGATCAGGGCTGCAGCCCTTTCCTCCCCCCATTTCCCCCCCATTAAGGACACATGGAGTGACAGCCCTTTCCACTGGGTGGAGGGGCTCTGCCAGTCTGGCTGCCTCCACTGCAATTGTACTCTGCTAGGCCCCACGAATCCTTAAATTTGCTCTGGTGTGAGTCCCTTGGACTGCAAGGCGAACAAACCGGTCAGTCCTAGAGAAGATCAGCCCTGACTGCTCCTTAGAATGCCAGATCCTGAAGATGAAGCTGAAATAGAAGAAGAGTTGGTTCTTATATGCTGCTTTTCCCTAGCCGAAGGAGGCTCAAAGCGGCTTACAGTTGCCCTCCCATTCCTCTCCCCACAACAGAAAACCTGTGGGGTGGGTGAGGCTGAGAGAGCACTCCTAACCACTACACCAAACTGGCTCTCCACACCAAACTGGCTCTCCTTTGGCCACCTCATGAGAAGAAAGGACTCCCTGGAGAAGAGCCTAATGCTGGGAGCGACTGAGGGCAAAAGAAGAAGGGGATGACAGAGAATGAGGTGGCTGGATGGAGTCACTGAAGCAGTGGCTGTGAACTTAAATGGACTCCGTGGAATGGTAGAGGACAGGAAGGCCTGGAGAATCATTGTCCATGGGGTCATGATGGACACCCAACAACAGCAGCAACAACAACAACAACAATAACAACAACAACGCCTGTTTTGCTTCTATTTCTATGATGATCTATTATGATCTCCCTTCTATGATGATCTCAGAGATGTATTTATCATTCTCAATCATAATGTTAGACATTCACTTGTTTTTTAAGGCCCTGGCCCAGTAAAATAAAATGTATGTTAGTATAACCCAGGCTTTCTAAACCAGGGTTTTGTGAAACCCTGGAAGGGTTTCCCAAATGGGTGGGAATTAACTAATGTTTATATATTTTTTAAAATTTGTTAAATATTTATCAGGTGATATGACCATATGTGGTCATGTTGACCTGCTCCACAGAGGTATTCAATGACAATTAGGGTTCCCTGGACCATCTTGGCCACAAGTTGGGGATGTGGGGTAGAGTTGCTAGAACCAAGATGGGAATTTCCTGGACGTTTGGGGGTGGAGCCCTGGGACAGCAGGGACCTCAGTTGGGGACAATGCCTCAGAATCCACCCTGCAAAGCAGTCCTTTCCTCCAAGGGAACTGATCTCTGAAGTCTTGAGATGAGCTAAAATTCCAGGCGATCCCTAGGTCCCACTTGGAGGCTAATGGCAAATCACCCCTGAACATCTCTTGAAAAACTTCTGGGGTCACCATAAATGGGTCGCAAATTGATGGCAAAAATAAATAAACAAACAAACAAATTGTGGCCCAAGTACCAGTGAGAAAGGTGAGCCACCAAGAAAAGAAAAATAGTGTCATAAATCCCTCCAAGCTGCGTATTACAGATTCATTCCATTTGTCTATCATAATCGTAGAAGAGAAGGAGTACGAAAACAGAGTGTATCTTTCTGTTTGAATATCACTGCCCCGAGATTGTGAAATGCTGAAATGTTGAAAATGTGTTGCTGCATGGGGCCATAATAAATCGAAATGTCAAGTCCTGGCAAAGGTATTAAAAAAAGAGAGATAATCTTAAAAAACGGGTCCGAATTAATCAACTAAATATTGTGTCGAATATACACCAGCAAGGATAGAGAGGACAACCGTCGGGCGTCTATGCCCTCAAAAGAATGCCGGTTGCCGTTCCAGCCAATCCCCTGCAAAAGTATGTTGAAATGATTGGAATCAATTTATAACAGAGAGTTACTGACCTTTTAAAAAGGTTGCTGGTCCATTTATATATCTCCTGTGGTGCTCACCTCCTTTATTCATGCTTAGCATATGCTGTCACTTTTCCTACACCACTTCACAGCTCCTTGTTAACTTTCTTTCAAGTATGTATGGCGCACACAGCCCACTGAACTATCTTTTAACGCCGCTGTCGAGCCACAAAGAAAGGAGAAAGATGGGGGGGGGGAACGCATTCCTCTTTTGGACCTTATTCTCCAGGTTTTCTTCCATCATTTTGGTTGGAAGTGTCATGAACACCAAGGGACACCCAGAGATCAAATTATTCTGCCACAGAAGCTTGATGGGTAACTTTGAGATATTCAGATTGTTTTCAGCTTAAAATAAGACGATAAGAAGAGCACTGATGGATCAGACCAGGGGTCCATCTAGTCCAGCATCTGAAGAACATAAGAAGAGCTTTTCTGAATCAGACCAGTGGTCTGTCCAGTCCAGCATCCAAAGAACATAAGAAGAGCCCTGCTAGATCAGAACAACGGTCCATCTAGTCCAGCATCTGAAGAACATAAGAAGAGCTTTTCTGAATCAGACCAGTGGTCAATTTGGCCAGCATCCAAAGAACATAAGAAGAGCCCTGCTAGATCAGAACAATGGTCCATCTAGTCCAGTATCCAAAGAACATAAGAAGAGCCCTGTTTGATCAGATCAGTGGTCCATCTAGTCCAGCTTCCTAAGAACATAAGAAGAGCCCTGCTAGATCAGAACAATGGTCCATCTAGTCTAGCATCTGAAGAACATAAGAAGAGCCTTTCTGAATTAGACCAGTGGTCCATCTAGTCCAGCATCCAAAGAACATAAGGAGAACCCTGCTGGATCAGACCGATGGTCCATCTAGTCCAGCATCTGAAGAACATAAGAACCCTGCTGGATCAGGCCAGAAAATGGCTACCTAAATTGTTCATAGCACTGGGTCATCTTTTCTGTGAGACAAATATAAATATCAAAGGTTGTTTAGTTTAGGAACACAGCAACTAATGCCTGGGAGGGAAGGCAGCATGGTATAAACCATTCTCATCAGATCTTGTAAACTAAGCAAGGTTGAAGCATGAAAGGGAGACCAAGGAAGCTTCTGCAGAAGAAGGCAATGACAAACCACCCCTGCTTCTCACTCGCCTTGAAAGCCCCTTGGCGGGAGGTGACCATAAGTCAGTTGTGACCTGAAGGCACTTGACACACACACACAGCTGAGGAGGTGACAGGACAGAGATCTACAAAACTATCTTCTCTCCCTGTTCCTTAACGCTGGAACCCATGTTGGAATATGCAAGATCTGTAGTGGGCATGATTCAAGAACATATGAAGATTATCCTACAGGGGGCATCAGAGGAGATGTATATTTAGCATAGTTAGATTAAGAACTTCCTTCTTAACTTTCTGGTGGTGGCTGGAGATCTTCGTTCATTACAGTTGACCTTTAGGCAACAGAGCTCAGTTTACCTGGAGAAAATACCTGCTTTGGCGCATGCCTGCATCGTACCCCATTGTTTCTCCCCTCTTCAAACCCTGCCTACCATCAATCTCCAGGTCTTTCCCAACCCAGAGCTGTCAACCCTACTGTACAATCGGCAGGGGGACAGGAGCAGATTTGAAAGAACTGCTTCATCACAGCACTTCTGATTTTATGTTTAAGTGAGTAGGAATCTGTCTTTACGAGCTGTTTGCGTGCTAAAATACAGTAACCTGCCTGGAGTCCTCACAAAAGGAAGTAGTAAATAACCTGAATCCAATTCTGGAACCAGTCACGCCAAAATAGGTTTGGGAATAAAAGAAAGCCATTTCTCATAGCTCAACTAGTGACTTCCCTTTGAACTCTTTGGCGTAAAGCAGAATTTCTTCTTGCGGGGAGGAAGGTAGTTGATAGCTAAGTGGTTTACACGTATGGCAGTAATTAAAATCTAAAAGATGCTTTCCCCAGCTGTTGCTTTTGAAGTCGCAGGAGGGTTGGTGGCAAGGAGCCAGCATTCAATTAAGATTTTGCATTTTCATCAACAGAATTTGGTGTGTTGTATTATGTCAATAATTCCCTTTAAATTAATCCTTTTTTAGATATCGAGGAAGGGAACAGGTGTCCAGTCCATCAATTATTAAAGCTGGGGCCCTCTGAAGATACTGAGCTCTCCGAGGGTCATCTGCAAACCATTTGAAGTGCAAAGTCAAAATTTGGGGGATTTTTGGTTTGGCTTGATCACAGATACATTCTGTTTCATGAGGAAGCCTGAAGGTTATAAAGCATTGTCTTACTCGCCGATTATGTTTTCAAAATAATGACTTTATACAAACTGGGAAAAATAATTATTGCAACCATCGTTCGGCCGATTTATTTAAGCTTCCACAGTTGTTTAGTAAAAATGAAATTGGTTTACACAACTAAAATCCAGAGGTTCTTATTAGGAAAAATGAGTCATTTCAGCTAAGTTATCAAAACTTTCCCCCCTCAAAACTCAACTTCCAATCACCTCAGAATTTGGTTCAAATTGGAATCTGAATTATTATAGCACCAAAATTATAAATCCATTTCCCCTGATAGATGGAAGATTTATAACTAATATGACAATACTCTTGTTAGGGCCTGCAAAGCTGATGAGAGACCTTTACGGAACAGTTCTCTTTATAACCTACACAAGAGTGGACCCATGATGGATTTTTTTTCATCAGCATTATCTAAACATCTCTACTTTCCTCAAAATCCTTTGACTATTTGTCCTTAACAGGCACCTCCGAAATGATCTCAACATTGCACTTCCAGTTTGCCCAAGATGGAACCTTCAAATCATTTATTAATTATAGGCAGGGGTTTCTCTCAGAACAGAAGATCTGGGAAGAGAAGAAGCAGAGTTCCATTATATGTCGACACGAAGCAAAATATTGAGGGTTCCTTCTTGAACAAACTCAAAGAATTCTGAGGCATGTAAATTAAGGTGACCAGAGTTGAAGGGAGGTAAGGCGGGACCCGCTGCTGCCACCATGGCGGTGCCAGCAGCGGTACCCCCTCCCTCTGACTGGGTGGCAGTGGCCCCCCTCCCTCCCTCCAACTCAGGTTTACTGGGTGATGACCCTTCCTACGCTGCCGTCCCCAAGGGGGGGGGGAGTTGGTGCGCAGCGGGTTCTGAGGGGAGGCCAAGGACAGCGCAGTGCTCCCAGGCCTGGACAAGGCCATGCTGCTTCTGGCCCTGCCACCCTCCCCCACGGGCTGCTCTGTGGGTGACCCCGAACCCCACTTGGCAGGCGGGTAGGCAGGCAGGCAGCACGGCCCAAAGGACAACCTGATCCATGGAGCCAGAGCCCCAGGCGAGAGACGCACCACATGCTGCCTGATGGCAGCCGCTATCCACCCCCCCCCGGGTCCCACGCCCCATCCCCTGCACCATTGAGGCTCCATCTCGCGCCCCTGCCGCTGCTCACCTCAGCCAGGAAGGGCTCCATTATGGCGCTTCCCACTCCTCTCCGCCTCTCACTCGGCTGTGGTCATTGGGGGGGGGTGCTCCTCCTCCCCCCTTCCTCCCAGCACATGCCTTCATCTCCCAGCCGTGGCCAGCACATGCTCCAACCTTCTGCCGAAAGAAGAAGGCAGAGTCAGGGCGTAGGACATCACGCAGCTTCCAAGTAGAGGAGGTTGCTTGGGGGTGGCGCTTGCCTTTGCCATCACATAGGCAGCGGTGAGCCGACCAAGGCTGGGAAGCATCGCGTGGAGCTGGCGCTGCCGGACTTCAGAAGAATACAGTGGGACGGGGGACATTTCCCCTGGAAGTGTTAGTGTCCCGCTGTATTTGGGACGTCTGGTCACTATAGTGTAAATGGAAATTTGGAAAGTGTATTCCAAACTGCCACCACGTTTCTCCTCAAGTGGAATGTATCAACTCTTTCTGCCTGTGAGAACCTTTCGGCTGCTGATACAGTATGATGGGTGCAGCCAAAAATGGCTTGGCCACAGGAGGTAGAGCCAGCCACAAAATGGCTGACATAGTTTCCCTTCAGTCGCACAGTGACGATCCTTGTGCTGTGGTATCAGCTGCTGCTAATCTGCACAGCCAATCAATTCTCCAGTAGCAAATCAGAAACCTTGCTGGTTAAAAGCCCCACTGGGTCCCGCCTACTTTCTATAAAGACTTTTATCAGCATAGGTGGCCATGTTCCCTATAGGCACCACATTTTGGATCCCAGATCTACTAAACAATGTTCACAGAAATTCACAGTGGCTCATTGGAAGGATGTGAAATGAGTCCCCTGACAAAGCAAAACTACAGAACAAGGGTGAAATGGAAGAAGCAACATTTGTGCATCCCTGACTTCAAGGAACAAATTCCTCAGGCATGTTCACTTTTCCCGTAGAGAAGACTCGGTCAACTGTTTCTAGAGCAGCAAACATTACACTGACAGGAATTTCTTGTATGCTTTTAAAAAGCTGAATAAATATGCAGCAAAAGGAATACTAATATCAACAAGAAAGCAGACTTCACTGAAGCCATCTAAAATGACTGAGGAAGTTCACAAATTGTTTATATCTTAGAAGAACTCATAGAACTATCCCTCTGGGGAGGGTCTACTATATAAAATATACTTCATAGGAACTTGAAAAAAAAGAGTAGTGGCATATGGTCACCAGCTAGTCCAACCTGAGGGACACATTCTTGTTTGGTCATGGAAAACTATTATTGGTTTGGACTAGTGAAGAAGAACGCAAACTATCTTTGCCTGCTGGTCAATCCAAAGGTCTTGGTGTATATGTGGTTTTCAATGGATAATGAATAAACCTCGAGCTTGGACCGAAGACTGGGATCCCGAGCCCTCACTCAGGATTCGCTGGTCCCGGACTCTTAGCCAATCACAGAACAGACATGGACTAATCATGGGCCTCTGTTAAAGGCCAATCGTGTTTCTTGGTGGGAGCCTCACAAGTATCTATATATAAGTTCCAGAGTTCTGATTGTTATTGTTCAGTATTTCTGGTTCCAGTAAAGTTTTTGGTTGTTGGAACTGAGTGTCTCTGGTTTACTAAATAGGTCTTCTGTTGCTACCCGCAGTGGTGGCAGACCGTCCATACCATCAGTGGTATCTCATGAGACAAACAGCTTCTGCCACTGAGCACTGGTGTTTGGAGATGAGGGAATTCATGCCCTTAACAGTGGGTAACAAGGCAGAGATGGATGCATGAGGGTTAGTACCCTCATACAGATGAAAAATGATAGGCAATGGCCAGGGGTCCCCAAGGTGGTGGTTGTGGGTGCCCACCAAGTGCTTTGAAAAAACTGGGCAGGGCTAGGTCAGGCTTCTGCCCAGCAGAACTTCTGGTTGACTATGTAGATTAAAAGGCAATTATTATCAATTAATTATGAATTACCCCTATTTTGACGATGTTTTTATGTGTCATTAAAGGGTTTTCTTGGATTTGAATTTGATTAAAAGGCATTCTGTTAAATCGAGCTTCTGTCTTAAATGTTGAAGAGTTACTATTCAAGTGATATATATTAGCACAATCTCTGACATTTTCTTGCCAGCTACACTTCTTTCAGGTGATTGGCTCCACCTATTTTGGCAGCCATGTTGTGACAGCCCACCATCTGCCTTGAAGCCAGGCCTGCCCAGCCATTTGGCCTTCTCCCCCACTCGGTGTCCGAAGGAGCTTCAAGAGGGGAGGGAAGAAAGGAGGACACAAAGCAGCACACAGTATGAGGCAGGGGGGGGGGAGGCTCAAGACCGCTGCATCACAAGCCCCGCCTACCTGCTGCCCCAGGAGCCACATACCTTAGGTATGCTCCTGCCTCCTGAACAACAGATAAGCAGTTAGACAGTCAGGACTCTCTCTCTCTCTCTCTCCCCCTAGGTATGCTTCTGCCTCCTGAACAACAGATAAGCAGTTAGACAGTCAGGATTCTCTCTCTCTCCCCTGTCTTCTTTACAAAGTCATTTCTCTTTCTCAATAAAACTGTTCCTTAAACAGCTGGCGATTCTCTCCACCTTTGCATACTTAAACTCTGCCAACACCTCACAGCTTCAATATAACCTGTCACCTCGAGCTCTTGCTTGGAAAAAAAAAATCCTATACTTGCCAAAACCCTGGGTACAAGCTGGGCTGCCACCCCCATGACAGAGTGGAGGGATCCCCCACCCCCTGCTACAAAAACAAAGGCATTTTCCTTAAGGGATCGTGTTTAAATGACTATGCAATGCAATGAGGGCACATTGCCAAGCACGTAGCTCCCCGCGCTCTAACGCCACCAGGCTTTTTCTTAGACGAGGCCTTGGGAAGATGTAAAGAGCATGTTTCTACCTCCACCAGGTCTTGCTCCCCTGCTGTGTCGAAGGACTGATGATCAAAGGGAAACCACACATTGCCTTGGCTTTTATGCTGGCCTTCCCTCAGAAGAGAGAAACACTTCGAGCAACCCCCTCCCCCTCTGCCTTCGGGTGCCTCAAACCACCTACTGGGCAGTTGGGCGGCCGATGAATGCCAAGTTCCTGCCAAGCCACGATCCCCCGTTCCCCCCTGCAGGCCCAGGCTATGCAGCCTCTGGGGGTGTTTTCAGTCACGACTTGAAAAGCACGTTTTTGAATTTCTCAGGGCTGCACCGGGAATGGAAATTCTAGATATCCCAGAATGCACGTTCTGACTTCAATAAGGGTTTCTTTCCTTTCCGTCCCTGCATTCGCGCAAATAATGTCAGAGAGGCTCAAAAGGGCTTTGCGGCCCTTAAAGTGCATGCCTTACGTGCTTGTTTAACTGCCACGGCTCTCAGAGAATCCTGGGAATTGTAGTTTGAGAAATATGTAGGTTGATTGCGAATGAATCGTTTTGAACAAGGAAGGAAGATATTCAATAAATATGAAAAGTTCTGAAAAGAAGAAGAGTTGGTTATTATATGCCACTTTCCTCTATCACAAGGAGTTTCAAAGCGGATGACAATCTCCTTCCCTTTCCTCTCCCCACAACAGACACCCTGTGAGGTGGGTGAGGCTGAGGGAGCCCTGATATTACTGAAGAAGAAGAGTTGGTTCTTGTATGCTGCTTTTCTCTACCCAAAGGAGTCTCAGAGTGGCTTACATTTGCCTTCCCTTCCCTTTCCCCACAACAGATACCCTGTGAGGGAGGTGAGGCTGAGAGAGCCCTGATATTCCTGCTCAGTCAGAACAGCTTTATCAGTGCTGTGACAAGTCCAAGGTCACCCAGCTGGCTGCATGTGGGGGAGGAGTGTAGAATCAAACCCAGCTCAACAGATTAGAAGTCTATACTCCTAACCACTACACCACCCTGTCCTCCTTGCAGAATTACCACTTCCTGAATTCTTCAAGAGGGTTCCTGAATGAAACCCTTTTTAAAGATGTATTGGATGATATAACCATATATGACCATATGGCCATATCGACTTGTTTCTCCCCCCAAAAAACTGTAGTCCATGGACACCTTTCAACCATAAAGATGAAACAAGAAGGCATTCAGGTCAGTTCCCATCAAAGTTTTTGATTAACTCCAGATCATTATAACCTAGGGTAGCCAGCTCTGGGTTGGAAAATACCTGGAGATTTTGGGTCTTGGATGGATGGATCCATCATGGATTGATGGGTGAGTGGGTGGGTGAGTGGGTGGGTGGAACGCGGGAGGGACATGCAGATAGGTAGACAGGCAGACTGTTAGATTATTGATAGGTGGAGGGAGGGAGGGATAGACAGATGGATGGATGGACTGATGGATGGGCAGGCAGACAGGTGCAGACAGACAGATAGATGGATGATAGCTAGCCCGCTAGGCTAGATACACAGACAGACAGGCAGGCAGACAGACAGATATGGAAATTCCTGACGGATATTGTGCATTTGGTTTGTGCATTTCATCTTATATGATCAATAAATAAGAAGAGCCAGAATGTGTATTTTATAAGGAACCAGTTAAGGGACACTTTATCTTTCTAGCCTTGGGTCAGTTATGTGCAGATTATATATATATATATATATATATATATATATATATATATATATATATATATATATATATATATATATATATATATATATATATATATATATACCCCCCTCCCCAAATTAATACACTAGGTGCTCTTCAGCCAGTGTGGTTCCGCATTGATCTCGGCTGGCTTGTTTACACTGTTTTGGCAAGTTGCTGATGTACTTCTCCCTGGGGACAGAGCAGGGGTTAATTGCTGTTAAACTCTGAGTGCCAAGAAATGGTTCACACTCCCTGGTACATTAAAGATGACACTAATAAGGAAAGAGTGCACACGATGGCTCCGTGTTGGAAAATTGGACTCGCGGTGACAGAAACTTGGAGCCGAGCTGATGTAATGGGGAGGCCGTAATGTAATTAGAACCGCCGAACATGTGTCATACCAAGTTAGGACGATACGTTAATGAATCAAAACAGGTGATAGAGTGTTGCTCTTTCGGTGGGTAGAGGTGTTTTCAAGGTTACGCCGGCCTTTAATTTAATAATCAGCAAAATAGATATTCTTGAGATTACAAACGAGACCCACTCCAAGGCTCTCGAGCTCCAGTCTGCTCCTGCACCAGTGCAGGGAGGAGGTGGGGGAAAGCGTCAACATGAAGCACTGTTCCGGAGGTATGTCAGGGTTTCGCCTGCCTAGGTACAGCCTGTACAGGCAGAGCTTGTCTATGGACAGAATGTCAGATAAATAGGTGGGGTTTTGGAGCAAAGCCAGGAGATGGTATTTGATGAAGATAATCACTGGATAGAGTTGCCATCCCCTCCACTAGGTCCCGCCCCACCACTGATGATCAACTAGTTTGCAGGTGGACTTATGTAGAAAGAGAAGATGGCCCAAGTGACATCACTGGCGATGTGGCAATGTCACTTCCTGGGCACACAGGAAGTGACAGAATTGTGACACTGAAAACCCTACGACGAAATACCAGAGCGTTGTTGCAATGTCACAGGGTGATGATGTCACTTCCAGGGCATGGTACATTGCTGGTGATGTGATTTAGCCACATAGCTGACGGTGTTGCCTGGGCCTCCTTCCCACTCTGGGTTAGTCCCCTCCATCTCCCCATGGTTGGCAGGAGGGACCTGGAAGCCCTATCTCCAGCATGGGAAGTTCTTGGAGATTTGGGGGACTGCAAACTAGGGAGGGTAGATTTTGAGGAGGGGACAGGCTTCTTCAGGGATCTGATGCTATGGAGGCCACCCTCCTCCAGGGGACATCAGAGAGGTTCTGGTCTAAATATGCAAACTATACATCGGGGGAGATGCATAGTTAGCATATTAAACCAGGACCTTCCTGGCATTTTTCAAATAATCTTCTCCAGCATCCTGATTGGCTCAGCTGGAGACTTCCGGTTCCTTTGAGGAACACTTCCTCCCTGCTTGCCTCCACAACAGACAGAATAAGCAGAACAGACCATTAGAACATAGGACTCTCTAGTTGTTTGTTCTCTCATTCTATATAAAGTTTCTCTATTATTGTTGTTGTTGTTGTTGCTATAAAACTATTTTACACTTTTAAATAGCCTAGTGTTTCGTTCCTCATCACATATTTAAATTCTGCCATCAGTTCCTTGCTGGGTCAAAAATGCTGGCGTTGGAGATGAACAATCTTCATTCTTGCTTTCTCCTCCACTCTCCATCCCTGGTTGAGGTGCAACCATTGTGGTCACCACAGCTCCCTCTCTTTTACCCTGCCTGTCATGAGGAGGGCTTTCTGAAAACTCCTGGATCATATCAATGGCCCATCTAGTCCAGCATCCAGTCTCACACAGCAGTCAACCGGTTCCCTCGGAGGTCCAATCACAGGACACAAAAGCTGAGGCATTCTCCTCATGTTGCCTCCTGGTTCTGGTGCAGAAATAATGTTGGAAAAGACCATTTTAGAAGAAAATCATGGGCAGGGATCAAAAACGGCGCATCAGACAAAGACTCACGGGTTTTGTCGGCCCACAAAAGAGACCCAAATCAAAACAAGGCTGTTCAAAGAAAACCAGGAAGGTTCGGAAATTCATAGAATCATAGAGTTGGAAGGGGCCATACAGGCCATCTAGTCCAACCCCCTGCTCAACGCAGGATTAGCCCTAAGCATCCTAAAGCATCCAAGAAAAGTGTGTATCCAACCTTTGCTTGAAGACTTCCAGTGAGGGGGAGCTCACCACCTCCTTAGGCAGCCTATTCCACTGCTGAACTACTCTGACTGTGAAAATTTTTTCCTGATATCTAGCCTATATCATTGTACTTGTAGTTTAAACCCATTACTGCATGTCCTCTCCTCTGCAGCCAACGGAAACAGCATCCTGCCCTCCTCCAAGTGACAACATTTCAAATACTTAAAGAGGGCTATCATGTCCCCTTTCAACCTCCTTTTCTCCAGGCTGAACATTCCCAAGTCCCTCATAGGGCTTGGACGCTTGGCCCCAGATCATCCTCGTCGCTCTCCTCTGTACCCTTTATTCAACAGCATTCCTGCTTGTGACTCTGGAACCAACTGAGCAGGGCTCCTTTTCTTAAACGGGAGCCCTTGTTTTCCGCTCTGCTGTTTTAGAGAATCTGTTTGCTTCCCTGGGAAGTAAACAACAACCAAGTGGAAAGTTTGTATGCATGTACTGGGGGAGGGGGGGGCGTTAAGGTTTGTGCCTGGCTGAGTCTCTCATTTTGTCTGAAGCGTATGTGCAGGCAGCTAGTGAGTTATAGCCCTGCTTGAGGGATTCTTCTGAAATATAATGAACTGTGTCATATAATTCACTAGAAATTGCCAAGAAGTTATCACCTGTTACTGCTGATGACCAGGGGAAAAAAAGTGGTTGGGGAGGTTTGTAGAGAGAGGAGAGGGAGGGGGAAAAAAAAGCTTAAATCAGCAAATTGAGGTTAATGTACCTGTATCTGTATTCCAATTTCTCTGGTTGGGCTATAGATCGATTAGGTTTTCATGCGGGATTTTTTTTCCCCTGTCAAAAAGTTTTGAAAACCTTCCTCAATTTCCTTTTTCTTTTTAGGGAAGGGCCATGGCTCAGTGGTAGAGTCTCCACTTTACAGGAAGAAGCTCCAAAGGTCAGTCCCCAAAACCTCCATTTAAAGCATTAGGGAATCTTGGAGAGCCCATATCCAGCCTGTGCTGAGGCAGCTGCATTGGTTGCCAGTTGTTGCCCGGATCAGATTGGGTTTTGACCTTTAAGGCCCTACGCCAGGGGTAGTCAAACTGCGGCCCTCCAGATGTCCATGGACTACAATTCCCAGGAGCCCCCTGCCAGCGAACGCTGGCAGGGGGCTCCTGGGAACTGTAGTCCATGGACATCTGGAGGGCCGCAGTTTGACTACCCCTGCCCTACGCGGTCTGGGCCCCACATATCTGAGGGACCGTCTGTTATGACTCCTGGAGGGCTTTAACCTCTCCAGGCACTGATTTGCTGGTGATTCCCGGCCCGAGAGAAGCACACCTGGCCTCGACCGGGGCCTTTTTGGTCCTGGCCCCACCTGATGGAATGACCTCCTGGGTGAGCTGTAGGCCCAACGGGAGCTTTTCACATTCCCCGGGGCCTGCAAAACAGAGCTCTTCCTCCAGGTCTTTGGTTGAGACCAGGGTAGTGAGGAAGATCACTGGAAGCTCACACACACTCCTCCAAGGGCTGGTGTTAGCACCTGGGCGTTGCCAGCTAGGCCCTCTCTCCACCCCGATAGTGGGTATTAGTCTTGGGTGTGGGGCTTGTTTTATTTATCACCTGTTGCTGTGTTTTTTATATTGTATCAGTATGTCCTTTTAATGGGGGATTCAGTGTGTGTGTGTTTTTTTTTAATGATGACCTTGTGACCTGCCACAAGCCATTGCATGGGAGTGGCGGGATTTAAATCAAATAAAGAATAAGAATGAGTGATGGGGAAGACCTTCATCTGAGGCCCTGGAGAACCCCTGCCAGACTAGCTGGACAAGACTGACTTGATGGTCCAAGGGTGTGATTCACTAGACTGAAGCTTGGTGTGTGTGCATGTGTGTGTGTGAGTCTTCTTTTCTGGTGTCTGCAATAAATAGAGCATAGTGCAGGGGGTTGGACTAGATGACCCATGAGGTACCTCCCAACATTATGATTCTATGATTCTATGATTCTGATTCTGTACCTTTTGTGCAGAAAGTGATAATTATTTCAAAAATATGGTTCTTTCATATAGATCAGGGGTAGTCAACCTGTGGTCCTCCAGATGTCCATGGACTACAATTCCCATGAGCCCCTGCCAGAAAACTCTGGCAGGGGCTCATGGGAATTGTAGTCCATGGACATCTGGAGGACCACAGGTTGACTACCCCTGATATAGATGGTGCAACATCTGGGGCAATGATGAGCTGTGTTCTGTCTGGGGCAATGATGCTGTGTGTTCTTGGCGTTCGCAGGGGGAATAGCAGGAGGTCCTCTGGAGTTCTGGCTCCACTGATGGACCTCCTGATGTCACCTGGGTTTGGGCCATTGTGTGACACAGAGTGTTTATTTGGGAATTAACATGCCTGATAGTGCAGACGAGAGACTAACTATATGTCTAGCTGAGAGAGAGAGAGAGAGATTGAACTGTGACTTCTGAGAAGAAGCAGGAAATTGCCCCCAAGAGTAGCAATCTGGAGACAGACAAGGAATGACATTTAACACGAGAGAAAGTCCTAACTTCTCTATCCTCTCTGACAGTCTTCTTGCTGTCCCCAGCAGGGTTTTCTTTTCTTCTCTGTACTCCAGACATTGCCTTATCCAAGAACCATGTCATGTCAGGTTTCAAAATGAGCCTGTGGGATGAAAAAGCTGATGACCCCTGTCCTAATTTGTATTTATGTTTATTTTTAATTTGTACGCTGCTTCGAGTTCCAATTTGAGAATAAAGGGAGATATAAATATTTAAATAATCACACAAAACCGTCTTACGTTGAATCAGAAGATTGGTCTGTCTAGATCAATATTGTTTACTCAGGCTGGCAGCAGCTTTCCAGGGATTCAGGAGATGCCAGGGATTGAACCTGTGACCTTCTGCCTGCCATGCAGACGCTCTGCCACTGAGCCATGACCCCTCTCCATGGCTCTCCAGGGTCTCAGGCTGACGTCTTTCACATCCCCTACTGCCTGATCCTTTAACTGGAGTTGCTGAGGATTGAACCTGTGACCTGCTGCCTGCCAAGCAGATGCTCTGCCACTGAGCTATGGCCATGGGCCTTCCCTGAAATAAATAACCCGTGCCATATTCTGTAATCCACTGCTTCTAAATATCATGGAATTGCCTCCTTCCAGAAACCCCTAGCCCTTACAGAGGTCACTCTCAAGGCTCTCTGTTTCTCAAGACACACCGGATGCGTCTCCGCAACTCTGTGAGCTAAATTTTGATGTGGCCAGCCTCGGCGAGACCCCTGCGAGCCGCCTAAGGCAATAACAAAGCTCCCCATCTCTAACAGCATTAACCTTCTTCTGACACCTATTGCATGCATTAACCTGAGTTCCTTTCCTGGCGCTTACAACAGTGCCTGATAGACCAGCTTCCCGAACCGATCTGTTCGTTGTACTACCAGCAAGACACATTTTCAACTGGGCTTATGTCCGAGTCCGAGTCAGGGTCAAGGTCAGGGGCAGGGGCAGGGGCAGGGGAGTCCCTAATGGAGACACGCCTCCCAGCAGGCTAAAGCTTCATGACGGCGGCTAGTCCCAGCTAAGAAAGCTTTTATATGAAGGGAGTTGTAATTTGTGAGTGCCGTCCCCGACAGCTGCCTGCGGAATAAGACAGTAGGACTTTGCCCCTCCCTTTCAGGCCTGCTCATAATTCCCTGGTAACTTTATTGGAAATGTGCATGAGCTACAAAACTAAAGATTAACTGTCCGGGGACCTGCTTCCTGGAGCTTATTTGAAGATTAAATCAAATGGCAGGCAATATATATTTGGTAATTCAGCTGTGTGGCGGACTTCCCCTCACTGCGTGGCAAATGTAATAGAAGCTTCTGACACTCAACAGCAGTAAAAGTGATTTTTTTCCCCCTTGACTATTTTTTTTTAAGTGTTGAATGTTCCAATGTTCATGGTGCTCCTGAAAGTGAAAAAGAGGAAGAAGGGTGGGACCCAGAGAAATATACAGAACAATAAGCGAACCAGAGCTAAATGGTAACACGGAATCGCTAAATACAGAGTAGCAAGTAGTAATTATAGTAGTAGTAGTAGAAGAAGAAAAAGAAGAGTTGGTTCTTCTATGCCACTTTTCTCTATCTGAAGGAGTCTCAAAGAAGGGATGGTTCTGTACAGTAATACAGTAATCCCCCACCCACCAATTGTTTCCAGGTGACGATGTTACCCAGAGCAGGTTAGAGGAGGGACTTGTGCTTCCTCCCAACCCAGCCTCAACCCAATGCCAGGTGGAAGAGCTCCATCTTGCAGGCCCCGCAGAATCATGTCAGCTCCATCAGGGCCCTCAGCTTTTCCAGGAGCTCAATCTTCTAGGTAGGGACCAGAACCAAAAAGGCCCTGGCTCTGGCCAAGGCCAGATGAGAGCCAGTTTGGTGTAGTGGTTAGGAGTGCGGACTTCTAACCTGGCATGCTGGATTCGATTCTGCACTCCCCCACATGCAGCCAGCTGGGTGACCTTGGGCTCAACACAGCACTGATAAAGCTGTTCTGACCGAGCAGGAATCTCAGGGCTCTCTCAGCCTCCCCCACCCCACAGGGTGTCTGTTGTGGGGAGAGGAAAGGGAAGGCGACTGTAAGCCGCTTTGAGACTCCTTCGGGTAGAGAAAAGCGGCATAGAAGAACCAACTCTTCTTCTTCTTCAGTAATATCAAGGCTCTCTCAGCCTCTCCTCCCTCACAGGGTGTCTGTTGTGGGGAGAGGAAAGGGAAGGCAACTGTAAGCCGCTATGAGCCTCCTTCGGGTAGAGAATAGCAGCATATAAGAACCAGCTCTTCTTCTTCTTCAGGAATATCAGGGCTCTCTCAGCCTCACCTCCCTCACAGGGTATCTCTTGTAGGGAGAGGAAAGGGAAGGTGACTGTAAGCCGCTTTGAGACTCCTTTGGGTAGAGAATAGCAGCATATAAGAACCAACTCTTCTTCAGTAATCTCAGGGCTCTCTCAGCCTCACCTCCCTCACAGGGTATCTCTTGTAGGGAGAGGAAAGGGAAGGCGAATGCAAGCCACTTTGAGACTCCTTTGGGTAGAGAATAGCAGCATATAAGAACCAGCTCTTCTTCTTCTTCAGGAATATCAGGGCTCTCTCAGCCTCACCTCCCTCACAGGGTGTCTGTGGTGGGGAGAGGAAAGGGAAGGTGAATGTAAGCCGCTTTGAGACTCCTTCGGGTAGAGAAAGCGGCATATAAGAACCAACTCTTCTTCTTCTTCAGTAATCTCAGGGCTCTCTCAGCCTCACCTCCCTCACAGGGTATCTCTTGTAGGGAGAGGAAAGGGAAGGCGAATGGAAGCCACTCTGAGACTCCTTTGGGTAGAGAATAGCAGCATAGAAGTACCATCCCTTCTTCCTTCTTCCTTCCCCCACGGGCCAAGGACGCCCATCCTATTTGAATTCACAGAGAGACGAGCTCTATTGGTAGAAATGCAAAACAGATATAGCATTTACCACTAAATAGATCTCTCGTTGAGAATTTAGAACGAAATCAATGGAGACCCATTTTATTTATTTATTTTTAAAACACCTCCAAATTTGCCAAGCGTGCTCAAAGACACTGGAGCACGCTTTGCCCTCGCAGCGCACATCTGAAGAACAAGTGACACCCGTACACAAAATCTATATTGGTGATGTATTTAATTACAGAGTTGATTGAAATTGACAGCTTCGGTGACCTGTGTGTGCACTTGCCGTGATTGATGGATGCTTCAAATCTGGTTACTCTTAAAACCAAATTGCATATTGTTCAATAATATCACCCTGTCAAACTGTAAACTGCATTTTCACGTGTGGAGTGAGACGTGGAGGCGTTCAAATCAGGTGGAGATGACTTATGTTTAAAGCGTCACGCGTTGGCTACAATGTGATAGAGGGAAATTGGAAGGGAGAACAAAGAACGCTTGGGGCCACTCGGACTGACATGGCGACCCAGGGATGCACACATCGTGCTCTGGTGGTGGTTTGATAAGATAAGGACCCAGAACTCAAGGTCTCCAGTAAGATTTGAGTTCCTGGGGTTATAAGAATGGGTCTCCCTCTCCCCCTGGCTCCGGATTGACTATTAGATCTCCCCAGAGCGATTAGTCAATCTGCCCCTTTTACTCATCTTTTGGCCATCAATACTTTACACCAGTGGTCCCCAACCTCCGGTCCGGAGACCGGTACCGGTCCGTGGATCAGTCGGTACCGGGCCATGGCTCCTCCTCATCCTCTTCCCCGGGGGTTGCCTCAGGGGCTGCCCTGCCACTCTGCTGCTGGCTCACCTTTGTTGCTCTCCAGCAGCCACCATGGCTGGGGCTCCCCCTCGCCATGGCACTGCGCAGCTGTTGCTAGCAGAGCCCCCCAGTGGGCAGCGGGAAGTCAGGGGTGTCGGCGGGAAAGCAAGTAGAGCAGGGGCTCAGGCGGCAGCAACGTCCCTCGACGACAGACTACCCCCCGGGCCTCAGTAAAATTGTCAAGCATTGACCGGTCCCTGGTGATAAAAAGGTTGGGGACCACTGCTTTACACCACCCCCGGTGACTTGAAATGTTGGGTAGCTATTTGTAATACTATATATTGTACCGCCACTTATTGTAAATATTAATTTTTACTGTTAAGGTTTTTTGATTGCTAAGGGTAAGGGAGATCTTTATGGGATGTTTTATGGTTTGGATATTCTGAAAGCTGCCACGACCCAGCTGTGCTGAGACTGGTGGGATAGAAGTATAATTAATAGTAAATAATAAATAAATATACGTTCCCTCCCAAATGTACATTATTTTTAACCTTAAGGCTGCACTGGATCATAGAACAATAGGGTTGGAAGGAACCTCCTGGGTCATCTTTTAAGCCTATAATTTGGAGTGACGTAGAAATAGTGACAGAAAAATGGGTGAACTGGATTGAACAAATTTACAGGGGTCAGGGAACATAGAACCATAGAGCTGGGAGTGGCCATACAGGTCATCTAGTCCAACCCCCTGCTCAATACAGGATCAGCCTGATAAATCCACTGAGAAAAGTGGATTTCTCCACTGAGAAAAGCCTTCCCCACTGGGGAGGGTTACCACCCTCCAGGTGGTAGCTGGATATCTCCAGGAGGCAGTGATCTATTCCCATGGAGAGAACGGCTGCTTTGGAAGGTGGGCTATATTCTACCCATTGAAGCTCCTTCCCTTTGTCACTGGATGAAAACAAAGTCTATTGAAAGGAAGGGCAATTCTTAGTATCATAGAATCAAAGAGTTCGAAGGGACCATCCAGGCCTTCTAGTCCAACCCCCTGCTCAACACAGGATCAGCCTAAAGCATTCAGGAGAAGTATCTGTCCAGCCACTGCTTGAAGATCATCAGTGAGGGGCAGATCACCACCTCCATAGGCAGTCATTTTAGAGTCATAGAGTTGGAAGGGACACACAGGCCATCTAGTCCAACCCACTGCTCAGTGCAGGATCAGCATAGAGCATCCAGGATAAAGATCTGTCCATCCACATCTTGAAGGCTGCCAGTGAGAGCTCACCACCTCCTTAATTGTCTTCTTGAATTGATTACATGAAAGATCCCACCCAAATAGGGATCGTGGGATGGCACTACTATTTGGCTCTAAGACATAGATTAGAGAGAAGACATGGAACGATGATGGACAATCGAGTGCAGTCCAGAGTTTCAGTGCAAAATGGAGCAGAGTTTCATCCTTCAAAAAGCATGGATTTAGAAGGATATCTCTCTGCTCAGGGCTACAATACAAGAGAGAATAGTAGAAGCGAACAGGTAAATCTTTCATGTTGTTTGCTGAAATGTTCAAAAAGGATGTTGTTTTCAGCGAGTCACACTGGTAACGAAAAATGAAAAAGAAGTGGAAAGAACAGTCCACTCAACAGGCCAAGAACAAAAAAGTCTGGGAAGACAAAGTGGGCATAGAACCATTCTGTATGATTGTCCTCATAGTTCTTCTAAAGAGAAAAAAAAACTATGTATCATTGATGAAAGCACCTACTTGCTAAAAGGCAAGTGGTTGTCAGTTGTACAAAGATGAGGTGGGTTATCTTACCTGTTCATGTACTCTGTTTCATGTATATTTTAATCCACAAAAGAAAAATCTGAGAAAACAATATTTACACCACTTCTACAGTTTCAAATTTGAACCATACGTAAGAATTCTGATTGGGGGAGGAATCAAATTATTTTTGGAGGTTTATATCGCTCCTTTTCAATACTATAAAAATAGTATGTTTGAGTGGTAACTCAGGGAGAACCCCAGGCCTCACCTGAAGGTTGGCTGCCCTCCCCAATGGGGAACCAAAGAAGTAGCTTCCTGTATTATCTTATCCACAACAGCTCTGTGAAGCAGGTTAGGCTGAGAGTATATGACTGGCCCAAGGTCACCCGCCAAGCTTCCATGGCACAAATGGGCATTCAAACAGAACAACATAAGAGGAGCCATGATGGATCAGACCAATGGCCCACCTGTTCCAACACACCCATCAAACAGTGGCCAAAACTCAAGTGCAATCAAGAAAGTCCACCAGTGAGTCCAGAACTCCATCCTACTGTTGCCCCCACCTGCACCAAGAATACAAAGCATCTATACATTGCTATCACTAAACAGACAACTCACTCCCTACCTAATTGGCTTTCCCTGGGGATGTGCCACCAATAGGCAGAGTGTACTCTGCCAATGAGCATCAATCAGTTCAAACTGCATTCTGTCAAAAAAAAAAAGGCCAATCAATTAAAACTTCCCTCTGCCAAAGAGGGACAATCAGTTCAAATTGCATGCAGATAACCCATTCCCTGACTGATTGGCCCTCCCTGAGGGGTTTGCAACCAATATGGAGAGAGCACTCTGCCAATGAGGGCCAATCAATTCAAATTTCCCTCTGCCAAAGAGGTCCAATCAGTTCAAATTGCATGCAGAAAACTCATTCCCTGACATTTGCCCTCCCTGGGGTTGTGCAGCCAATAGGGAGTGCACCCTCTGCCAATGAGGGCCCATCAGTTCAAATTGCAAGCAGACAACTCACCCCCTGACTGGTTTGCCCTCCCTGGAGGTGTGCAGCCAATAGGGAGAGAGCATTCTGCTAATGAAGGCCAATCAGTTCAAATTGTATACAGACAAGTAACTCCCTAACTGATTGTCCTTTCCTGAGGACATGCTTCCTATAGGAAGACAGCACTCTTCCAATGAGTGCCAATTGTGGGGCTTATCTGTCCTCTTCTTCCTCCTCCTGTTGCTTGCTGGTGGGAAGAGTTGCTAGCCTCTCTGAAAGGCCCTGCTGCTGGTAAGTTGCTCCATTCTCACCCTCTTTCCATCCTCCATCTCCCCTAGGCAAGGGAGGTATTGGTCTCCTTTGTCTCCTGCATTGGTCTCAGGTTTCAGCTCTCTGCTGGAAGAAAACAAACTGCCAGGAAAGCAGAGAGAATCAGTATTTCAGAAGCAGAATGCTAATGGACAGAAAGAATGCAATAAATGTCTTAACTCAGTCCAGTGAATCAAGGGTTTGTTCAGGCAGTCCAGGGACATCAGCAGAAGGAACAATTCCACAACACAGGTCTCCCAGCCTCAAGTTAATATAGGCTGTCAGCAGGCTCTCAGTCCTCACTCTGTGATGACTCATAGTCTTCTGCAGTCAGCATCTCTCTTGCTAACATGGTGTGGTGCCTTTTAGAATGGAGCTCTCTTCCAGCACATAGCTGCCATTCGTTAATTGGCTCAGGTGAGCCAGCTGGGCTAACAAGGCAGGGAGCTGCAGCTGGAGGATGAACAGAGGAATGAGGAGCTCCTGCAACAACTTTGGTAAGTAAACTCTGGTTTGTCTGCAACTTCATTCCCTCCTGCTTGTTAGAGCTGTGCCTGTTGAACATCTGGCTTGGCTAAACTTTCATCCAGCTGAAGCTCATGTGAAGCTGGGAGCGCCTGGTAAGGCTTTTCCTCTGAGGAGTCCTCCCTAACAGGGCCTGGGCTCACAACACTGGCCATCGGAGTGCTCTTTGCTTTGCCCTACCCCTCTTCTCCTCAGAGGGGCTAGGGGGATCTAGCAGCCTTGCCCACAAAGCCTGGCCCTTGGGAGATGTGGGGGGTTGGGAAGGAGGCAGTCCCTCTGCAACCTTCCCTGTCTGGTCTAGCCTTTGGGAGATGTTGGGGTGGGCAGGAGGAAAGAGGCAGCCAAAAACCCCATGGCCTTCCCCACCCAGCCTGGTCTTTGAGAGATGTAGAGGAAGGGGTGGGAAGGAGGCAGCACCTCTGCAGTCTTCCCTGCCTGGCCTAGCTTTTGGGAGATGGAGGGGGGAAGAAGATGGCAGCCCCCCACCCCTACAGCCTTCTCAGCCCAGCCTTTGGAAGATGTGGGGTTGGATGGGAAGGTGGGGACAGTGGTGACCTATATAGACACTATTGTATGGGGGTGGGGGTAGGACCACCAGTGCCCCTCCAAAACAGCTGCTTTCTCCAGGAGAACTGATGCCTTCCCCCATTCTCTTTTGCTTGCTCTTTTTCATCATGTCTTTCTCTCTTTCATCTTCCTGAAGGTTTCTATGTCCCCACTTGGAAGTTGGCAACCCAGCTGGCTACCTATGGAGAAAGAGTCAGGAATCCAACCCAGCTCTTGTGATTAGTCTTCTCCTCCTTCACCACATTGGATCTCAAATTTGAACAGGGAGCAGGGATTGAAGGGCTAGAACCCAGGAAGGTCACAATGCAGGTGGATGTCCTAGTGCCCACTGTATTCCTGGGGGCAACGGGTATTGCCTCTAGTTGTGAATAGTGGCCACTGATGGACTTCTAGTCCATATGTTTATCCAATCCCCTCTTGAGGATGTCTATGCTTCCTGTGGCATTGAATCCCACATGTGAATGACCCTTTGGGTGAAGAAGTACTCCCTTTGGTTCATTCTGAGCCTCCTGCTCATTCATCTCATTAAGTGCCCACAATTTCTTGCATTGAGTGAAATGGAGAAAAGGACTTCATTTTCTACCTTCTCTACTCTCCAAGATCCTACTCTGACTCTCTTAACCACTAGAACACACCGTCTCTCATATTGGTTCTAATCACTTGCTTGAACTTGGAAGCCTTCCCAGCTCACCTTGAGCCCGCCAGAATCTCTCAGCCTGACCCTCCCTCACAACAACGCTTTGAGGTAGATTAGACTGAGAGTGTGACTGGCTTAGCTCACCTGACAAGCTTGTGTGGCAAAGTGGGGATGTGAGCCTGGGTCTCCTCAATCAGGGATAGTCAACCTGTGGTCCTCCAGATGTCCATGGACTACAATTCCCATGAGCCCTTGCCAGCATGTTCATGAGAATTGTAATCCATGGACATCTAGAGTAGGGGTAGTCAACCTGTGGTCCTCCAGATGTTCATGGACTACAATTCCCATGAGCCCCTGCCAGCGAATGCTGGCAGGGGCTCATGATAATTGTAGTCTATGAATATCCGGAGGACCACAGGTTGACTACCCCTGTCCTAGATCCTAGTCCTATGCTTAACATTTACAGCCTACTTGTTCTCATGTGCTGCAGTCCTAAGGAAAGTTTCCTGGGAATACAACCAGTTTGAGAACATGAGACTTACCCACTCAGGATTGCTCCCTGCAGCATGTTCGAACCGACAGGTAACTCAACCTGTGGTCTTTTGTGCGTTTGATTTGAAACACAATCTAGTTCCACCCAGAGTAGAATATAAAATAAGAAAGCATCAACAATGAAATTTCTGAAGGAACTCCTGTTTAAAAATGACAACAACCCCCCAAAGGAGAAATTTCAAATGCTAACCCATAATTAACAGGTAGATGACTGACTGCCATTTTTCAAGGATTTGGTATTCAGACTTGAATTTATTTTCTCTCTCTCATTACATTAGTAGATTTTTTTTTAAAGAATAATCTATGCATAATCAGGCCGAGGAGTACCTTGATGTGAGTATTATGCATAATTTAAAATTATCTTGATAGCTATTGTTAGATTTCTTTTTCAACCTTTTCTCTGTTTATTGAGAAAAAAAAAAGTTTCTCCGGCATATTGTTGGAGAGAGACATGAACAAGGCTATTGATGTGAATAGGATGTAACAAAAGCTATTTGCAGGTCAATTAAACCCATTCATCAGAATATCAGCATGGACCTAAAATATTTATAGAAGTCTTATTCATGAGAGTAAGAAATCATTAATTGGTGATTAACAAAAGACTGTAATAAGGAATTCAGATCTGTGTGCTAGGGGGGTTATTTAAAAGCCCATTTTGAACCAGCAGAAATAGAAAAGCAAAACGGAGACATTTTAGCTAGAAAGCAGCGCTGGGTATACATGAAGCTGCATTCCAGCAGGATTCTACAAAGGAAGGAAGTTTGTGGAGGTCATGTTTACCACCTATGGTTACCTGTCCCCAGGAGGTGCCTGGAATTATCCCAGAATCTGTTATCGTGCAAGAAATTATTAGGAGTCAGACCCCTCTTTTTGCAGTGGGGCAGTTTGTAGTTCACAGAGGCAACAACACGTCTCCATATATCACCCCTAAAATTCACAAATGGAAGACACTGCCTGGCCCAAAATGAGACAAAATGGATGTCAGTCAGAAAACAAGCCTGGGCAAGTATTTGGGAAGGTGAGTCAGGGCATCTGGCTGGCTAATGCCTCCTCCACAACCTGGAGAGGTGCATAATTTTGGGACAATGGATCTCTCAGGATCCATTGAGTCACCTTTGGACTAATTTCATCAAACCCAACCTTACTTCCTCTGCAGTCACTTACCCTAATTAAGCAACCCAGTTAATGCTTACCTTAACCTAACCTTCAGCCCCAGTACCTTTGGGGTCATCCAACCTCTGCCACAGTATTGCCCATCTCAGGAAAGCCCATTAAGCTATTTTTTCTTACCTGGCAAAAAAATATTAGAACTGTCTCAGGATATTGTTTGCCTTATTTCTGGGCCACTCTCTTCCCAGAAGTGTATGTGTATCGTATATACTCTGTACATGCCTCCACTTTGTTTGGCTCTCTTACGGAACACGAGTCATTTTGCTGCTTCTATGGACCTACAGAGAAAATTATTGCTTCTGAGTCTGGAATCCATGAAATTAGAATCTGCTGATGTTTCTCCTCTCCACAAATCCCCAACCTTGCACATCTCCCATGCCCCAAATCTCCACGAATTTCAACCCCACCCACCAGTCGTCACCCTTAGGTTGGCAAGTCTAAACAAGACAATTGAGTCAGAGTTCCATATATGCTTGGACAGTGGATGTCGGTTTCTCATCTCCTTGGGCGTCCATTCGATTTGATGGAGCCTGTCAGTCTGCACTTTCAAAACTAGGGACATCAATCAGCTTCCTCTGTTGCCAAGAAAGCCATGTGGGCTGGGGAGCACTCTACATCCATAGAGCAACTTAACAGAACTGCTGGATATCATTGTTGTTAAGTGCAAAGTCATGTCTGACCCATCGCAACCCCATGGACAATGATCCTCCAGGCCTTCCTGTCCTCTACCATTCCCCGGAGTCCATTTAAGTTTGCACCGACTACTTCAGTGACTCCATCCAGCCACCTCATTCTCTGTCGTCCCCTTCTTCTTTTGCCCTCAATCGCTCCCAGCATTAGGCTCTTCTCCAGGGAGTCCTTCCTTCTCAGGAGGTGGCCAAAGTCTTTGAGTTTCATCTTCAGGATCTGGCCTTCTAAGGAGCAGGCAGGGCTGATCTCCTCTAGGACTGACCGGTTTGTTTGCCTTGCAGTCCAAGGGACTCGCAAGAGTCTTCTCCAGCACCAGAGTTCAAAAGCCTCAATTCTTTGACGCTCGTCCTTCCTTATGGTCCAGCTTTCACAGCCATACATTGCAACTGGGAAGGCCATAGCCATTACTCAAGTGTATTTGGAAGTCCACTGTTCCTGGGAAAACTAAGGTTTAAAGAGCTGATCCAAGTATATAAGGTTCTTCTTTGTTGCAAAATATTAAATATATATATATCGCTGCTATTATGCATTCAAAGGGCTTCCTAGGACAGACTTTTAATTGTGACATTCAAGAGTAAATTTTGACAGGGTACAGATTCTGTGCTCAGCTGCTCAATGCTTTTCAAATTCAAAGTGTTGGACTCCTGTGAAAAGTTCAAATAACTTTAATGGATTTGAAGTCTCTGGAGACATCTTTATAGTCAGCAATTACTGGGTTTAAAAATATGAAAACAAGTTCAATTTGTATGAAATGGTAGACAGCCTTCCTTTGAAATCAGGTAAATGTTCCGTTAAGTGATCGCCTTTACCAAGAAAAAGAAAATTAAAGGCAGTTGTAGAAAGCATCACAAAATTACACCCACTTTACCCCCCATGCAAGTGTTTTCGATTCAGCTTTCCTGGTAATAAGCATCTTTTTGGCTTTTAACAACAATTCTCCCAAAAAGACCGTTCGTCCTTATTTTGTACAATTAAAAGTACATTAGTGATATAAAGGTATTAATTTGCAGATATGGTTACTAATTGCTTAAATATTGAGCTCCAAAACTACACGCCAGCCTTGGGATAGGATAATTGGTTCTTGCCACTGGAAAAAAAATATCGTATAATAAAAAAACTTGAAAGGGCTGTCACTTTTCACATAACAAGCAAAAATCTCAGAATATTTGAAAAATATTCTGAAAGAAAGTGTCTTGGGGCTTTCTTAATGAGAATGAATGCGATTTGAAAAGATCAAATAATATCCACATATGTCAAATACAGGTTTCTAATAACAGTTAGAGATAATGAATAAAATTAAAGTAGGTCATTTGAAGTCAGTTTGGAGCCAATAGGAGGCATCCCACTTAATATGTGCTTGTTAAAGTATAATTAGGAGCATTCGGTATTTACCCCCAAAAAAATCAGTATAAGAGATAGTAATAAAACATTAAGATGAGATATTTCCCCCGTCCTTTAATTTTTGCTGGCATTTTGTTTTATTAGCATTTTGGCAGTAAGCGGGTGTGTAAATATGTTAATATTGTAATAAGTAGGGTAGTGATGAATATTAGTAATACAACAGTGTTGTTTTCTTTTAATTTCCTGAGGGTGATAGTTTTTCGTAGATGTCATTTTTTGGAGAGAGGGGGAAAAAAGATGTAAAAGCAGACATCTCGCTTTAGAGAAGAAAATAGAGCTGGGTTTATTTGAACTTAGAGATACTGACAATCTGGTACTGAAACTTCTAGAATATGTACAGGTATATGTAAATCCACCAAATAACACATATGCAGATGCATAGTCAAGAAGAATATTTGGGGAAACATTGCCTTCAGGTATGCCCCAGACTTGTGAATAGATTGACTTTGCTATAATTCTCTGAGTAGGACAGATCTGCTTTCCATATCACAAAACTGATGTAGATATTCCACTCAATTTTTTCAGTTGTTAGCCGTGCATCATAAGGTAGTCACTATTCCACATGCATTACCTGCAATAATTGGGATGAGCATCCCACAGCCCCCAAATTCTTTACCCTGCTTCCCTGTAGTAACTTTCCTAGCTTTTGGGAGCCTCTAGTGTGAACCAGAAACCCGGAAATGATGATGATGATGATGATGTTATCCGTTCAGGCGTGTCTGACCCTTGGCGATTCCACAGGAAAGTCTTTGCCTCTGTCAATGACCGCCTCCTTCAGTTGGTTCATGGTCATCCCTGTGTCGGCTTTGATCGTGTCGAGCCAGCGGGTCCTTTGGCGACCACGTTTCCTTTTGCCGCTGACCATGCCGAGCATTAATGATTTCTCCAACGAGTTTGATCGCAACCCGGAATTGTGTACCCCTAATCCCCCCTCGCCCTGAGCAGGATAGCCCAGCCTAGCCTAATCTTGTCACATCTCAGAAGCTTAGGTAAGTCATCCTTGGCTGGGACTTGGCTGTGATTCCACCAAGGAAGTCCAGGGTCACAATGCAACAATAAAGGTAAAGGTATCCCCTGTGGAAGCACCGAGTCATGTCTGACCCTTGGGGAGACGCCCTCTAGCGTTTTCATGGCAGACTCAATACGGAGTGGTTTGCCTGTGCCTTCCCCAGTCGTTACCGTTTACCCCTGAGTACTCATTTGACCGACCTCAGAAGGATGGAAGGCTGAGTCAACCTTGAGCTGGCTGCTGGGATCAAACTCCCAGCCTCATGGTCAGAGCTTCAGACTGCGTAGCTTCACTCTGCACCACAAGAAGCTCTAATGCAACAATAGGCAAGGGCAAACCACCTCTGAACATCTCTCATCTTGAAAACCCTAAGTCAGCCACTATTTGGAGGGGCTGTCCACCACCACTGTTCTTGGGTCTTGCTCAGACATTTTACCCACTGCACCAGATTAACGCTCAGATCCGTGCGGACTTCACATGGACAAATACAGCTGCCTCATACTGAATCAGACCCTTGTCTAATCAGATTGGCAGCAGCTCTCCACGGTCTCAGGCAGAGGTCTTGCATGTCACCTACTATGAAAGATGTTTAACTGGAGATACTGGGGATTGAACCTGGGACCTTCTGCGGGCCAAGCAGATGCTCAACCACTGAGCCCCTGCCCCTTCCTATGAAGTGATGGTAGTTGGCAGTTTCCTAAACTTTCTTTTTTTGTTTCAGAAAATGAAAGGTTAGTGTCTAGTATCCACTTTCTAGAGAAAGATATCCTCCCTGTCAAATAGGGCTTTTTTAATATCAAGGACTCCATATGATCTATAGCAGAGTGTATAATGACAGTCAAGTGAGCTAACACGATGGGCCCACTACATTATCAAACATCATGCTTTGCAAAAGTGCTGTAGGATACCTTGAGTATGAAAAGCCATACATCAAAAGAAATTCCATTTGATTCTATATGGAGCCTGGGTTGTGCAAATACATATTCAACAAACTGGGGGGGAAATACCCGTGGCTTTTCTGCACCGGTATCTTGTGTTCAGCAATTTTTTAAGCAGACGTTCATTTTTTGTCTCCTGCAAGTCATAACTTTGTGATGAAGTGTGTCACAACAACCATTTGGAAGCCACAGTATTGAGAAGGATGACCGTTCATTTCACGCTTGCCTGTCGACTAGAGAGCCGGGCTGAATAGTTTCCGATTCAATCCATGTGGCACCCTCCCCCCTCCTGCATCAACTAGAATTACCACCACAATTTAATTTAGACAAAATGTGAAGCAGAGTTTAAGGCTGTTCCTCAGGCAGCGGGTCTGAAAATTTTTCAGAAAACACAAAGTTGTTTTGATACAATGTGCACAAACTTTCAAAGGTTCTATTCCTTCCATTGGTGCACACCAGCTTTAGCCTCAAGTAAAATCCATAAGAACATAAGAAGGTTCCTGCTGGATCAGACCAGTAGTCCACCTAGTGCAGCATCCAAAAAGTATAAGAAGAGCCCTGCTGGATCAAATCATTGGCCCATCTAGTCCAGCATCCTGAGAACATCAGAAGAGCCCTGCTGGGTCAGACCAGTGGTCCATCTAGTCCAGCATCCTAAGAACATCAGAAGAGACCTGCTGGATCAGACCAGGGGTCCATCTAGTCCATAGAATGCTGACTGGCCCAAGGATTGTTCCCTGAATCTCCTCAACTGAAAAATGTCCTCATACCTGCTTTTTAAAATAAGACAGTTGGCCTCAACCAGTGAATTTTGCAAGTTGGCAGCTGTTGAGGCCACCACATGACTTTGTCCCAGTTTCCTCGCCTACCAGCACCGTGTCATGGTTAAGAGCAGCGGTTTCTAATCTGGCAAGCTGGGTTTGATTCCCCGCTTCTCCACATGCAGCCAGCTGGGTGGCCTTGGGCCATTCCCAGCCTTGATAGTGCTGCTTTCACAGAGTAGTAACATCAGGGCTCTCTCAGCCCCACCTACCTCACAGGGTGCCTGTTGGGAGGAGAGGAAGAGAAAGGTGTTTATAAGCCGCTTAGAGACTCCTTCGGGAAGAGAAAAGCAGGGTATGAAAACCAGCAGCTTTTCTTCTTTCTCTTCTGGGGCTTCCCTCTCACTTGGAAGCTGGAATGTCTTTCCACATTTCCCAGACACCTTTAAAGAAAGAGAATACTTACGTGGCATGTGCAACTTGCCAGGCTGCCTTTTATTGGAGACTGTGGCCCTTCAGATGTCCATGGGCTACAATTCCCATGAGCCCCTGCCAGCGTTCGCTGGCAGGGGCTCCTGGGAATTGTAGTCCATGGACATCTGGAGGGCCGCAGTTTGACTACCCCTGCTGTGGCCTCTCCTAGGCCCATGCTGCACACATTGGCCAATGCTCTTTCAATGCACTTGATGAGCAGATTTTTCCTGTTTCACACTGAAAATGCATTCCACCAGCATGTGTGGGATGAGCCCTACGTTAGATCCTCTTGTGTAATCCCTGCTTCACTTAATGTGTGCATGTTAACACTTCTGCTTCTTCTCATATGGAAGGAAAGGAAAATTCTCTGTGCTGCCAGAAGCCAAAGAAGCCTCCTCGTATCTGGCAGCGCACAGTCTTCACCAGCACGGACTCCACGAGAAAAAGAACGTGTTTCTGGGGGCCGAGCTTGCAAAGCTCCCTTTTGCGCATATGCACGTGCAAAACACCCACACAAAGGAGGATTTTTTTACAATCGGCCGGCCTGCTTCCCTCACATGCCTCTTGGGCATCGTGTGAGGATTCTCTCGTTAGCACCTGTTTCCCAAACCTTCTCCATCCAACATCTGTAAATAATTACAGATTCTCACATTCTTTCAGATCTAATTATTGTGCCTTCCATTTTGACAGTGCAAAAAGACATTTTACTGTGTGGTGCGACTGAGTATTGGTTGGAGCGGGGGGGGGGGACCCTGTTGTCTCAAATTACCTTCACTGTTCCCTCTAATGCAAAGAGGAGAAGCTGAAGTGTATTTGGTTATTCACACCATGACAAGACTGGATTTGAAACAAGACAGGTTGGTAGAGAGCCAGGGCATCTCTGTGCTAGTTGAAGAGAAAAGGAAACAGGTAGGCACAGATGGTTGAACAGCTGCCTTCAAATTTAGAAAAATATCTTCTTTAATCCCTCCAGCTTCCCTGGTTTTTTGCTGTCGTTGCCGAAATCTCTTTCTTAGCATGAAATATTGTGGAGAAACAATTCCAGACTCTTATTTAATTCTCATTTCTCTCACATATTAATTTACCTCAGGTTTCACTGTAACATTTGGGCTTCTGCTGAAAATCTCTCGACACGGAGACAAATAAACCTAGAGGAGTTTGATTTCAAAGCAAGATGCTACTTTAAAGACACCCCTCCCTCTTCCTTTTTAGCTTTAAAGGTTGATGCACTAGGAGGAGTATGTAATTCAGATCACTCTGGGGTCTACTCTTACATTTTTACTAAGTCAAACGGACAGCGTAAACAGCTTTTCTTTAATTGACTAACCCCTTTCCCTGTGAACTCTCTTTTTCTTTCTGCACCCAATAGCATAATCTCTCTTCGTTCAATCAATCATTTGGGACTCCCTCTCTGTTAACTCTCCCTCCATCCACCCAACAGCCTGTGCTGCAGCCATGAAAAGCTGGCGGAAGTTGACTAAAACTTAACTGACCCTGTGAGCAATTGGAACAATTACAGTCCAACCCTCTGCTTAATGCAGAATCAATCTCAAGCTTAGAAGGGAATAAGCTCAGAAGGAATGATATGGAGTCTGCTTTCCAAAGTAGCCATTTCCTCCAGGGGGAGATGGCGCTTTAAAGTCTGGAGACCAGTTGGTGTCAAAAATGGTTAATTCTGCCATGCGTCTGAGTATCTATGTGTTCTGTCATGCAGCCATTTTAGCCTTTTATGTGACAAGCACTCTCTCACGGCAACCTTGTTCCTGTTTATTGCCCCCAACCCCTTAGTGATATTGCCCCCAACCCCTGAGCCTTCAGGAAGGGCAGTATATAAATATGAATAAATAAAATAAATAAATAAATAAATAAAATGAATACCCCAAATTTTGATCTGGTCTGACACTGGTTCCCATTTATCTTGTTAAATATTACTTAGTGTAGCGATCCCCGACCTGTGGGCTGCGGACCACATGTGGTCCTTCGACTAATTGGAGGTGGGCCCCGAAGGACGCCTTCTCCCCACCGCCCCGGCCCTTTACTTCACCCCCCCCCCCGGCCCTTTACAACACACTTTGGGTCTCATTGTCTCCCATCACTCCCAGATGGGAGTATCTCGTTGCAGAGAAACAAGCTCAGGGTTCCCATTGATTTGTCATTGTCATGAGTTAAAATTTCCATGAAAATAAAATGTTCCTTATGTTCATTGTTGTGGCGTGTCTGTATCTTATTTTGAAGGGGTGTTTAAACATTACCATAGAGATCAGAGAGCGTTAGGGCAGTGGTTGAGAGTAGAGGAGTAAACTACCACCCCCCCCACCGGGCCTCAGTAAAAGGCGTTGAGTGGTCCCCGGTGAGTGGTCCCTGGCGTTGAGTGGTCCCCGGTGATAAAAAGGTTGGGGACCACTGACTTAGTGGATACCCTGAGGTGCCACATCCCAGGCTCTGGGTTAGGGGTAGTCAAACTGCAGCCCTCCAAATGTCCATGGACTACAATACCCATGAGTCCCTGTCAGCAAATGCTGGCAGGGGCTCATGGGAATTGTAGTCCATGGACATCTGGAGGGCCGCAGTTTGACTACCCCTGCTCTGGGTCCTTGATTCTGCATCAATTTGGCATTTATTTTGTTTCACAGAGGATTGTTATGTTTTTCATCTAGCAGAAGCCATTTCCCGCCAAAAACTGGAGCTAAGGGGGCGGGCATGGGGGAACTTAGATAAGCTCGCCTTTGCTATTGTTCTTTAGTCTTGGCAAAGTATTGATCAGGTTTACCCATGTCTATCCAATAACTTGATCTTTTCACCAAGTCAAGGTTTGTTATTCTGGCAATCGGTGGAAACTTCACAGTTGTAATTCTGAGAGACCTCCAGGCCCCGCCTGAAAACTATTAATAGGTATAGGTTGTGCTTTGTGGGCATGGGCCCTTTATGGGGTACAACCAGTCAGTTCCCTGACCCAAGAAGTTTCCAGTCTTAAGTTTGATCTAAGAGAGACAACTTTGTGACGGTAGAGGAGTGGAGAGAAATCAAGGGGAAATATGGATCCCTTTGGTAGAATGTAGGTCTTGGGTTTCTGGGGGGAGTATAAAATGGGTCCAAGAAACAATAATGGACAACTGAGGACATAAAACTTTGAAAATAGGGATTGCATGGTTGACTGTCTTTGAAACAGGATCCCACAGAGAATTGATTGGAGAAATACAAGTGAGGCATGGTTTTTCAAATAATAGTAGCAGGCATAGAAAACGATAACAGGAGTTGTCATTGTTGTCATAATTATCTTACTTATACTTACAACATACAAGAATATATTTTAATGTGGCTCCAACTTCATTCAATTTTTAGCCACCTGCTGGGTTTCTGGAATTTTTTAAAAAAAATATGAAAACCTTGAGCTTTTTTGACATTAGAAATAAATTCTGAGGGATCAAAAGGGCAATCTTTCCAAGGTATGCCTGCGGTTCTCCATTGCTCTGCCTCTCTCCCTCTTGTCCTCTCTTCTGCGCTTCCTTCCCCTTTCTGGACTTGCTGGAGTTGAACAGCTTCCCCTCCTGGATAGAAAATTTGGACTGGGCCTTGAAAGACCTGCACCCTCCTCCAGAGAAGACCTCGATCATTGCGGCTGCTCCGCTGACACGGCTCGAGAGCCCTGTCAGAGTCCTCCAGGTAATACTCTCATTACATGTGTCATTAGAGGGCTTTTTGCCACCGCCGTTTGAACACCGCAGACATTTTAAGTAGGTTATTCCATCACTTTGCCATTTTGATGATGACAACATCCTGACACCATCTTGAAATGGATTTTGGGGAAAAGAAAGGCTAACTGTCCAAAGAGGTCCTTGCTCGCGCTAATTAAAATTGGCTTAGGTGGTACAACCTTCATAATTCCAAGAATGACTATGAAAGATGTGTGTGTTGAAAGCCCGCTTTGCTCATTAGTGCTGCTTCTGTCAGACGCTGCTACCTGCTCTTTCCTTAATGAATGCTAAGCCATCTCTTTAGAAGATCGCGGTGCTTCCTTGAACTGGGGGGGGGGGGAGGGAACTGTCTTGTTTCCTCCCAAGTTGGCTGAGAGCAAAATCGGGAAGTCACCCCTTTGACATTTCCCAACCTCTGTACTTATTTATCTCTTTGAGACCCTGTGCTCCAGAGATATCACTGTCTTAATTAAGAAGAAGGATGTGACCATGGTAAATTGACTGATTTCATTGATTAAGGACTAGCTGTACAAGTAACATTGATTTTAACAGTGGGTCTACATAAATGTAATTGTTCGAACATGGGGCTGCATAATTATGGGGATGTACCAGAATAGTTGATTTGTCCTTTTCAACCTTCACTAACATCCCTGTGCATGGTAATGTACTCGTTCAATTAGCAAAAAGGAAAAAAGAAAGAAAAGAAACTTAAATGTTACAAAATGCCTTTTGTGAAAGCACACAGTAATCATTGCAGTCTAACTTAATCTCCAACAGTGGCAGACAGATACATCTCTTAATTTTTCCCCCCCTCTTTCCCTGTAATATCCATTCTCGCCTTCTTTTTTGGGTGCATGCTGACAGCCAGACATGCACACCAACCCAGGAATGGTCTGCTTAAGGTAATTGCATGAAACAAGATGAGTCTGATGGCTCTGCGGAAGTTTCAGTTTAAAAATCCAGATGCGCTGCAGTGCGGCAACATTGGTGCATGTGTGAGGGGCTTGGGTGCGCCTGTGGGACTATGGGAGGGCCATGACGCTCACATAAGGGATATGCCAGATTGAAGTGGGTATGCTCAAACTCAACCGGAAAGCCTACGATATTGGAGAAATGCATACATGCCTGAAGGATGTATGCCCAGGATAAGTTTTCTTGTCACCTTCTTCATTCCAGTGCATTCCTTTAATCAAGGCCTCTGCCTTTTAATGCCTCTGCCATTTGGAATCAGTTTGGAAGAAGAAGAAGAGGAAGAAGAAGAGTTGGTTCTTATATGCCACTTTTCCCTACCCGAAGGAGCCTCAAAGCAGCTTATAGTCGCCTTCCCATTCCTCTCCCCACAGAAAAAGAGCTGTGTATTTTGTGCCCTGTTTTTTACTACTTTAAGGTGTTTCAATGTGGCTTACGATAGCCTTCCCTTCCTCTCCCCACAACAGGAACCTTGACTGTTTCTGCACTAGGGATATCATTCGGAATTGCATTTGTAAACGGTCGAGATTTTTTGTTACCACTCTGAAATCCACCTCTAGGGTGCAGACCCGAATTGCCCCCTCACTTGTCCTGCAGCAAAGAAATCCCCAGAAAACCAGTTTTCGTTTTTTAAAGCAGGGTCTATCGGGGTCCTATTTGGGGCTTGCCAAAGAAATGCATACAATCAGGTTTCCCCCCCATGCCTGCCACTTTGAATGGTTTGTGCATGCTCCTTTCCCCATCATCTTCCTCCCTCCCCTTCCCTCCATTCAAAAAAATCAGCCTTAAAAAAAACAACAAAAAACGGGGGCTATTGCATTACAACACTATTTCTTTGTTGTTTTTTTAAAGCAATCTTGCAGTCTAACACAACAGTGTTATAACTAGGGTTGTATGCCTTGAAGTGCTTTGATTGAAAAATCTCCGAAGCAGGCTTGCTTCAGAGATTTTTGAATCGAAGCCATCCGAGGCACAAATTCCTGTGCGGAGACAGAGGTGAAGGGGCTGTCCAAGGAGTGCTTCAACATGCCTCAGCATGCTTAGGCTTGCCTCAGTGCCCACCCTGGGCACTGAGCGACACCCTGGGCATCTCACCTGCCCTGAAGGGGGGAGGGCGAGACCCCCAACTTCGCCTGCTCTGTGCCTGGGCCGCCGCAGTCAACAGTCAAAGTACTGTTCTCATGATGAGAGAAGAGTTCCCTATAGATCAGGGGTGGCCAGATTGTGGCTCCCCAGATGTCCATGGACTACAATTCCCATGAGCCCCTTCCAGCACATGGACGTCTAGAGAGCTACAGAGACCTGCTGTAGATGATGTTTCTGAAGAAGCAGCAAAGAAAAAAAAAAGTTTGTGTGTTCATAAATATACAATAACACAATAATGTATAATCCAAAATTCTAAGTCCTGTTCATTGTCCAATCTTTGGAAGCCAAAGGAGAAATTCTCTATACTGCATGCTGAACAGGAATCTGGTATAACAATGCCTATTTCATTACTTTTGTCAGCAGCACTAACCAATCAGGACATAAGCTCCCAGTGGCACCTGGCACATAATGGCTTGTGTCTCCCTTTTAAACTCAGCAACTGCAGGAGGTATTTTCCTGGTACTTAGTGATCTCAATAAGGGATTGCATTCGGACCTGCTCCTTAAGAGCCTGATTTTTGTGTACAAGATTTGTTATTCTGCAGGACATGAGGAAGGCTACAGCAGCATTTTTAGCGACTACAGAAACAGTCGCAGCTTGTGCTGTTTGTCAAACCGCAATCTGAAACCACACTTTGAAGCTTGTTTATTAACCAAGGTTAGCTCAGCTGTGGTTTCACATTTGTAAGAATGTGGACATCCTGGCTTCATTCTGGTTTGTCCTTTTGACACTACCCTCACACGCTCACTGGGATATCTGGCCAAAGTGGCTTCAGATCAAAACCTCTTTCACCTTTCCCTATGCCTCCTGCATTCAACAAAAACCAGGAACTGGGTGTATGTGAGCTGAGTTCGGGTTTCACAAACAAATCATAGCGACAGGTGTGTAGCCATGTGGGTCTGAAGTAGCAGAACAAAATTTGAGCCCAACAGCACTTTTAAGACCAACAAAGTTTTATTCTAGGTGTGAGCTTTCCTCAGACAATGAAATAAGAATCATCAGAGTACAGATATAGGAGCATTTGCCGAGATACCAGAATGTCATTGGTATGATGATGTCACTCCCTGTGCAATGCTTGTGATGAGACCTGGGTCTATCATGCACACATTGGATAATGCACTTTCAAAGTCCTTTTGCAGATGGATTTTTCTGTGCAGAACAGGATAATCTAGTTCTAAAGTGCATTGAAAGAGCATTATCCAATGTGTGCAGCATGGGCCCTGGACTTTTCTCTTTCTCTGGGCAAGTCCTCCCCCATCACCTACCAGTTGCCTGCCTAGCTCCAACACAACGTTATGACCTTTGGTGAGTGAAGTTCTTTAGGCCTGTGGATATTTCTTTGAGTGCTTCTCCACTTTAATAAATATTTGGAATTGGAACACATAACAAAAATAGACGGGGGACACGGTCCGTGGATGAAAAACTCTAGGATTACAACCCTCCAATTTCAGTTCTGTAAACAAGCTCCTAAGGGAGCTCTACCACCATGTCATGAAGAGCATTGTCTTTTCAAGAGTCCACTGAAGTATGTCACGGGGACAGCACTTCAATCAAACTGATAAGTGGCATTCAAGACACACCAGCTTCCTAACCAAAGCCATACGTTTTTGTGGGCAGTTCGCTAGCTGCCTCCCCGATGGCTAAAAGAGTCAAGAAAAGTCTAAATCCATCCATACCTTTTGCAATCATTATGCGGCCCTTTGGGAACCGGCAAAGTTCAGAATGTAGTTTAAATGGAGGATTAGTTTGAAATGGATTCCTTTCTGTATTATGGCAAATCGGTACCAACTGGGAAGATATCGATCCAGGGAGGACTTTGCCCCAGTTTTTAAGTGACTTGTTTTGAAAATCTGTTTTCATTCTATCAGTGTAATTGTGTGTGTGTGTGTGTGTGTGTGTGTGGTGACCATAAAGCTTGATGTGATTACAAAGCCGTATGGGACATGCTTTGCATGGATGAGATCCCGAGTTCTATCCTCGTTTTTATAATGTGAAGCAATAAGGCTGGAAATGCTCCAAGGTCTTACAGTTCTCCTGCCATCATATTCCACAATTCCTCGCTTAGCAAAAAGGAGCCAAGTGACTACCATGGTTGACAATCCTCCCTCTCCCCCAGACGGGAAGAAAGAAAAGTCCCCTTTCTTGCAAAAGTAAGTGGGGGAATGAATTTGAAAGAAATGAGGTGTCCATTGGTGAAAACCACTGAGTAGATAAGTGACATTAACATGTTGCCAGCAATGCTCTGGAGTGGTTAGGTCAAAACTCTATGGTGAAACCATGGAGTCGTGGCCAAATGCTAGAGCGCCACCTGGGATGCAGTGCCATCCCTTGTGCTGGAAGTGACGTCAGTGGCCAGTCTCCTGCTGGTTGCGAGCCTCGTGCGGAAAGCCCCAGAGTCATGCACACCTCATATCCTTCAGGATAATGTAGCTACGGACATGACTTTCATGGCACAGTGCCGCATGCTGCCGCAGAACCAAGTGGAGCTGTTGACCAGTTGCCCTGGAGGAAAGTCCATTCACTCTTGCCCCTGAAGCAACTAAACGGAGCTATAGGTCTTTGTCAGATGTGCCCGGCAAGGTGACTTTAGCATCCTTCCATCGACCCGCGGAGTTCTGTGTTTAAAGAATCGCCATCCATTTGCCATTGTCTGTGGGAGAGAGAAAAGCTGAATCAGCAGTTAGAGGCTCCGCATTCATATTGACATTGTGACGAGTGAGGGGCGCACACAGATTTTCCACAAGACCTTGGCACTCACCTCCACTCTGGTTAATCAATGCACTCCCATTAAACTTAGGAGCGCCTTCTGACATTAGTCAGGGAACCTGGTTGCTCTGCGTCTCCCTTGGGTCAAGCAGAAGGGCTGCACAGGAATATCATAGAATCATAGAATCATAGAGTTGGAAGGGGCCATACAGGCCATCTAGACCAACCCCCAGCTCAACACAGGATCAGCGCAAAGCATCCTAAAGCATCCAAGAAAAGTTTGCATCCAACCTTTGCTTGAAGACTGCCAGTGTGGGGGAGTTCACCACCTCCTTAGGCAGCCTATTCCACTGCTGAACTACTCTGACTGTGAACATTTTTTCCTGATATCTAGCCTATATCGTTGTACTTGAAGTTTAAACCCATTACTGCATGTCCTCTCCTCTGCAGCCAACAGAAACAGCATCCTGCCCTCCTCCAAGTGACAACCTTTCAAATACTTAAAGAGGGCTATCATGTTCCCTCTCAACCTCCTTTTCTCCAGGCTGAACATTCCCAAGTCCCTCAACCTATGACTTCATAGGGCTTGGTCCCTTGGCCCCAGATCATCTTCATCGCTCTCCTCTGTACCCTTTCAATTCTATCTACGTCCTTCTTGAAGTGAGGCCTCTGGAACTGCACACAGTACTCCAGGTGTGGTCTGGAATAAGGTGGAATTCTTCTTGAAACAAGGTGGCTCGGGCCCAATAGAAGACCCTTTGGACAGCATCATCAAGGATTCAGACCACCCGATAATATTTATTTGACTGTTTATTTTTCTTGCACACTGCCAAGGGTTGTGGTAAAAGCCTAAGGATGTTTCAGCAAGGGTTCCTCAGAAATTTCAGCTGATCGGCCATAACATGAGAAAGCTCCTCCTCATTATTGTGTATTGAGTGGGAGCTTGCAAGAGAAACTGACTGTGCAGTGAGAAAGTCCAACAATTAGGAAGCATTCAGGCGCTACCAACAAACTCCAGTTTAGCCCTCAGCCCATCACCTCTCCATCCCCCTGGAGCTGAAATGAAAGACTTCTTAGTTTAGGAAGTCTTCAGTCTAGGGTGGCTAAGTCTGTCTTAGCAACTGGCTGGGGGTGGGGAGAAGTCAGGAAGGACATTGCAACAGCTAGAAGGAGTCCTAGGCCGCATTACTGGTGGCACACTGACAGCACTTGCAGCTGGGAGTAACCTCTCCACATTGCCGGTTTTGCAGCAACGTTCTGGTAATTGGGCAAAAACACGATGGTCAAAAAGGTCATCAAAAAACCCACGAGTTTTTGAAGGTTGATTCTTATATGCCACTTTTCTCTACCAGAAGGAGTTTCAAAGCGGCTTACAGGTTTTGATAACAGCCATTGGACATTCACTGGGGAACGAGCTCCCGGAGGAGATCAGGGCCCTGACGGAGCTTAAACAGTTCTGCAGGGCCTGCAAAAAGGAGCTCTTCCGCCAGGCATTTGGCTGAGACCAGACGTAATCAACAGTGACCGAAGGGCCCCTGCTCTCCCCGAATTCCATCAATAAGCCCTGGACCTGTTTGTACTGCTGCATTGTTATATTGTGCTGTTGCACTGTTATCTGGTTACAATTATTAGTTATTATTATAAGGTTATTCACATGTTTTTTTACAGACCGTTTTATGTATTGTTCCTTGTTATTATGTAAACCGCCCTGAGCCTCTGGGGAGGGCGGTATATAAGTATGATAGATAGATAGATAGATAGATAGATAGATAGATAGATAGAAGCCCCAAGAGCCCCACCCAAACTGAGTGGGAAGGGGCCAAACAATAGGATGTCTGAACAATCTGCCAATATTTTGACTTAAGTTGTTCCTTCATGGCCAGCACTGAGTTCATTTCTAATTCAGATTTCGATGCAAATAGGAGAGGGTGAGTTGCGTTCCCTTTGTTCCTAAGTTAGTAAGTTGCAGGTATTTCAGATGGCTCCCAAATCAGATGTGATTAATATAGGCAGAAGATGGTATGAAGATAAAGCGCACAGGAATTCATCTGCTTACATGTGCAGAACGCTGATTATAAATTGGATGAGTTTCCATTGCCATGGCAGGGTAACCCTGAACTTCATTGTGTCTAATCAGAAATGTTATGCTCAAAATCCTGAGAGAATGAATATAGATTTAAAACGAGTCGGCCTTCAGCAGAATTGGAGGTCAAGAGCGGTATCAGACAGACAAACACATGTGAATACGCCAAAGACAATGGGACACGCAGCGTGTGACATGGCAACAGAGTTGTGGACATCATTTACAATTTCTAAATATAAAATATGTACATAGAGAAATTAAGTTCCAAAGCAAGTCAATTATATGCTGCGAATACCCAGACTGTGCATTTTTATAGTTGATGTAAGCTAATCCATATGGCATATGCTATTCGATATAATTTTCTAAAACAGGGGCTACCATAAAAAAACATAAAAAGAGGCCTGGTTTATCTAATTTGTCCAACATTTTTGAGCCTGTGGGCAACCTAACCTTTGGAATTCTGATGGTGTAGCCACAAAATGGCTGCCACAGGAGTCAAAACTAGCCACAAAATGGCTGCCATTTAATGGCTATGCAAAACCAGAAAGGGAACAATACCCAACCTTAACAAAGTCAGGAACCCAAAAGTTGAGCTATAAAACAATATAAAATTTAAACAATTATGTATTAAAGTGCACCAATATTAGGTTAAAGCCAAATTAAAAAGCTATACAGATCTAACTGCACACGAATAGACCACGCAGTGGCTGCTGCAGCTTCCCTTCGGTCACAGAGAGGAGAACTTTGAGCTGTGGTAGCAGCTGCAGAAAAATAAGCACTTTTAAAAATCTGCACAGCCAATCAAATGATCACTGACTAATGCTAAACCTTGCTTGGAAAAAGCCCTACCTGGTATCACCCACTTAAATAAAAGAAGTGTTGAGAACAGAGGAGAGCGACGAAGATGATCTGGGGCCAAGGGACCAAGCCCTATGAAGATAGGTTTGAGGGACTTGGGAATGTTCAGCCTGGAGAAAAGGAGGTTGAGAGGGGACATGATAGCCCTCTTTAAGTATTTGAAAGGTTGTCACTTGGAGGAGGGCAGGATGCTGTTTCTGTTGTCTGCAGAGGAGAGGACACGCAGTAATGGGTTTAAACTTCAAGTACAACGATATAGGCTAGATATCAGGAAAAAGAATTCAGTCAGAGTAGTTCAGCAGTAGAATAGGCTGCCTAAGGAGGTGGTGAGCTCCCCCTCACTGGCAGTCTTCAAGCAAAGGTTGGATACACACTTTTCTTGGATGCTTTAGGATGCTTAGGGCTGATCCTGCGTTGAGCAGGGGGTTGGACTAGATGGCCTGTATGGCCCCTTCCAACTCTTTGATTCTATGATTCTAACATTGGCCTGTAATCTGCAGAACTGGGTTGGATTCCCCACTCTTCCTCTACAGGAAGCCAGCTAGGTGACCTTGGGTCAGCCACGGTTCTCTCCGCACTCTTTCAGCCTCACCTACCTCTCAGGGCACCTGTTGTGGGGAGAGGAAGAGAAGGTGATTGTAAGCCGCTTTGAGACTCCTTCGGGTAGTAAAAAGTGGGGTCTCTCCAAAAAATCCCAGCTCTCTTTATCTTTCTAAATTTCCTAAGGGGCTAGATGTTTCTTTTGAGTAAGTTCTGTATGATCTGCACCCCACACCCTGGAGATAAGTAGCCATGGATCAGTCCACTCCAAAATTACGCAGTTAAGTTCAAACACGTGGAACCATGGTTTGATTCGGCTAATATGGTTAATCAAATAGTCGGAAAACAGGATGCTCCAGAAACCGCAATTAATGAGGGTCCATCAAACCAGATCATGTAACCATGATTTGAATTTTTTTGTTTGTTTTACCACAGTTATACATCCAGCTGACATCACTTCCAGGGCTTCTCAAAACCAGGAAAATGATCTCAGGGTTTCTCCATCGTCAAAATATTGTAAAAAGTTGAGGTAGAACAATGTATATTACATATATTATGTGTGTCAGCAATATATATGGCGTGTCTGTCTTTGGAATATTCACCAATATGATGAAGGCTATTGTGATTAATTTTTTCCTTAGGGTTTTTCCTTAGGGTTCAAATTTGAACTATTCTTATTCTATTTTGCATTTTTAACTTGATGTTTATCACTTTGAATGCAGTTTTACACGAAAGTGAAGAAGAAGAAGAAGAAGAATTGGTTCTTATATGCCACTTTTCTCTACTCGAGGGAGGTTCAAAGCAGCTTACATTCACCTTCCCTTCCCTCTCCCCACAACAGACACCCTGTGTGGTGGGTGAGGCTGAGAGAGCCCTGATATCACTGCCCGGTCAGAACAGCTTTATCAGAGCCGTGGTGAGCCCAAGGTCACCCAGCTGGCTGCATGTGGGGGAGCGCAGAATCGATCCCAGCATGCCAGGTTAGAAGTCCGCACTCCTAACCACTACACAAAACTGGCTCTCAGTCTTGCTCTTCCCTCTTGGCTTCATTTCAAGGGAACATTCATGATGAAATGGAGATTTAAAACATATTCCATGTCTTACACAATATTTGGGGTGGGATGGGGTGGTGGATCACTATACTTCTCCACCACCCATCCTCCCACCAGTGGAGAGCAATTTCTGAGCAGGAGATACCTAAAGAGCTGTCAAATACCACTGTTAACTATAGCAATTTATTCTATAATTTAAAGCAGCCCTGACCTCTGTCACAAGTTAATACACCATGAAGAATCGTGTGCAAAAACAGCTTATTAATGAATTGGAGAAATAATGTGACATTGTTTTTGCCATGTTCCTGTGAAATATCTTAATACCGGAGTTAGCAGAGCCGAGACAATTTTCACTGTGTAATTACGTCTTGTCCATATCTTAGTAACTTGTGCTGTGATTAAGAGACTTTTTAATTATGCCATCCAAGGACAGTTGTTTAATTTCATAAAAAAGGGGGGAAATAACACTGGACATGATCACTGCAACATTTAGTTAGGTTTTTTATTATTGAAAATACAATAATGTAATTTTTTTTTTTTATAAATCACCAGTGAGGGGATATACTGAGCTTTTTCTTCTGCTTTTGTGGCTTCCTTTGATTGACTGCATAACATTGGGAAAGTCCACGGTGAAGCATCCACTTGGCATGCTGAAGGCACCAGGTTCAGTCCATGGATTCTCCATTTGAAAGGACCAGGTGGTATGTTGGGTTGCAACTCTGGATTGGGAAATTTCTGAAGATTTGGGGACACAGCCTGGTAAGGGCAGAACTTGGGGAAGGGAGGAGAGGGGAGGAAACTCGACAGAGTACAATGGCCTTATGACCCAGGCAGAAGCTGCCATTTTCTCCAGGGTAGCTGTTCTCTGAAGACTGGAAATGAGTTGAGATTCTGGTAGATCTCCAGATGCCATCTGTAGGTTGGCAACCCAAGTAGTGGACAATGTACCTGACCTTCAGTTGAGATCCTGAAGAACTTCCAGTCAGATTAGACAATACTGACCATGATGAACCAATGGTATGATTCAGCATGGCAGTTTCAGGTATATCCATGCTTTTGGTTCTCACAGGTAGGGATGGGCATGAACGGGCTCACAAACTACAGTTCATCATGAATTTTGACTGGTTCATGGTGTACAAAGCAATATTAATGGTGGTTCATGAACAGTAGAAAGAAGGTATTTAAATGAATCTGAGCCCAAAACCATGATGAGCAAGAAACCTGGGAATGAAATGGCTTACAGTAATTTAAACTCCTGCTTTCTGCTTTCTGCTCCCCACCAGTTTTCACGGGGAGCAGAAAGCAGGAGTTTAAATCTTAAATGGCTCACAGACCACTACGAACTGTTTGAGTTTGCAAATCAGCCCGTTGGTTCATGGTTCAGCTCGTTGTTGAGCCACAAACTGAACGAGAAAAATGCAGCTTTGAGCAGCAGGAAATGAGAGAAGAATAGAAAGCTGGTTATTTTTTGTACCTGCAAAGAAGGAGGAGGAAGAGGAAGAGGAAGAGGAAGAGGAAGAGGAAGAGGAGTTGGTTCTTATATGCCGCTTTTCCCTACCAGAAGGAGGCTCAAAGTGGCTTACAGTCGCCTTCCCTTTCCTCTCCCCACAACAGACACCCTGTGGGGTGGGTGAGGCTGAGAGAGCCCTGATATCACTGCTCGGTCAGAACAGTTTTATCATTGCTGTGGTGAGCCCAAGGTCACCCAGCTGGCTGCATTTAGGGGAGTGCAGAATCGAACCTGGCATGCCAGATTAGAAGTCCGCACTCCTAACCACTACACCAAACTGGCATCTTAGAGTGGCTTATAAGGAGTCTTAGAGTGGCTTATATTTAACTTGCCTTCCTTTCCCGACAGCAGTCACCCTGCCAGGTGGATGAGACCAAGAGAACTGTGCCTGTTCCAAGGTCACCCAGCAGGCTGCATGTGGAGGAGGGAGGAAATCAAATGAGTTCTTCAGATTAGAGGCCACCACGCTTAACCATGACACCACGCTGGCTCTGAGGAGCAGGGGATCCCCGTTTGGGGATTTGCAGCCACCATACGGGCTCGCAGAGGCTCCTTTACCCACATCGATCTGAAAAAAAAGATGTCTAAATTGTGAAAATGTGAAGTTTTTAAAAAGTAACGTTTCCAAAAGTTTTTAAAAAGCGGTTATTTCTGATTTTTCCCAATTCAGAGTCTCTGTATGGGTCAACTGTATCTTGAAATTAATATTGCCTTCACAAAATCTTAAACCACTCTGTTCTTAACCATCCTCTATTGCTTAGGCGCGACGGTGGGCCTTCCTCCTTCAATCTCCATGGGCTGCGTTGCTCCGATTCTAATCGGATATTGTATCGCTACAAGCAAGCTCCCGGAATATCTCCACACTGATAGCGCCAAGGTAGAATTAACCCGCCTGAGCCTTAAATAGAATCCTGGACTTGTAAGTGTCCCTGCATTCGGAAAAATAATTACCTTCAAATGGAATCATGAAGGGGCCTGTTTGTCTCCCCATGACTCCCTATGGGGCTTTCCTAGCTTGCAAATAGGTAGATGATTTTTCTAACCACAAACCCTGCAATCCCACGCTGAGATCTAACACTCAAGCTGCGCTCGGCCTGATTTGGGCAGTTTGACTCGTCAGAAAGGCTTCAGTGGGCCAAATCCTGACTGGATCCAACTTGCTCGGCTTTGACGGAGCTTGGGCTTCGGATTTTAACAGGGCAGCCCTAAGCAGAGAGACAACTTTCAAAGTTCACTGAGAGCAGCAGACCAAGAAAGGTCTAATCCCGCTTGAGCCGTGCACTCAAAGGTATTCCGCAGTGCTAAATTGTTAGCATGGGAGGGAATGCAGAATGGTATATAGCAGGGGTAGTCAAACTGCGGCCTTCCAGATGTCCATGGACTACAATTCCCATGAGCCCCTGCCAGCAAATGCTGGCAGGGGCTCATGGGAATTGTAGTCCATGGACATCTGGAGGGCTTGCAGTTTGACTACCCCTGCTATATAGCATTGCCAGCCTCCAGTTGGGGGCCTGGAGATTCTGCGGGCAGGCATTGGTGAGTTTCCTGCATTGTGCAGGGGGTTGGTCCCGACGCGATGATTCTACGATTCTGTGATCAGAGATAGCTACGGAAGCAATGCCCTTGCTATTACATGTTTTCCCTTCTTTTCAAAATCTTGCAATAATGAGAGGGCTCAGGTCTAAAAAAGAAGCAGTGGAGGCGATGTGGCTAGGAGAGTGTGCTGTCATATTGACAAAGTCCCTGGTTCAAACCTTCCCCGCACCATGAACCTATTTGGCAGCCTAGCCTTCAGTTAGCTGTTCATAAGCTCTTTGTGGGGCTGGACTACCTTGCAGGGCCATGGCCATGGCCAGGAATCCAAGAAGAAGATGCTTGTATGCAGAGGACAGGAAGCGCAATAATTGATTTAAATTATGGATAGAAAGATATGAGCTGAGTATTGGGGAGATTTTATTTTTAGAGTAGTTGAGCAGTGGGATCAGCTGCCTCGGGAGGGCATGAGCTCCCTCTCATCAGTGGTCTTCAAGCAGCAGATGGATGGACATTTATTAGGTTCGCCTTAGTTGGATCCTGTACTGAGCAGGGGGTTGGACTCCATGGTCTCCGTGGTACCTCCCAGCTCCATGATTTTATGCATCTAGTACATTTTTCCAGGATGAAAATATTGCTCTACACCTATTATTACTATTGTCTCTGGAGTGTGTCCAGAGGAGAGCAACAAAGATGGCGAGGGGTTTGGAGACCAAGACGTATGAGGAAGGTTGGGGGAGCTTGGTCTGTTTAGGCTGGAGAGAGGGGATCTGATAATCATCTTCAAGTATTTAAAAGGGTGTCATATAGACGGATGGAGCAGAGTTGTTCTCTCTTGCCCTGGAGGGACAGACCAGAACCAATGGGATGAAATTAATGCAAAAGAAATTCCGTCTTAACATCCTGAAGAAGTTCCTAACAGCTAGAGCGGTTTCTTTGGGAGGTGGTGGGTTCTCCATCTTTGGAGATTTTTAAACAGAAGCTGGATAGCCAGCTGATGGAGAGGCTGATTCTGTGAAGACTCAAGGGGGTGGCAGGTTATAGTGGATGAGCGATAGGGCTGTGAGTGTCCTGCACAGTGCAGAGGGGTTGGACTACATGGCCCAGGAGGTCCCTTCCAACTCTATGATACTATGATTCTTCTGTAGGCATCCCCCTCCCTTTGAAGCGCCCGGTTCCTTCCTTCCCGCATCATTTCTCAACGCTCAGTGAAAACACCGCTAAGGATGTCGTCATGACTAGGCATTTTTATAGCATCATAAAAACTCCGAGTCACCATAAATCCTGATTGCTAAAAACGCTGGCATTTATGGCTACTTCAACAAGAGCATTTTTTTTTTTAAAAAAAAAATGATATTCCGAATCAATGCGGCTCATTTTATTTGTTCAGGAGAGGAAGATTAGGAAGCCAAACATTGACTCTTTCCCTGCACCAGAGAGGCGAGCAAGCAGGGTGCCGCTGATAGACAGAGCAAGGGGTTTTTGGTGCGTTTCCCCCCCCCCCATTACACCCCCCTCCCCAAGTGTGAACCGCTCTTGTCTTATTCCGATGCAGCTATTAATTAAAACCCTTAATTAGCATTCGCCAAATTATGTCTAATGCAGATGGTTAAGAATGGTATCGTGTATCAAGGATCCGAGCGCATGATAGCTCTGCTTTGAAGTTTCGGTGCCCATGTAATTGATCTGCATATCTTTATTTTGATGTGAGGTCTCAAGTGCTCTGGGCAGGCGTTGGCTGAATGCAGTTTTGTCGCGAGAGAGAGAGAGAGAGAAAGAAAGGTCCCGCATTCATAATGCATTTGCGAAAGATTGGTTCCGCTTTGGATTTTCAAACATGTAGAAAATTGCCCTCTTTTTAAAAGGAAGGCTGGAGGGGGGGGGGTATTGGCTTTAACTCTCTTCCCTGCCTTCTGTTTTCCTCAAGTCCATCACCCGCAGATCACGTTGTCCTCAGGACACTTCCCTTCACGGCCCGATTTCGAACTCTGCCATTTCAACCTCCCGAACCCCGTTTCGATTTTGCGCCTTTCTTGTGCGAATCAAACCGGCGGGTTGCTATTTTGATGAAATTTTCGTTTCCCTGGATTCCGAGTTAGGCATGCCAATCGCCAGGTGGACTTCTTCCAAAAAGGAACCCCGAAAAGGAAACCGGTTCCTTTTTTGATGTAGACTTTCTATTGTAGACTCCCCTGTTTTCAGTTCTTGTCTATCTGCCGGGAAGAAGCTGGGGAACTCCCATGACAGTTGATCGCCAGACTACATCAATGACTTAAAAAATATTGATTGGTTGGTTTTAAAGGTTTATTCCACTTCTTTGGGACAAAATGGCTGCTTTGGAAAATGGCCTGCTTAGCATTATACCCTCACCAAGGTCTTCTCTCCTCAGTAAACCCAGCTGTCCTAGGTTTTACCTTAAGGTTTCCAGGTATTTCGGAACCCAGATATGGGAACCATTAGCTAAGTATTCCTGCAAAATATACAGACATTTCAACACTATCTTGTTGCGTTCATAAATTGACCTTAGACATTCTGACTATTTATTTCCAGCTTCTCTTTGTATTGGAGCGCCCAAACAGTACAATAGCCTCCCCTTTCTTGTTTGATCTTCACAACAACCCTGTGAGGTAGGTTCGCCTATGAGAGAATGACTGGCCCAAGGTCATCCGGGGAGCTTCCATGGCAGAGTCAGGACTTGAACCTGGATTTCCCGGATCCTAGTCTAATGTTAAGCTATGCTGACGCTTAATTTATTCACTTAGGATATTTCTATCCTGCCTCTCAAAAAACATATTGCCCAAAGAAACTAATAACAAAAATAAAGCAGTAAAATACAATCAGTTTTAAACAGCAAAAAACATTCAATACCATTGCTGCAATAAAACAAGTATCAGAAAGTCTGGGAGAGAGAGAGAGAGAGTGCTTTTGTAGGCTGCTCCTACTGGACCAGCCATCTCATGGAGGTTAACAAAGTATAAACTTAATTACAATTGTCAATACCACCAGCTTGGTATAGTGGTTAGGAGCGCCGACTTCTAATCTGGTGAGCTGGGTTTGATTCCCTGTTCCTCCATGTGCAGCCAGCTGGGTGACCCTGGGCCAGTCACAGACCTGATAGTGCTGTTCTCAAAAAGCAGTAACATCAGGGCTCTCTCAGCCTCACCTACCTCACAGGGTGCCTGTTGTGGGGAGAGGAAAGGGAAAATGAGTGCGACTGTAAGCTGCTTGGAGAATTTTTGAAACAACATGTTCCCACTCATCACTTCCTGCCATAGCTAGCTGTATTCATCTATTAGGGAGCAATTAACCTTTGGGAATTGACCTCTAATTTGCCACTAATTTACCTTTGCTTTATATCTGTACTCTTATGATCCTTGTTCCATTTTGTCTGAGGCAGTGTGCATGCACACAAAAGCTCACACCTTGAATAAATCTTTGTTGGTCTTAAAGGGGCTACTGGGCTCAAATTTTGTTGTGCTACTTCAGACCAACACAGCTACCCACTTGAATCTATCTTTGGGAACAATGTGAGGAAGGCTTTCTATTCACCTGCAAGCAGAGGGAGCCTAGAGCTATCTTCAGTGTTCTGCCATTCAATAATTTGAGAAAGGAGAGAAAAACCAGAAGTGTGTTTAACATTTATGGGGACACTCTGGGGGCCATTTCGCACGACTTCAAAGTAGCAGAATGGTTGCCATTTGGAAACGCTACTAATTTGCCATAACCCACGACGTCGTAGACAATCTGCAACAATCCTGAAACCAATCAGCAAAAAGCGCTTCGTTGTGGCGCTTTCAGGGGAATCCAGAAAAGTGGATTCACCCTCCGGATAGCGATACACTCCTGCAACCAATCTGCAACAGTAGCGCTAAAGACCTGTGCGTTACCATTGTTGCTGGTTCTTCAAAGTCCCTCCCCCTGGCTCTCTCCTCCAAACTTCCGGCGAAGCGATCGCCATTTTTTTTTCTCCGAGCGAGCGGGGATAAACGCACCGGCGAGCCTCTTTCTGTTTAGAGGCTTCCCTGGCTTCAGTCCTTCACCTTTAGTCACTAAGCACAAACCACTGAAAAGCCCGTTTGCTGAAATAAAGTCCCTTTATTTTTTACAAATAAATTCAGCCGAAAATCGGGCCCGTGAGAGGGGGCGGGGGTTTATCACTCGAGGCAGCGTGCAAACGATCATACAATCAAGCGACAGGTCACATTAGGCAGCTGGATGGGTCTCTCCGTAGCAACGAATCTACATAGATTCGTTGCTATGGGTCGTTTTTTTTTTTTTAAACCTTTCTTAAAGGGAAAGGGGCTGTTTGGGAGCATGCTAACGGCTGCCCATTGGCTGCTTGACGGCCAGGGGCGGGACGAGCTTGGCAATAGCGCTTCCTTTCTAGCGATTTCTGCCGAGACCGGAAGCCTGTGGGAAACGCTAAAAAACGCAACTGATTCCACTACAAAGGCAGGTATGCATAACGACGAATTCCACTATTTTAAATGGCGATTTTTCATTCCGCAAACAATTTGCAACAAAGATCCCTGTGCGAAAAGGCCCTAGGAATTCCCCCTGGCCTGTATGGTTTTTAACATATAGATTAGGGAATCTTCTAGAGCATTTCCCCAAAATGAGATAATATCCAACTGAAACACTATCTTCCCTAGGCACTGCTTCCCAATTTTTAAGCGTTTACCACTCCAAGTCAGGAGACTTGGGTGGTGTTTAGTGGTGAAGTCTGAAGTGGGACAGTGGAATCAGCAGAAATCTCTTGCTAGTCTACATGCAATCTGAGCAAATGAAAGAAGATTCAGGATCCAACCTCTTCCCCTCTCCCCACTTGCATCCTTTGAAATTCCATGAATATTTCTTACGAGTCTTCAGAACTGCTAATACATTTTGTCCAAGCTCTAATCCATATTTCTGTTTCTAGGGTTGGAAACTTCCAGGTGGTATCCAGAGGCCTCTCATTAGTACAGAGATGGCCATATGGTGTTTCTTCAGATGTCCATGGACTACAATTCCCATGAGCCTTTTCCAGAATGTGCTAGCAGGGGCTCATGGGAATTGTAGTCCATGGACACCTGGGGAGCTACACTTTGGCCATTGCTGCACTATTACAGTTTTTCTCCAGATTTCCAAGATCAGTTCCCCTGGAGAGACAGGCTGCTTAGGAGGGAGGAGTCCATGACATTGTACCCTGCTGTGGTCCTCGCCCTCCCCAGGCTCCGCCCTCAAAACTTCATTATCTTCCAATCCGTGCCCAGCAATCCTATAAGTTTTGCATCGTTGTACTTTTTATGTTTGTACTTTGCAAATGACCGATTTGGTGAAAGCTCCTTCTACTGTGAACCCCGTGCTTTTAATGTAAAAATGAAGATTTTTCAAACGACATGAAGGATTTTTTTAGGGGACAGGCTGATGACTTGCTCTTTCTTAGGCCTTTTTCATGCTGACATCTGTTTAATATTAGGTATAGTAACTGTTCTATTATTTACAATGTGCTATTAAGAGATAATTCCTATCCCGGAGCATTTAACCAAACCATGAACGCGGTGAAGAAAATGAGCTTTCGGGGCACAAAGAGTCACTTTAAAAAAGAAAAAAAAAAGCGAGTGAGATGGAAAAGACCGGGAATCTCTAACTAACGATGGCAAAAGTCAGAGCCGTTCTGCAGAAGTCATGAGGCCCCAGCGAAGAGGTAATAATTCAATCCGCCACTGATCTCGATAGGATTACAAAAGTAACATTTTCGCAAGGTTAAGCTGGCTTTGAACCTTTCCAGTGAAATATTATGCGCCGACGCCCCTTTTCTCCGCCTCTCGCAGACCAGCCGTTCTTTCAGCAAGCATTAAAAACAAGGTTGTTCCAGGATGACGGCTGAAAAACAAACATCTCACTTCATTTTGTGCCTCCCCTGTTCCCCGTTCCATCTGGACCACTGCTTTGCCATGAATGCGACAGGCCCTCGTTCCATCTCTGCGGCCTCTCGGACCAGCCTGCTCTCCATTAAAAAGGAGGGCTTACCCTCAGCCTGCTTACCCATCTTAGCACCGCTGTACGCTTTTTCTTTGGGGGGCCGAGAAATTAGTTATTCCTATCATGCCCTGTGAAATGTTCAAGTGGAAGACACTCCTTGGATCAGCCCCACAGGCTTGTAGAAGGGTGCTGTTGACGTGCCGAGACTCTCAATAAAATGCATTTGAAAATAAAATCAGCAGTTATTGATTGTCTACTGTGGATAGCCTCAAAGCTGTTCGGGGAAAGGTGGGGGGGGGATCCTGATGCCTGGTGAAATATAGGAGCAGAGAGAACGTACAGAATCGGGGAGATTATTGGCAGACTTAAAATGGAGTGCTCTGCTATTGCGGTGACCGGCCTGTGTACTGTCCAGTGAATCACCGTTCTGCCATACCAAATCAAATTGGTTTAAAAGGCCTTCCCTTCTACCCAGGAAATGCTGTGAACTATAGAGAACTGGAACAGAATCCTCATGTGGGGTGCCATATTGCACTGCAGCTGGAGAACAATGTTTTGGGGAGGAACTTTATGCATCAAAAGAAGTGTTGCCATCATGAAGACTCGATCCCCCAGGGTCTTCAATGTGGGCACCATGGCAGCCAATCACACCTTTCCTGGTGCCTGCCAACTGTTTTTAGTGAACAGGGCCAGGTGGGGCTCTTGCCTAAAAGCCTTCTGATTGGTCTTTGGAGATTTGATTTTTAAAAAGTGACTATGGGAGCAGCTACCACCACAGCACAAGGAACGTCGCTTGTGACTGAGGAAAAGCGGGAGCAGCCATTTTGTGGTTTCCTCTACTTTCTGAAGGGGCCGTTCTGAGGCAGCCATTTTGTAGCTGGGCCCAGCGTGCTGTCTCAGAATTGCAGAAGTGACTGAAAGTGGCTGGGGACGGCTGAATTCAGTGTAATGACTCAGGGAAAGGAAAGGCTCCCCCGTGCTATGAACTACCAGGTTGTCAGGTGTCCTTCCACCCTCAGCCTTCTGGTTGTAAACACAACCCAAAAGCAGCTCGTCACAAGACAAACACGCACACACCGAGAACTTCTTTGCGGGGCGAAAAAGTCCGCCTGCTGCCGTTTCCGTAGTTCAGCCTTTTCGCCGGCAGCTTTCAACATCTCCTCTTGACATTAGCCGGCAGTAATTAATCATTAAATAGTTATTGAGACAGCAGACCCCGTAAAATAGCTCTGTGGTCAGCCATATGCCGGAGCCAGCTGCAGCGATCGGTCGGAAGGGAAGCGGTGGCAGAGTTAGGCTCTTGGCCTGTCCGTCTCCCGCTGTGATGTTCAAGCACGGCAAGCTTCCAGCTAAGGGCCACAGACAGAATGTTTGCTTGTGCTGACCTTCATTACCTGTGATTGTTTGGAAGACAAAATGTCAGTATTAATGTGCTGGAAATCTTAAATGTTATCACATTGTCAGGCATCTTCCTAGCCTCTCGCAGGCTTGTTAGGCGGAGCGGGCAGGCTGGAGAGCGGAGATGAAAGGTAGTCTTTTAATAACTACATTGAGGAGCAAACAGTCTCCTTTCGTCTCAGGGCAGAACTAATCTTCACAATCAACACAGAGCTGCCACTGAAAACAGCAACCTTGCGTCAAGTTTTGGCCCGCTATGCATCGGTGTTTTCTCTCACTTTCTCGGTGCACATCCAGCGGGTTTACTTTGTCATTCTGTGTTTATTTTCCTTTCTTCAGATCTCAGTTTGCTTAGAGGTCACTGGTTCTCTGGATTTTCTGAGAGTGCTTTTGTGCTGGTTTTCCCCTTGTTTCACTTCCAAGCCCAAGAGAATTCAAAAGCATGCAGATTCCCTCGGATTACCCCTCCCTCCTGCACTTTTGCCACCCTTCAAAGGTCACCCCCCTGCCCATATCATTCCGCTTACTCTGCACTGTCCACTGTCCTCCCCCCCTTTCATTGGTGTACACGCTCCATTTCCCCCTTTTTAAAAAGAAGCATGAGTCTAGCGATATGAGAAGCATGAGTCTAGCGATATGAGATTATCACTATTCAGTGATAGATTTTTTAAAATTAGCTAATGGAGGGAGGAATTTAGAAGGAGGAACATAAGATTTAGTTCCCTGCTGGTATTGAATTGAAAGGGAGATCAGAAGGGAGGCAAAGTACAGTGTCACCGGTGCAAAAAAAAGAGAGAAGGTGTGGCATGCAATCGAAATTAACAGCAAGGAGATTGTCAATGCAAAATGAAATTGATGTGTGTTGGAAAGAGAGAGAGAGAGAGAGACTGGGATGGGAAGTCTAAAACATGCCTAACGTTAAAATGGTAGCTGATCAGAGCTGATCAGAGCTGATCAGCCCAGAGCTGCAAGGAATAGGCGGTATAAAAATCCAAAATAAATAAATAAATAAATAATGTAATTACCTATCATAGGTGTGACAAACTAGAATCCGTATCAATTAATAACTTTCTTGCCACCTATAAAATAAAAACATAGCACGACCTGTAAGCATCGAATTCTGATTGTTCATACAGTATCTTACCACAATTACAACAATACTTACATCATAATATCACATTGCCTAAAAGGCCTTCTGTTGCCAATAATGCCCTGGGGGGGATTGTGGTCACGGCCTACTCAAGAGCCCCCACAGGAGCATCACAACGACTTCCTTTGAACTTGGCAAATCTTAAAGCAACAGTCCTTCTCCCCACCGGGAATGGCAACAGAGCAAGTCAGCCTGAAAACAGATATATTGTAATCTGTGCCACTTAATATTTCTGGTAAGGCCTTGGAGGAGGAGCCGGTCTCATGGCTTAAGTGCCACTCAGCACTTCACACCCACTCAGGGTGAACAAGAGTTGCCTGCTCCTGACCAGGACCTTCAGAAAGTGAGTGCTTTAGGTGGGGAGGCAGGATTCAGGGGCTTCTGGCCAGCTAGGGTATCAGTTCTCTCAGAGCCCTCTCAGGCTCACCTCCCTCAAAGCGTGTCTGAGACGAAGGGAACGTGATGGTAATCCTCTTTGAGACTCCTTCAGATAGTCAAAAGCAGGGTACAAAACCCAACTTCTCCTCTTCCTCCTCTCTATTGTTTACATAATTTTGCATTTGGCCAGAGTGTCAGCTAAAGACCAGCGTAAACGACTCAGAAATGAGATCCTGGGACCTCATGAAAATGACTGGGCAAATCATTCTCAGGACCAGCCAGATCATCCAATCCCCAAAAGTCAGTTCATACAACCAGATCGTCACCCACCCTTCGCCCCTTGTGTGCCCATGTTTGCCTGTGAAATTCAGACTTGGGAAATCGTTCCACCTCTGCTGGGCTCCCTGGATACCACGAAAGAGTTAACCCAGATCCTTGAGGGATTCGGCTTGCCTCCTGGTCGAGATGTCAAACGCAATTGGGTCCCCTCTGCAATTTGCACCACTTGAAATCTCAACGACACACTTTCTCCCACCTCCGAGCCGACGACTCTGCAAATTCAGTTAGAAGAGATTGCTGCGTTTCTTTCTTTCTTTCTTTCCCAAAACGTAGCGCCTCCCGGAGTATGACCTCCAGGTCCCTTTGGAGTGTTTAAAGAATTAAGACAGTGAAGCCGTGCCAATTTGCACCAGTTGAACAGCTTGTCCTGTGCTCTGAGAAACTCCTCGGAGGTGAAGTTAATACCCTGTGTCTTATTTATCCCCACCTGGAGAAAATGAAGCTTCGAGATGTTAAATCACGGAATAGATTTCCAAAAGCACATATGGCACGTCGGGGGCCTAAACGCCATTGATTTTCTGTCAATAGCCCCAATCAATAACAGTTAGGGTGTCTGAACTGCCATTTGCGCTTCGCCAAAGTCTGCTCTGCCTTGGAAGTACCACTGCTTTGACATTCAAGCAGGTCTCCCCAGTTTCAGCCACCTGAAACGTAGAAGTGGGCTCCCCACCCGGCTCAGATTTGGGTGGCAGCTGGGTATCATTCCCAAAAAAGGCCAAGGGTGCTGGTCTCTAGTGGTGTGCTATTTTGAGAATAATGTTGTGTAGATCAGTCTTTCTTAACTTGTTTTTTTTACCCAGAACCCCCTGAAACATTCTTTAGGCATGGAGGAACTCCAGAAGAGGCAAGATTATGCAGAATATGGTTGGGAAGTATACCCACCTGGGGCCTTCCCCTTCCCACCCCTTTCAGGATTGTCATTGGACATTGTGGGAGGGGTGGGTGGTCAACATGACCATATATGGTCATATCACCTGATACATGTTTAACAATCAGAAGAGTTGGTTCTTATATGCCGCTTTTCTCCACCCGAAGGACTCTCAAAGCGGCTTACATTCACCTTCCCTTTCCTCTCCCCACAACAGACACCCTGTGAGGGAGGTGAGGCTGAGGGAGCCCTGAGATTACTGAAGAAGAAGAAGAGTTGGTTCTTATATGCCGCTTTTCTCCACCCGAAGGACTCAGTGGCTTACATTCACCTTCCCTTCCTCTCCCCACAACAGACACCCTGTGAGGTGGGTGAGTCTGAGAGAGCCCTGATATTACTGCTCGGTCAGAACATCTTTTTAGTGCTGTAGCGAGCCCAAGGTCACCCAGCTGGTTGCATGAGGGGGAGCGTGGAATCAAACTGGTTCGCCAGATTAGAAGTCTGCACGTCTAACCACTACACCAAGCTGGCTGGTTTATGGTGGTGGAGTTTCCTTGATTGTAAGTTTTTGGAAGGAGACTGAATGGGCATCTGTCAGGAGTATGTGTTTTTTAAATCCCTGAGAAGGTGGGCAGGCTGGTCTGGGTGGCCCTCTGTGGTCTCTTTCAGCTCTCTGTGATTCTGACTCTAATTCTGTTTCAAGATGGAGGAATATCAGGCTAGCCTGGACCATCCAGTCAATAGGACCAAACAGCAGGTGATGTGAAATATCTCTGTCCGTGATTCTGGAGAGGTCCTTCCAGTCCGATCAGAAAATACTGACCTTGATGGACCAAAGGTTTAATCCAATATAAGGCAGCCACACGTGTATTCATGACTTTCAACATTTTAAGAATGGGGTGTTGGTTCCACCACAAAAGACTGCCATGGACACTTGGGCCCATCACAACATGGTGGGAGGTTGCAAGCCAAGTATCCATCAGAGATGAAGGTAGCTGTTTCTAAATGGGGGCTCCCTGAAGACCACCAATTGATGCTTCCTGGGTTCTTCTGGGTAACCTCCTTTTCTAGTGAGGTGGAGCAAAGCCAGGAATGGCTATTTGTCTCATTAAGGTGATTATTTGGGGAAGAAACAAACAGGTGCCAAGAAAGAATTCATGGTTAATCCCAAGGTTCTGGTCCACATGCTACTTGAGAATCCTTGGGTTCTGTGTAGAACTTTTTGAGCAGCTAGGTGGGTTCCCAGATGATAAAAATAGTTTTCTATCCAAGAAAAAAAACAAAACAGGCATGTTGCAAATCTTCACAGTGTGTATATCAAAAAAACAGTAGATCAGCATTTACTGAAGTGATAAATTGTAGCTATCAGTCTGCTGGGTAAATTCCAAATTAAAGAAGCCCTTTGATGCTTGTGGAGATTCTCATGGACAACCTTGAAATGGAGTCAACAGAAGTCAAGAAGTTCCTTGTTAAGGCTAAAATGTGATCCTTGAGGCATCCTGGGACATCTCGTTGGAGCAAAATCTACGGTGTGAAGAATCCCCTGCTGTTTGCAGAACTTAGAAATGCTGACACACACAACAGGGGTTACGGGAAAGTTGGCGTATCAGGTTAACTCTTCCTGCTACCCGGAGCCATATGGAACATTATTTTGACATACAGATAAATTGGTATGCATGTTTCACAGTGCTAGGTGAAATGGAAATGCAAATGCTAAGCAATGTGTGGGATCTCTTGTCATAAAATGTAGTGGTGGCAACTAGGTTTTGGGACAACATCCGGGGACAATTACATTGCTGTGCTGTGTGCTCTAGGGCAGGGGTAGTCAACCTGTGGTCCTCCAGATGTCCATGGACTACAATTCCCACGAGCCCCTGCTGGCAAATGCTGGCAGGGGCTCATGGGAATTGTAGTCCATAAACATCTGGAGGACCACAGGTTGACTACCCCCTGCTCTAGGGGACATTTAGGGACATCTTGCGAGATACAGATTGCCAGACAGGAGGGACACTGGCTTGACTCAGCAAAGAGATTTCTGAGTTCTTATGATCCTATGGATGATTCATTTTATACAGAGGAACGACACCTTTCCAGTGTAAAGTCTTCATAAACTATTGCCCAGTAGAGTTACCAGTTCTGGATTGGGAAATACCTGGAGATTTTTGGAATGGATGATGGGAAGGTGTGGTTAAGGGCCGGGGTCATTAAACCCCCGGTATGCAGCCCGGTACCGGGCCGTGAAGGCCACGGTACTGGGCCGCTGGCAGCCACGCCTACCTCTGCTAATCCTGCCTCTGTCTCTTGGACTAGGAAGAGTTGATTTTATACCCCGCTTTTCCTTCCTGAAGGAGTCCCTGATAAACTGTTTATATATACTGCCCTGAGGCAGTCTTGGAAGGGTGGTTTAGAATTATTATTATTGATGATGATAATAATATAGTAATAATAAACAGACAGTTGGTAGGCAGATAATAGGTGGATAGATGGATGGATGGATGGATGGATGGATGGATGGATGGATTGCGTTGCTGGCCAGTTGCATGTCTGTCTTCTCTTTGACATTTTAGCCACTCATTCAATCATTGTCCGAGGCTTGATCACTACAGTAGAATAAAATTCTTTTCTGGTCATCCAGTTTAGCCAGTCTACTTTACAGCCACGCTCTAACCAGCGTGTTGCAACCTAAACAACCAAGTTCCAAAACTCAAAGCGGAAGCTCTTCGGAAATCTGGAATCAAGCGGAAGTCATTTCAACCAGGCCTCTCAGAGCTCTGCATCTCTAAGTCAAATGCCCTTTGACTCTTGCCATGTTGAGAAAGCCATTCAAGTGAAAGGATGGCCTTGCAACAAAAGCAAACTCGTCGGGGTTAAGTGACACTACAGAGAAAGACTGTAGAAGCCCCTCTTTGCATCCCCCCTTCAAAGGCAAGAATAAAAGACATCAAGGACTGCTTTAAAGCAATTGCTGGTTGCTCTTGATCTTGCCTTGCAGGAAGGCAAGATGCTAGTATGTTGTGCTATTGCGACTGCTGCACAAAATGCCAACGGGATCTCCTCACTATGCATGAAAACCATATGTGATGACTGATTATATGATACTTGAAAATAATAAGAATGTATGAACATCAGAAGAGCCCTGCTGGATCAGACCAATGGTCCTTCTAGTCCTAGACCAGGGGTAGTCAACCTGTGGTCCTCCAGATGTCCATGGACTACAATTCCCATGAGCCCCCTGCCAGCGATTGCTGGCAGGGGCTCATGGGAATTGTAGTCCATGGACATCTGGAGGACCACAGGTTGACTACCCCTGGCCTAGACAATACCTTTCCACACCTATGAGCCACTTGTTGACTGGCAATCTAACATGACACTTATGTTGGTGATCCTCTTTAGAGAAGAAAACTAGAACACTCTTTTTTTTTTAAGTAACTGTATTTTGAAGAGTGGAGGATGCCACTCACATTCGAGCATCACATTGCAATCGGAGTACAGAACAGCTTGCACATCACTAACCTCTGGCAGTCTTCAAGCAGTGGTCTGACAGATCCTCATCACAGATGTTTTAGCTTGATCCTGCATTGAACAAGGGGTTGGACTAGATGGCCTGGATGGGTACTTTCAACTCTCAGATTCTATGAACCAGATGTTGCCCTCATTCAGTCTCATCAGATTTTGAAAGCTAGGCTTTGATTGGTCCTTGGAATCATAGACTCAGGGAGTTGGAACGGACCTCCAGGGTCATTTAGTCCAACTCCCTGCAGAATTCAGGGAATTCACAACCACTTGCCCACCAATTCCATACCCAGTTGATAGTCCCCCACCCCCAAAACCAGAATCCCTGGCCAGTCTAGCCTGGAAGAAATTCCCCTTCAGATCCCAAAGTGGTAATTGGCATTTCCCTGGGCATGCAAGCACCGACATAGTCCCTTCTGCCCACCCACTCACAATCTTCCTAAGGTAACTTGGATGGAAGTCCACCAAGGAAGTTCAAGGTTGCCATGCAGATCCTGGCAATGGTGAATTACCACTGTTTGTACCTTGTCCTGAAAACCCTACAGGGCCTTCTACATTGGCTGGGATTTGTCAGCACTTCCCCGACAAGGGTGGCCCAACGGTGGCTCTCCAGATGTCCCCGAACTACAATTCCCATGAGCCCCTGCAAGCATGTGCTCGCAGGGGCTCATGGGAATTGTAGTCATGGACATCTGGAGACCCACCGTTTGGCCACCCCTATGTAGCCTGTGAATATATATATATATAGCCTGTAGGTCTTCAGAAGGTTTTCGCAGATCTCTAATGCTTGCATGTTTATGATGGTCCACTCTCTTTTGGATTGTGGCCCTGCTGTTTACCGAAAATAGTGACATTTGAGGAAAAACATACTGCAGGGAAAAGGACTTTGTGGGGTTCTTCCCCCCCCCCCCCAAGTCCTCCATTTGCTGGGAAAGTTATCAGCGTGTTTCCGGTAAGCGATCTAAATTTACGGTGGAGCTATTTTATGGACCACGTCCCAAAGTTGAAATTATACTAGCTTTGTGTTTTCTTCTTCTTCCTCTTTTTGGCCGGAGGCTCTTTTCGTAATTATACATGCAGATGAACTCCAATAAATTAATTTCCCCTCCTTTCTTGCCTGGCAGCATTATTCATTGTACGAAATGGAAATGTCGCTCGTTCTGCCCTCTTCAGAGGAAATATAGGGCGCCATCTCTGCATGTCCACGCCACAGAGCCAAATCCCATCTTCCTAGAACAGATCTGAAGACGTGAGCAGTGACACCGGAAAGCTCCTCCCCAGCTACGAATTTTGTTAGACTTTTGTTAGTCTTTGAGGAGTTTCTGAATTGAACTGAAATTTGTTGTTGAAGCCGAAGCCATGAAAATCATGCAAAAAGGGAATATATATCTATATATCTATAGAAGAAGAAAGAGAATATAAGAACAAACTCTTCTTCTTCTTCTATATATCTATACACACACACATGTCACAGTTTAAACGAGTGATCGCAGTAAGAAAATTGCAAGTGCAGAAGAAAACAAGTGAAGTGAAAGAAAAGAATTATGCATCACCCAAAACACAGATTCCTCAGCCATACTTGAAATGAACCTTTTTAAAATAGTGATGGAGGAGGAAATGAAATGAGCAACCATTAAAATGACAGGAGGTGAAATGTCCACCAAAAGAAATATTATTTTATCATTGTCAGATCCAGAGACAGTGGACAGTGCTCTGTTTAATCTGATTCGGTCCTCATAGTCTAGAGGGCAATACAGGGCGTAGTGGGTAAGGTCTTCTACTTGGGTAAGCCCTCAAGGGCAAATCCGACAATTTGAAGGGACCTGATTAAATCTGCCTTGCAAGGATGCAGAAGGGAAAGGCTGAAACCTTACAGAAGTTAAGGAGGGGCTTCTTTTCTTCCTTGCTCTTTTCTACTGCCATCAGGGTACTGTAAAAATAGACTGGAATAGAATCATGCAGGTGGAAGAGGCCGTTGTTGTTAGTTGTGAAGTCGTGTCCAACCCATCGTGACCCCATGGACAATGATTCTCCAGGCCTTCCTGTCCTCTACCATTCCCCAGAGTCCATTTAAGTTTGCACCGACTGCTTCAGTGACTCCATCCAGCCACCTCATTCTCTGTCGTCCCCTTCTTCTTTTGCTCTCGATCGCTCCCAGCATGAGGCTCTTCTCCAGGGAGTCCTTCCTTCTCATGAGGTAGCCATACAGGAAGTGAAAAGCAGAGCATAAAAACCAACTCTTCTTCTCCTTCTCCCTTTTCTCCTTCTCCAGCATTCAAGGGAGCCTCAGCTACCTGGTGTGTGTTTAAAAAAAAAAGAAAACAAGGCAATTCACCAGTCACCGAGATTTCTACAACAAGAAAGGAAAGTCTTCAGCTTTCACCCAGTTTTGTTCTGCTCACTTACACAGTTCAACAGGGTCTAATGTACTGGTAATAAAGATTCATGCTGTGTATGGATTTCTCTCTCCTCTCCCCCCCCTCTCCCCCAGCCACTTCCTACACTCCACTTTGTAGAACGATGTTCCACCGAAAGACCAGGGTATTCTACCCTCCCCCCTGCTTTTTTCCAGTTCCCCACGGCTATACTCTAGTGCAGGGGTATTCAAACTGCGGCCCTCCAGATGTCCATGGACTACAATTCCCAGGAGCCCCTGCCAGCATTTGCTGGTAGGGGCTCCTGGGAATTGTAGTCCATGGACATCTGGAGGGCTGCAGTTTGACTACCCCTGCGAACTGCGGAGAGATCTCCTGCGATAAAAAGCCACCTCTTTGTTGAAATCTAGAATTGGGGTGTGCGTGTCAGCGGGGAATGGTGCCCAAAAGGAGCAAGTCTTTCAAGTGCCATGGGATTCGGCAGCCATAATTACCCCATGCTTCAATATTAACGAGCAATTAGAAGGCCGCCCATGAAGCAGTCCGCTGATCCCACGGCTCAGGCAATGACAGCCCTGTGGCTTTGCCGTTAAGAGCTTAACTATTTGTCTAAGCCGCAAAGCGCTGGGACTGTTGGGGTGGCCGATGCTGCCATCGTAGCGTTGTGCGGAACATGGCGGTGAACCGTAGCAGGCCATCGTGCATTCAGGCAGCACATGGAAGTTGCTTTCGGGTTTTTTTCCCCCCTAGCCAGAATGGGTGAGACAGCAAAAGGAGTTTGTCCGTTGTTATCTGTATCTTAGAAGGATACTGCCTGTGTCTGCAAATACTGCTGTCCCCTCTTTTCTGAAATTATTAACAGGGCCCTACATAGAATCATAACAGAGTTACTGTTCATGGCCTCTGAGCCATGTATGATGATGAAGAAGAAGAAGAAGAAGAAGAAGAAGAAGAAGAAGAAGAAGAAGAAGAAGAAGAGTTGGATCTTCTATGCCGCTTTTCTCTATACAAAGGAGTCTCAAAACGGCTGACAATCACCTCCCCTTTCCTCTCCCCACAACAGACACCCTGTGAGGGAGGTGAGGCAGAGAAAGCTCTAATAGTACTGAAGAAGAAGAGTTGGTACTTATATGCTGCTTTTCTCTACCAGAAGGACTCTCAAAGTGGCTTACATTCGCCTTCCATTTCCTCTCCCCACAACAGACACCCTGTGAGGGAGGGGAGGCAAAGAGAGACCTGATAGTACTGAAGAAGAAGAAGAGTTGGTCTTATATGCCGCTTTCCTCTACCCGAAGGAGTCTCAGACTGGGTAAGATTTGATTCAGAACATATATACCAGAATCCCCAACTATTTTTTCATCTTGCCAACCCCTTTGGAGTTCTGGCACCGAGTGGGTGGGTGCAAAGGCACAAACCCAAGAAGCCACCCACAAAATGGCAGAAATTGACCTCATGGTTTTAACTCTGTAACATTTCAGTCAGAAATGGTTTTCACAGGATTCCTTTACAAGGGGACGTGTTGTTTTAAAATGCTTTCTTCCATGCCTTCAGTCATGCAGTGAATATCCCTGTGCTATGCTGACAGCCGCTACTGAAGCAACTTTATAAAAACAGGCACTGCCAATCAGCTCTCCAATGGCCAATCAGAAGCCCTGCTGGGCAAAAGCCCCACCCAGCCTTGCCCACTTCCTGAAAACTCTTGATGGCTACCAGGAACTGCTGGTGAGGGCTAAGGCAGAGACAGGCACCATACTGGGGACCCCGACATATAGTCTTCCCAATATTTCCTCCCTTTTCCTCCGTTTCAGCCTAAAACCTGCCAGCTTCCTATAACGGCGACATAGAAATATCATTTTGATATGTATTAAAGCCCATTTCTTTGTCTTATTAAACGTCATCGACGCTGTCATTGGTCGCCGTTAATTAGAGCCCGTTCAGCTGAAAACCACCAGCTTAAATACGGCAGAGCGGAACATGTTCTCTGTACCACGTCGTCTCATGTGATAAGCGGTGCGTTTCCGCAATGGGTGTGCATTGCTTACATTTTTAGAGCTATTAAGGCAGGATAATTATGGAACAATCCAGGCGATGTTCAATAGCCCATGCAGATGTCTGACAGGGCATGTTTTCTCTTAATTAGGAATCTGAATGCCTAATGCTTGTATATTAATGGAAATAATTGGATGGATGTTTTACATTTTCTTCACTTTTGCTGACAACTAAGCTAGGGACCGCATGAATCCATGCACCTTCCTAAAACAGCTTGTTTGGTTGGATCATCCCGAGCAATCTAAGGGGGCCTTTTAGGGGAACTGGACGCTCCTTTTCAAGGCTCCCCGATGAAACTAGACCCTGTAAAACTTCAAATGTCCACCGTTTGATTCTGATATCGATTTAAGCCATGATAGCCCTTGCACATGATTTAGAAGACTATTGCCATTATATACCAGTACCAAAGCCCCACTTGGCCGTGTGGGATTTGCTGCAGACTAATGGTGTAAAGAAACATGGATCTTCAACTGGGGATACCAACAGCAGGACTTTGATGTCTTAGTTTCTTTGCCATTTTGGCCACTTATTAGAGGGGGGAATTTGCTGGCTTGGTCTCTTCTGCGTTACAGCGCCACCATGGCAGGTGTCTGGATATGGTACTGCAGGTTCCATCTTAGCCGTGGATCAGGCGACTGAAGGGGACAGTCGGGTACCACTTGGAATCATAGAAGCCTAGAGTGGGGAGAAAGCTTTGGATTGTGTGAACCACAAGAAGCACTGATTGGTTCAAAATAAAGAAAGGAGGGCACAAAGGTTGCATTCTTTCCAGTTTGGCGTAGTGGTTAGGAGTGCGGATTTCTAATCTGGTGAGCCGGGTTTGATTCTGCGCTCCCCCACATGCAGCCAGCTGGGTGACCTTGGGCTCGCCACAGCACTGAGAAAGCTGTTCTGACTGAGCAGGAATGTCAGGGCTCTCTCAGCCTCACCTCGTCTGGGCAGAAAAAAGCGGCATATAAGTACCAACTCTTCTTCTTCCGTAATATCAGGGCTCTCTCAGCCTCATCTCCCTCACAGGGTGTCTGCCTGAGAATCCCTGGTTCTGGAGATTGAATCAGGGATCATATGCATGCCAAGCAGAGGCTCTACCACTGAGCCACAGTGCCTTGAAATAAATTGCATTTGTAGAACGCCACTCACAGTTCTTTAGATACAAACTGTGAAGAAGAAAAGTTGGTTCTTATATGCCGCTTTTCTCTACCAGGAGCCTCAAAGCAGCTGACAATCACCTTCCCTTTCCTCTCCCCACAACAGACACCCTGTGAGGGAGGTGAGGCTGAGAGAGCCCTGATATGACTGAAGGAGAAGAAGAGTTGGCTCTTATATGCCGCTTTTCTCTACCCAAAAGAGTCTCAAAGCGGCTTACAATCGCCTTCCCTTTCCTCTCCCCACAACAGACACCCTGTGAGGGAGGTGCGGCTGAGAGAACCGTGATATTTCTGCTCAGTCAGAGCAGCTTTATCAGTGCTGTGGCCAGCCCAAGGTCACGCAGCTGGCTGCATGTGGGGGAGCAGGGAATCAAACCTGGCTCGCCAGATTAGAAGTTGGCACTCCTAACCCCTGCACCTAGCTGGCTCTGGGAGCCTGGCTGAGGGAAGAGAGACCCACAATATGTTTCCTATCAGGCTTGTCTGCAGCTGCTTTTGGCAGCTCAATTACCCATCTGGGGATCCCGACCCAGACCCCGGTGCTAGGAACAATGCCAGTCCCATTGTACTTCCGATTAATTTGATTAGAGGACAAGTCCTCGGAATCGTTAATCGTTCTTCCCTTCTCACGTAGATGCAGAATGCGTCTCTTTCTGACGCAGGCATTGTTTGGATTTGGGTGGCTTCCCGAAATGGGTGTTTATTTCATAGCTCTTTAAAATAATATATATATATTTAAAAAGGCCACCTTTACGAGGAACAAATTGCTCACAGTTTGCAGTAGGCATAATAACCTATTTCCCCCAATGTTTGAAAGGTGGAAAAATCTTAATGGGCAAAGCCCCGCAGATACTTTATGGAAATCAAACATTTATTCTGCAAGAAGTTCTCCCCTCCCTGTTTTTTTTTAGGGTTTTTGTGTGTGTGTGTGTGTGTGTGTGTCGCTTGGCATTTTGTTTTGAGTGCTAAATTGTTCCCTTTCTGGCATATCATCAGGGAAAAATAAGCCAGCTAGAAGAAGAAAAGAAAGGAAGTTTGATCTTAATATTTTTGTGGTGAGTATACCTTTTCCGCACTGGTGGCACGCTGGGCTGCTTCTGGGTGTCCACGATGGGGTAGTTTGCTACACTTCTTCTTTTTTCCCCACGGGGACTGTTTTAGGCAGCGTACCCCATCCACCTGGACTGCCCCAGCAGAGACACCGTTGGCAACTGCAGCCGAAAAGGGAACATGGAAATACCTGCATTCCCTTGCTATGGGGCAACAGAGGGCCTAAATTGGGACAGGTCATAGGATCATAGAATCATAGAGTTGGAAGGGGCTATACAGGCCATCTAGTCCAACCCCCTGCTCAGGTCCAGGCTGGCACTGATGCCATGTGGAAGCGGGGATTAGCCTCGCAACCAGATGAGTGCCAGCCCATCCTTAACTCCCCCCCAGGTGAAAAAGGTAATACTGTTTCCCAATGATGTGATTATAACAAGAGTGGATATGATTATAACAAGAGGAGGGAACCAAACCCGGCTTGCCAGATTGCTCTAAACCACAACTCCAAGCTGGTTCTTGATGGTTTTAAAGTAACTTTTATTTACTGTTTTTATTGTATTTTTGGTTTTAAACTCTTGTGCATTGCCTTGCGATGGCTGTGCCAAGAGGGGGCGGTTCTGTAAATCTCATAAATCGATTCAATAGAATTGAATCTATTCCAGGCAGAGAAGGGTCTTTCCCAGCATCTGCTACCGAAGTCTTTACTTGGGGACTCTCTGTATGCCAAGTATGAGTTTGACCATGGAATGATGGCATCTCTTTCCTTATCTCCTTTGTATGTGTAAAAGATCACCCCCCCAAAAAAAAACAACAATAAAGGCAGATAATCATTTAACTCAACATTCTCCCCCCCCCCCCGCCCCATCTAGACCCAAACAGCAAATCTAGCCTAAGTGGAAATTTACACAAAGAATTATTTATAGGAATCAATCATAATTACATTTAATGTGGGCTGCAGCTGTTTATAATTGTGGTTTTTTCTCCCAAGGTTATTCCTCTCCCACCTTCCACCTTCACTCACATGAAATGCGCTCCCGTGGAAATGGCTTGAAAAGATTATAATTCTCTCCCAACTTGCCACGCTGGCGTCTCAGCAGCTGACTGCAGTTCCGGGCAGAGTAGATCTTGATTAAAGGAGGCCGTTAAAAACATAAAGAGCCGAAAGCTAATTATTCTGGCCTAGTAAAACAATGGCATGGAAAAGTGGAATTAGCATGACTTCCGAATAATGAGGCGATCCGCCTCTTTTGAGGCAGCTTTCAAGACCGGAGACGCTGGCAAGATGGGCCTGTGGTGGAAGGATACCCCTCCAAGGCAACGGTTGCCATTAAAGGAAAACTCACCCCAAAGTTACCAAGAAGACATTCTGATGGACTCACAATCTGAGAAATGGCAGATGGGCCTCAAGTAAGGGCCAGTGATAGGTGTAGTGCTTGGTGTCATGGCTAAGAGAGGTGGCTTCTAATCTTGCAAGCCGGGTTTGATTCCCTGCTCCTCCACATGCAGCCAGCTGGGGGAACCTATCTGAGGTGGAGCCAAGGCTTCAGGACTTCTGCATTGTTCTGTTTATTTCCCAGATTTGATCATGACAAGTGCAATTTTCCATTCCTTCAGTTTAGCTGCTTCCACCCCTGTGTGGCCTGTGCCTTGGGTTACCACGTCCTTCCCGGGAACTGGCAAGGGATGGGGGGAGACTTCCCAGGAGAAAGAAAAAGACCCAGGCCTTGTTGCAATGTTGCACAGGAAGTGATGTCATCACCCTGCAACGTTGGTGTGACGGTCTTGTACTTGGGCAAAAAACTCTATATTGTAACCAGGTTCCACCTTAGAGCTTTTGCCCAAATAACAGAGCATCACCCAGACATCAATTCCTGTGCGACGCCAGCAACATGACCTGGGCCTTTCATCTCACTGGAGTGGAGGTGCTTCAGCAGGCCCCAGGTCACAGGTTCCATGGCTGCCATTTTGTCAGGGAACCCACTAATTCCATTCCAAAAGTTCTCTCAGGCTCTACAAGGTTACACATACCCACCTATATAATCACTTCTGTAGTGAACCAACAAGATTTCTTTCTAAGTAGTCCATCCCTACTGGGAACGGACTCCAAAGTCAGGTCGTGCCTGGCCAGTAAGTATCCCATGATGCCACTACAAGCAGATTCTCAGAAGATGCTCATTGTGCAAGCATCTGGCTGCCAGCAGGACCTGGTACAGGCATGAAGGCCAACAAGGGACAGTCTGGAGCTGTGGACCTTCATAGTGTTGACTTTAGCGCATGTGTCTCCAACACAGTTGCGTGCTGCTTGCTGGTTAGGCCATGCATTCGCTTACCCTCCTTAGTCACTGCTTCATATTGGTGATTTTACAAGGCTGTACCATTCCACTCACCACCACTGATTCAGGAAACCTTTTTAGTCCTACTTAAAGGACGGGGCATTAGTCCATTCTGCTAATGCAATAGTGTGTGTGTTGATGCCATTCCAGGAACTGCAGATCCCTATCCTTCACTGTATGCCATTCTGGTGGGTCTCCTGATACCCAAGAGCAGTTTTCATTAGGTGTGAAGAAGTCTGGAGAAGCTCCATTGCATGAACACACATGACGAGTCCTTATACTGAACCAGACTATGGATCCATCAAAGTCAGTGCTGTCTATGCCAGCCTTTTTCAACCTTTTGACTGTGGAGGAGCCCCTGAAATAATGTCACTTCCGAAAGCCTCGGAAGTGACATCAGCTGGCCACACCCCAGAAGTGACATCACTACCTGCACCCTTAGCCCTACTTTTGCTCACACTTCAGAGCTCCCATGGACTCCTGGCTGGGAATCCCTGGTGTACTCAGAGTGGCAGCACATCTCCAAGATCTTATGCAGAGATCTTTCACATCACTGACTGCTTGGTCTTTTTTAACTGGAGGTGCTGGAGATTTAACCCGAGACCTTATGCACAATAAGCAGAGGCTCTACCACGGAGCCACAGTGCCTTGAAATAAACTGCATAAGTAGAACACCACTCACAGTTCTTTAGATACAAACTGTGAAGAAGAAGAGTTGGTTTTTATATGCCGCTTTTCTCTCTACCCAAAGGAGTCTCAAAGTGACTTCCAATTGCCTTCCCTCTCCCCTCCCCACAACAGACACCCTGTGAGGGAGGGGAGGCTGAGAGAGCCCTGAGATGACTGAAGAAAAAGAGGTTTTTGTATGCCGCTTTTCTCTACCTGAAGGAGTCTCAAGGCGGCTTACAAGCGCCTTCCCTTTCCTCTCCCCACAACAGACACACTCGGTCAGAACAGCTTTATCAGTGCTGTGAAGAGCCCAAGGTCACCCAACTGGCTGCATGTGAAGGAGGAGCAGGGAATCAAACCTGGCTCGCCATATTAGAGGTCCGCACTCTTAACCACTACACCAAGCTGGATTTGCTAAATTTCATTGTGTCTTAAAAATATATATAAGCTGGACTTACGAGAACTACACCATTCTTTAAAAAAGGCTTTTGAAAATGTGGCATCCAGTCTGATAATCCACAAGACTTATTTCGGAATATCAAGAAAGAAGGCATGGGGGAGTATCCATGCAACCCCAAACGGTGACCTTTCTCCCACTGGAAGCCCTTCTCCACGTACCCGTGGGGAAAAGCAGTTGTCTAATTGCCCCATCGCATGGCCGGAGACATTGTCAGCCTGCGAACAGGTGTGGGGACAGTCGAATCACCCCGTGGTCTGATTGATTGGCCGGCACACAAAGCAATCTGTTGCTTAATTCCCTATCACGCATCCAGGGCTGGTTTTCGATTCTGTGCATTGGGCCTAACAGAGATACCAAACCAGGCGACCCTCTCCTCAAACGCCTGCATTTGAAAAAACAAACCAATTGCACACTTCTCTTAATGTAAAAAACAAAAACAAAATGGGGGAATTTTTAGGGAAGCGAGGGAGAGCGTGGAGAAAACCCAGAGACAAATACAAAGAGGCCTTGGTCTAGCCAGGCCCGACGTTATGACCCGAGAGACGGGAGCTGGAGGTGCTTAAGGCTGCAGAAACCGCTGAAGGGACGCAAGACCACGGCGTTGGCTCCAGGTTAGCTCTTATGATCAACTATTCTTTTTATCTTACCAGAAAGACCACCTCCATCTTTTGTTGGAAGGGGAGGAGGAGGAGGAGAGGCTCAGAGGAGGGGTGCTGAAACGAAACCGGGATGTTTGATTTCTAATAGGAGGCGGAATGCCTCTGAAGAGGAGCCCGTAGCAATCAGGGAAAGCAGATTAAGTTAAGCAGACTTGGGGAACAGGGGGTGGCAGCGTGTTTTCATGTCACGTCATTGAAAGCCTGAATGGCGTTTTTAATTTTTTTGGGGGGGGGGAGGGACGAGAAACGCGGTCTATTTCTGTGTTTAGCCCTCCCCGCCCTCCCTTCCGTGCTTTTTTTTTTTTGTTCTCCCTTTTTCTTTGTTTATCTCCTGAGAGATAACCACATGTGTACAATACAAAGAAATCCAGTCATAAAAGCCCTGGCCTGTCAGCTTCCCGGAGGACCAATTAATGGTGTTCCAAATCTTGTGGGCAGGCAGATAAAAAGGATACGGAGGAAGACGGAGGGGAAGGGGGAGCAGATGAATGCGGCGTCAGAACAAGGCTTGGTTTTTTTTTTTTTTTTCAGAAGCCGGTAGGAACTTCTTTGGGTATTCTTATCCAACTTATTTGAAATTTGTCTTTCTCTCTTATGCGCTCTTCGGGGCTCTCTCTCGCCCCTTCCCTCCGTTGTAATGTGAAGAGAGGGAGAAGTAACACTTGAAATTATCAATTAGGCTATAGATAGATAGATAGATAGATTCCCCACAAGCCAATGTCAGAGGACTTCCGAATCTGAGGAGACTGGAATGTGGCAACAGCAACAACAACAAAAATCCTTAAGTCTCTTTCTTGCCCTCCGTTCACAGACTGGAATTTTTATTGATAGCTGCTTCAGTTTTGGTTACCGTTTATAATCTCAGCGCTGGATGTGATTCTCAACGTGAAGGGCTTTGTAGCGTAACCTCCTTTGCACACACACACGCACGGACACACACACACACACACACACTCCCTTTTCACCCCCTACGAGTCCACCGGCTTTTGAATACCAACCGGGTGGCACTTTGAAATCAGGAGTTGAAAGTGTTTGACACGGAGGAGGGGAGCATGAAAGTCATGCTCTTTGAACTTTGTTCCCCCCCCAAAGACGCACTGAAAGTGCAGGAGGGACAATCACGGCGAGGCAGGTTGAAATGGTGTCATTCCGGCCGGTGCTTTCTCCATCTGCCCCACAATGCATTGCCGGAGCGTTCATTCTGCCCAGAGCTACGCCTGACGTTGTTAGCCGGCACTTTATAATTTTCTTCCACCTTTCCTTCCAATTGAATTAATTAGTAACTAAAGTTATATAAAGGAAATATGTTCGAGGACGGGAGGGGTAGTGGAAGGAAGAATAGGCAATGTAATCCTTTGGTTTGCCTCTCATTGGGAGAAGAAAAAAAAAAAAAGACCCACACTCTTCCCCCCCACCCCCCCACCCCCGACTGCCGTATTTTGTTTTCCAATTAAACGGAGCCAGATGCACAGCAAACGTGAGTTGCGCATGAAATGTGCCCAGCTGTTGCGTCAAAAGATTTGAGGGAGACCTCTCTAGGCTTGCTGTCTCTCACCTGTTTAGGGTCAGGAGGGCAAATTAGCAAGTGCACCAGCTGCCAGGATGTGCTTGAATGGTTCCTACCTGCAGATGGAATCGGTACGAGACAGCGACTGGAGGAAAGTTGCTGCAATGGATGATTTGCAAAACAGGAAAGGCACTTCGTATCCGAGTGACTTTTTAAAAAAAGTTTTAGAAGCAAGTCTTTTGTAGTTAGAGATAATTTAGTCCCCGTAGATGTGGAATGGCACAGGGTAGTCCTTATTCATTGGGATTTTGGGAAGCTAATAAGAAGGGGTGCTTTGATGGGAGACCACCCCGGAAGACTTTGCAACGGAAGGCAAGGGCCACCGTTCTCCGTGCAATGCTCACCTCCAGACTGGACTACTGTAACCCGCTCTACGTGGGGCTACCCTTGTCTGTGATCTAGAAGTTACAGCTGGTTTAGAATGCAGTTGTGCTGGTCCTCAGGGGGACCCCATTGAGGGCCCATATTCAATCTGCCCTCCAGCAGCTGCGCTGTTTCTGGTTGAGTTCTGGATCAGGTTCAAGGTCCTGACGTTTTGTTAAGGCCCTATGCAGTCCAGGCACTGCATGTTGGAGGAACCTTCGCTCCCAATATGTTCTCCAGAGGGTACTACACTCGGCAAACATCAACATATTGGTGATTCCTGGCCCTAGAGATGTGTGCTTGGGCCTCAACCAGCTGGTGGAATGAGCTGCCAGGTAAGATCCAGGGCCTGACAACAAAGCTGTCAACATTCTGCGGGGCATGCAAAACAGCACTCTTTCACTAGGCCTATGGTTGAGGGTCATGGCTTCCCCTTTTTTCTCCTTCCCCGTCCCTTTCTCTCATCTTCCCCCCCCCCCAAAAAAAAATCTTGTGCTCTCCACTCAACTAGATAATCTTCCCCAACAAATAAATGTCTCTGAGTGGTGAATGGAGGCAGCTGGGGAGGAGAGGGCGTGGGTTACTGCTTTGATCAGTTGTTTTCCTGGTTTTATTGATGCTTTATTGACGATTTTTATTTCTCCTTCTCCTTCTCCTTCTCCTCCTCCACTTCCTCCTCCTCCTCCTCCTCCTCCTCCTCCTCCTCCTCCTCCTCCTCCTCCTCCTTCTTCTTCTTCTTCTTCTTCTTCTTCTTCTTCTTCTTCTTCTTCTTCTTCTTCTTCTTATTATTATTATTATTATTATTATTATTATTATTATTATTTCAATTTAGTTCCCCCCTGATTCCACCTAGGAGAGGGGTGGCAGGGAATTAAATAATTCAATAATTAATCAACAAGGCATCAAATTCATTTGCCTTGGAAACCCTATGGCAGGGGTGGCCAGATTGGGGAACAGGTGAACGGGAAATGAACTATAGCTCCAGGGGATCCCCAGGTCCCACCTGGGGACTGGCACCTCTAGAGAGGACCTGGCAATTCCTATCAACTCCTGGCTCTACTCACAAAGTCTCCAGGTATTTCCCAATCCAAAGCTGGAAACCCTACCTGCAGAACGTGTGTAGAGTAGGGTTTTCAGATCCAGGTTGGGAAGCCCCTGGAGATTTGGGGGGTGTAGCTTGGGGGAGGACAGAGACCTCTAAGGGTATAAAGCCATGGCGTCTCCCCTCCAAAGCATCCATCTTCTCCAGAGCAACCGGTTTCAGTAGTCTGGAGAGAAGCTATAATTCCAGGAGATCCCCAGGGCCCACCTGGAGGCTGGCATCCCTAAGACATACCCCGGAAACACCTTTGTTTTAAGCAGGGAAGTTATCACCTTCCGGCATCTCGCAAGGCTCCTCCGGCACCTTCTCCTTTCTGCTCTTTTTAACCAGGAAGACAAATCTCTCCCTGAACCATGTGGTAATCATCTTACACTCTGAAGCATGAAATTCCATCATCATTATCCTGGCATGAATGATTGTACAGATGTTCTTCCACCATAAAGTCTACCCAGCCCTTTAAAAAATACAGCCGCCAGCATATGACTCGATGACCTCTCGCAACAGTTTGTTCCACGCGTCGCCTACCCTTAGCAACGGTGTTTTCTATTTGTTGCTTATAAACACCGCTCTTGAAGAATGAGACCTACGTGAGAATCGCAGGCCTCAGTTCTTAAGTACGGCTGAAGGCTTGGAGAGCCTTCAGGTCCCCTCTCAACCTCCTGTTCTCTAGGCTGAATGTTCCCAGTTTGGTGTAGTGATTAGGAATGCGGACTTCTAATCTGGCATGCCAGTTCGATTCTGCACTCCCCCACATGCAACCAGCTGGGTGACCTTGGGCTCGCCACGTCACTGATAAAACTGTTCTGACCGAGCAGGAATATCAGGGCTCTCTCAGCTTCACCCACCCCACAGGGTGTCTGTTGTGGGGAGAGGAAAGGGAAGGTGAATGTAAGCCGCTTTGAGCCTCCTTCGGGTAGAGAAAAGCGGCATATAAGAACCAACTCTTCTTCTTCTTCTTCTTCAGTAATCTCAGGACTCTCTCAGCCTCACCCTCCTCACAGGGTGTCTGTTGCGGGGAGAGGAATGGGAAGGCGACTGTAAGCCGCTTTGAGCCTCCTTCGGGTAGGGAAAAGCGGCATATAAAAACCAACTCTTCTTCTTCTACTACTCTTTTCCCAAGTCCCTCGGCTTTGGTCCCCAGGCCCCGGATCATTCACTATTTGCAGTGGCTGAGCAACTTCCCCCACAAAATTGTACTCAACAATGCCATTGTTATGTTATTGGATGTACACCTCATCGTCCTCCTCAGGAACAACACAACAAAAGTTCTGTATAGAGATGTTTTAGCAGAAAAAGGAGATCTGTAAGGTCGCACTGCCAGTGCAGTGGTGTGGCTAGGGAGAGCTTGCTGATAATTTTCTCCATTCGGAAATCCCTGATGTTTGACACACGGTGGGGGCATGCCAAAGGCATTTTTAAGTTCAGAAGTAATGGTGTGATCTCCGGAGATCAATGTCATCCCTTCCCCTAGATGGCTTAGTGCTTTCTAGGGAGGCACAAATCCTGTCAGATTCAAACAGGCCAGCCCAAATCCGTTTCCAGTGTGGTGGCAGGATTTTCACTCAACGATCCCAAGGGTCTCTTTTGGCATATTATTGGTCTAGTTTTATATCAAATAGAACAGAACATTTGCTGGGTTCTTCTCTCACTCCCCACCCCCCTTCCCTTCTAATACTGCTTCACCACCTAAATAATTCTGTCAGGGAGTTTCTAGCAGCAGAACTTGGTGTACATCCCACCCCCGCCCCCTCTTCCTAAAGTGTTCCTACGAATATTTCCCCTGCACTGCCCTAAATCATTCGTCTTCATCCTTGACACAAGGGTAGGAGTAGTTGCCGACTCCAAAAACGCATCCTCCTCTAATTATTCCCTCAATGAGCCCTGCATATTCAGCTCTTTTTATCTTCCCTCAGATGTAAATTCCACTCGGTCCCCTGATCATTTCTGTTGCTTTTTTCTCTGAACTCCATCCAATTTGTCAATATTTTCCTGGTAATTAGGTGCCCAGAACCAAAAGCCGTTTTCCCACACGCAGGTGCGTTTCAGATAGGCCTGGTTCCGACACAGCGGTCCCTCTGTAGGTGTGTCAAGAAGTGAGAATGCTCTTGTGATCCCACTAGATCCCCTGGTTTATCAGAGGAAGGGGAACCATTCCAGAGGGGGAGCTTTGTTAAATAAAATCAGGGCCCAAGGACACTTTAAAGATGAATGGAAATGTTGGAATTGCAATCAGCAAGTCATTGGGTGAAGTCAGCCTTGAAGGGCTGTTGTTAAGCTGTTTACACAGCTGAGCTGTACCTGTGTGCTCACTAGTGTCTCAAGTGGTCACATGTGAGATTGCAATGGAAAACCCCCAAGCCCATGTCCTGGGGGATTCCTTTGATTGAGGTGGCTCCTGCCTACTTCCTGTTTCTTCAGGAAGAAGCTCCTCTCAGAAGCAAGCACCCACTTACCATTATGCTTAGCTCTCTCCACTTGCTGATGTGTAGGCATGTAGTCTGCTTCAGCCAGTCCTAGGGGCTTGCAATGCGTTTTCTTTGTAACTATCTTTTAAGCTTTTGTCCTCTCCTTCAGTAAGGAGACTGAAGCAGATGAATATATCTATCAATAATCTTTCCTAGTAAAGATTCTCTCTTTTAAACCTCAAAGCACTGTGGGTCTGGAGGTGTGCCTCGTCTACAAAGGTAACTAATAACTGCATTATTTCCAACCGATTCAGTAGGTGCTTCCTCTCAACCTACCATGCATGATCCCATCCTGACTAGATGGAACAAGGGTATCTGATTCTATCTGGCAACCATACGAAGACCACTGTCCATCAAGCATTTTACAGGACTGCAAATAGGGATTCCAGTCCCCAAATGGAGATCCCCCGGAATTATAGCTTATCTCCAGATGACAGAGATCAGTTCCTGTAGAGAAAATGACTGCTTTGGAGGGTGGAGAAGAATCCAGCTGCAAAATAATATTGAAAGTGTATTCTCCAAACTGCATGGAATGGACCTAAGAGCAAACAAATTGAAACTAAACCCTCAGAAAACAGAGGTAAGGCTTGTTGGAAAGATGGAGATCTTGACGGACATCACATTCACCATTTTTGATATTCAGTTGACCTTTGCTGACTCAGTTAAGAGCTTTGAAGTTATTCTGGACCCTACTTTACTACTGAAAACGTAAGTTAGTCTCACTGCAAAAAAAGGAGGCTTTCCTTCAACTCAGACTCACCCAACGATCAGTAACATAAATCAATGAATAAACTTGCAGATGGCAATTCATTGGCGTTGGAATGGCAATCCGTTGACCCTGGCCTGTTGGTTGGAAATTATTACCTAAGCAGGGGGCCATTTCTGGATTGTTGGGAAGGAACAAAGTGTGAGAACACCATAACTCGTCTCCTTGGAATATCACAAATGGTAGAAGGAATGAGTCAGATGGTAGGTCTGAGACTGTCACAAAGTAGTTTGCGTTGGTTGGATGAGAATTCTCTGTGGCTGATTCTTTTTGGATTTTGTTTGCAAGTCAAACCTTATGATTTAAGGTGTATTTATTTATTATTTTATTTTACTTTATTTGTATTTATATACTACCCTCCCCTGAGGCTCAGGGCGATTTACATAAAATGTAGAAATGGCACATAGAACTTAGTTTACATAACAACTTTCATACAACAATAATAATATTAACATTAATCTGTAACACAGGTGCAACCTATAACAATGCGAACAAGTCCAGAGCAGAACACATGGGTGGATTTTTTAGGAGGGAGGGAGGGAGGGAGGGAGGGAGCAGGAACCCTGTAGACATTGCTGGTCACCTGGTCTCAATCAAATGCCTGGTGGAAGAGCTCCCTTTCTCAGGCCTTGCGGAACTGTTTTAGCTCCATCAGGGTCCTGATCTCCTCCAGGAGCTCATTCCGCCAGGTGGGGGCCAGGACCAAGAAGGCTCTGACCCTGGTTGATGTGCTCTTTTTAAAATTCAATTTAATTATTGAACCAACAGGTAAAATACAAAACACTACTACAGGAAATATAGCGTTAACCATCCCGCAAAAAGGAACCTATGTCTGGTAAGGATCTCCCCACCTTTGTGACATTTCATTCTCTCCAAGTAAGAAATAAGAGGCATCCACTTCTCCCCCAAAAAAGTGAGATGGCTTAGAATCTGGACCTGTAGGGTTAAATGCCAAAGAGATTATCTCCGTAACTCCAAGATCCCGAATTTTAGCCCTTCTCAGAGTTAAAGATGAGGTGTATCCTTCTTCCAGTTTGTTACAATTCACAAACCTGCGGTCACCAGCAAAGCTGAAATGAGATTCAGCTATGGTGCAGCAATATCCTTACAAGAAGGTAAATCCCAATAGCCATTAGGGATCTCACTCCGACTTTACATTACAGATCTTATGAATCACCTGAAGCACTTTGTTGCCACCGACAATGATAGAAAGATCCCACCTGTTTATGTTTTTCTTTCCAACAGATATTTTGAATCTTTCTACAGGGGCAATATGTGTTTCTAATAAATATATATATATATTACTACAGTCTTTGAGGGAAGGTTGTCTACAACGCTCGTAAACAACCTTTAAAGCAGGGGGTGGCCAAACTGTGGCTCTCCAGAAGCCCGTGGACTACAATTACCATGAGCCCCTGCTGGCAGGGGCTCATGGTAATTGTAGTCCACGGGCCTCTGGAGAGCCGGTTTGGCCACCCTTGCTTTAAAGCAGTGTTGTTGCTGTGTGCTCTTGATTATCGCTTAAAATATAAATTGATACTTTAGAAAGGGATTTTTTTTTGTTTTACCCAGGAGATCCACCCAGTTCAAAAATGTTTCCAACGCAGCATGTAAATATGTATTTAGGACAAGTTTTCTGCGTAAAATGTTTTAAAAAAAAAAACCCTTCTCGGTTTCTTTGAAAATGTATTACACATGTCCATTGCAGCAATGATAGTTTAAATACGAATCTCTTAGCTGTTTCATTAAAAACACACACGCACACACATACACACAACCCTGGAAGTCAACTCAAACTTACTGGGGACAGATTAACTGCCAAAATATCATTAGTTGACTAAAATAATACTATTCCAGATGGATCAAGAAAAGAAAAGAAAAAGACACCTTGCTAATGTAAGGAAGAGCTCTTGAGGGGTTGTGAAGATACACATGAGGTCTACAAGGTGGGTGATCATAAGGTAGAGCAGCCGTGAAACCTGGCCAAGCCCTCTCCTCAGATTTTTCTGATGTGGGCAGAGGACCTGAGGAGGGACTAGATCAGTTGACAGACCCTCAGCTTCTTTCCTTCCACTGAGTCAAGCATGAAGTGAGGCAGCCTGTCCCTCTGGTGGCACCAAATTCCCTGTTTCTTTCTTTATATGGGTTGTTATCTCAGCTTCATCGATTTATTAAGGTTGCTATCTCAGCTTTTCAATGCAACAATAAAACTGAGGCTAACAATGATGATAATAGAATCGTAGAGTTGGAAGGGGCAAATAGGCCATCTAGTCCAACCCTCTGCTCTATGCAAGATCAGCCCAAATGATCCAACTATCCAGTAAGGTAAAGGTAAAGGTATCCCCTGTGCAAGCACCGAGTCATGTCTGACCCTTGGGGTGACGCCCTGCAGTGTTTTCATGGCAGACTCAATACAGGGTGGTTTGCCAGTGCCTTCCCCAGTCATTACCATTTACGCCCCCCCCAGCAAGCTGGGTACTCATTTTACCGACCTCGGAAGGATGGAAGGCTGAGTCAACCTTGAGTCGGCTGCTGGGATTGAACTCCCAGCCTCATGGACAGAGCTTTCAGACTGCATGTCTGCTGCCTTACCGATCTGCACCACAAGAGGCTCTAAGTATCCAGTAATCACCCTCATTTTGTAGCCCATCCTTCTTGGAAGAGACCAATAAAGTATCTTGGGTGAGGTAAATAAAATCAGACTATAAGCCATTAATAACAATGAGTGTAAAATCCATATAAAACCACAGAAACAGGGATCAGGATGCAAAATCTGGACGGAACACCAAGTGTGAATCAAGTCTAAGCAACATGCAGGTGTTAAAACCATGGTGAGGTTGTGTTTATATTCCATCTGGGAACACATCGATAAGGCATTAACACAACAGAAAAGTCCTCTGCACTTCAGAGGGCCAGAGAATAACCAGACACAGCAGAAAGGACGGGGACACCCCAAGAGTACAACTCAAGCCTGGGAGAAAATAACCCAATTGACATGAGCCAGGCATGACACATGAAAATTATGCCCATAAGTTGGTTGACAGGTGGATTGACCAATTGGAGTGCTAGGCAGGGAAATTGACGTTTGTTTATTGTTTGAACTGTGATTTTAGTAATATGACATAGGAGGTATGATGTAAGCCACCCAGACATCCCCCCTCAAAGCGGCCTACATTCACCTTCCCTCACCCACTTCACAGACACCCTGTGAGGTGGGTGAGGCTGAGAGAGCCCTGATATTACTGAAGAAGAAGAAGAGTTGGTTTTTTTCTCTACCCGAAGGAGTCTCAAAGCGGCTTGTGTTCATCTTCCCTTTCCTCTCCCCACAACAGACACCCTGTGGGGTGGGTGAGGCTGAGAGAGCCCTGATATTACTGAAGAAGAAGAAGAGTTGGTTTTTTTCTCTACCCGAAGGAGTCTCAAAGCGGCTTGTGTTCATCTTCCCTTTCCTCTCCCCACAACAGACACCCTGTGGGGTGGGTGAGGCTGAGAGAGCCCTGATATTACTGAAGAAGAAGAAGAGTTGGTTTTTTTCTCTACCCGAAGGAGTCTCAAAGCGGCTTGTGATCATCTTCCCTTTCCTCTCCCCACAACAGACACCCTGTGGGGTGGGTGAGGCTGAGAGAGCCCTGATATCACTGCTTGGTCAGAAGAGCTTTATCAGTGCTGGGGCGAGCCCAAGGTCACCCACCTGGCTGCATGAGAGGGAGTGCAGAATAGAACTTGGCATGCCAGATTAGAAGCCCGCACTCCTAACCACTACACCAAACTGTCCAATGTGAATCTGTCATAATATTCTGTTCAGTTTTAGAACCGCTGTTATGATTACTGTTACTATGATTACGAGGTATACCCACGACGTTTTATGTAAACCGCCCCGAGCCTTATGGGAGGGCAGCATAGAAATCCAAGAAAATAAATTAATAAAACAAAACTCATAATAAATCGTCATATAGATAAATAAACATCTTTCAGATTTGTATTCAGTACAGATCCCTTGTGGCAAATCTAGCCACTGACTAATCTTTCTTCGAGATGATGTTCCCGACGCCAGCTTTGGAGAAACTTTTTGTACTACACCCACATGCATACATCTTACATTGGAAGTTGAAGCAGTGTATTTCCTCCCTTTAGCAGTGAGGGGGAGTTGAAGTTTCTCCATAAGTACGAACTTAGAATCATAGAATCATCGAATCATAGAGTTGGAAGGGGCCATACAGGCCATCTAATCCAACCCCCTGCTCTATGCAGGATCAGCCCTAAGCATCCTAAACTTCAAACCAAGGGTTCACCAGTGGCTACTAGGACAAACATGCCCATGGTTTTGACCTTCACAAATGAAATACCTAATTGCCTACAGAAAATCCCTGTGCACCTTGAGATCTTGAAAGCCTGCAGTCAACGACTTAAGGGCCCAAATTGCAGTGAACTTCGCACATGTGCCAATAGCGGAAACGTGGCTTCAAAGGCCATGGTGGCTTTCGGTTTTGTTTTGCTTTTCACTTTGTCCCCAAGTACTTGTAGTCCTTTGTTCTTAATTAGATCAAGCCAGGCTGCTACTGTGACTGTCACCAGCCAGTAATCTGCCGAGTCCCTTCGGAACTGCCTCCAATTGTCTTTGCAAGTTGAGAGATTTGCTGTGTGTGTTTTGAATAGGATGCCGGCTGTGGATGCAGATCAAAGCTCGCTTCCTGTTCGGCACTGTCCAGAATGCAAATGCCAGAGTGAAAGCCCTGAAAACTTCTGGCCTGAATGGAAGAGTCTTGGGCAAGTATGTGTGTGTATCAAATGCCATCAAGTTTTGTTTTGGTTTGTCTCATCATAGAGTTGTTGAGGTAAGGAGAAGGGGGAGCTTCCCCAATTCTGCACTGCTCTCCTCTAGCTGCAAGCCCCCATTCTGTACTTCTTCCAGGGATCCTCTCTCTCCTGCAGTCGATTCTCAGGAGGTGCCCATGAATCCACGGACTGCAGCAGAGAATGATTTCACAGAGATCTGGCTGATTTTGTAATCCCCCAACAGCCGTTCCAGCTCTCAGTTACCTGCCCCAGTTTTTGAAGTGGCCTCAGCAGCATCTTTGGGGTGGATTATGTCCAGCGGGTTCAGATGCAGCTTTTCCTCCTGTTCCTACCAAGAGAAGAAGTGGCTTCTGATCTCCTGCTCTAGGCAGTAACTGTTGGACAGGATATTTCCCCTTCTATGTAGAATGAGTTTAGGTTTATGTGGGTTCCTTTTATTGCCTTTGGCACCTTCTGCATCATCAGACTCTGACCACAACTGGGGGTAGGAGGCCAGAGGAGTGGTCTAATAAGCTACGATGAATCTTCTGCTGGATGCCTTATTTTTTAACGCCGTTACTAATCGAGAAGGGAAAAGGGAATTGGATTACCGAGGCAGATTTCCCATTGCCTTCCCTTCCTCTCCTCTCCCCATAACATACACCTACATGGGGCTGAGAGAGCTCTGACAGAACTGCTCTGTGAGAACAGCTCTAACAGGACTGTGACTGGCCCAAGGTCACTCAGCTGTCTGCATGTGCATCAAACCCGGCTCGCCAGATTAGAAGCCATCACTCTTAGCTAGTACACCAAGCAGGTTTAGATCTCCAAGGTGGACATGGATTGAGCTTTTCTGGATGCAATTTTCTGCTGCAGGCCAACACACTTCCCCTTTGATATTATTTTTGATGGATATTTCTCTTTGGGGGGGGGCAGGCTCTAGGGTCCCTCTGTTCTCTGGGGGCTGCAGCTGGACAGAAAGGAAGAAGGCATGTTTTAAGAATCATAGAACCATTGACTTGGAAGGTATCCATCCAGGCCAACCAGTCCAACTTCCTACTCAATGCAGGATCAGCCTAAAGCATCCAGGATAAGTATCCATCTAGCTGCTGCTACTTAAAGGCTACCAGGGAGGGGGAGCTCCCAACCTCCTAAGGCAGCCGATTCCACCACTTTTCCCTCCCCTGATATCTAGTCTGTGTTATTCTGTACGCAGTTTAAACTCATTACTGCGGGTCCTCTCCTCTGCTGCCAACAGGGACCACTCCCTGCCCTCCTCCAAGTGACAACCTTTCAGATACTTAAAGAGCACCACCCTGTCCCCTCACAGCCTCCCCTTCTCCAGGGTGAACATTCCCAAGTCCCTCAGCCTTTCCCCACAGGGCTTGGTCCCCGGGCCCTGGATCATCCTCGCCCCCCTCTGAATTTTGTCCACATCCTTTTTGAAGATACGTGCAGTTTCCAGACTGCCAATACAGCAGCGCCGTTCTCAGTCCTGGATGGCTGAGTAAAGTTGCACCGTTGTGAGCCCTGACTGGCTTGCCCGGATTCCCACCACAGATCAATTTTATGCAGAAGAAGATGCATGATTGTTTTCTTGGATGCGCCTCTGTATAAAGTAACCTTTCTTTACAGAGAAGAGAAAAGAGCATGCTTTGCATATAGCTTCAGAGCACCAGAATCTCCTGTTAGATGAATTCTGGTGGTAGATGTTGGGAAACAACTTTCTCTGTTGAGAAGCTTTCTCAACTGGGCTTTTTGTGAACCCTGGGGGTTTCTTGATGGTCCTGGAAGGGTTTCCCAAATGGGTGGGAATGAATTTCTATATGTGTTTTTTAAATTTGTTAAAAATTTATTGGGTGACATGACCATATATGGTCCTGTTGACCTGCCCCCCCTTCCAAAATAGCCAATGATGGGCCTGGAGGGGGAGGGAAGGGGAGGGGGTCCAGGTGGACCTGTACATAGCTCTGCTTCCCAACCATATTCTGCATGATCGCGTCACTTCTGGGGGCTTTTGAAGCCTGAGGAATATTTCAGGGATTGAGAAAGTTGAGAAAGGCTGTTGTGGAGAGTCAAGATCAGCCTACGGGGAGTGGCGGGAAATAAATCTAAATAATAATAATAATAATAATAATAATAACAATAACAATAATAATAATAATAATAATAATAATAATAGCAGACCTGGGGTAGATATTCCCTGGCACACCCACCAGATGGCATCATACCAGACTATTTTCTTGGAGAGCCAGTTTGGTGTAGTGGTTAGGAGTGCGGACTTCTAATCTGGCATGCCAGGTTCGAATCTGCGCTCCCCCACATGCAGCCAGCTGGGTGACCTTGGGCTCACCACGGCTGTGATAAAAGTGTTCTGACCGAGCAGTGATATCAGCGCTCTCTCAGCCTCACCCACCTTACAGGGTGTCTGTTGTGGGGAGAGGAATGGGAAGGCGACTGTAAGCCGCTTTGAGCCTCCTTCGGGTAGGGAAAAGCGGCATATAAGAACCAACTCTTCTTCTTCTTCTTCTTTTGTTTGCCATGGCAGCTTTGCCAAGTTAGGCACCTAAGGATATCCACAGGACCTGTAAAATGCTCTTCCAACAGGCCAATGGTTGAAGCCAGTAAAACAGCCAACATCTAAATTGGCCTCCCTCCTACATCGCATCCTTCCCAGGGCTGAAAGTTCTGGCCTTAGATGTTCGGCTTTAAGCTTTTAGACCCTGACATTTTTATGATTTGATTGCGTTTGATGTTTATCATGAATATGTTATTCCCCGCCCTGACTCCACCTCTGGCGGAGCGGGCGGGTTATAAACCTAAATAAACAAAAATTTCAAAATCCAAATATTTATTAGAAGCACTTGCACATTATAAAGGTTAAAATCACTAACACAATCTCAGTTGTATATACTGCATCGTAAAGCAAGTACAGAATCAGCAGAAACACATGGATTGTATAAGGACCAAAAACCAGAGGTGTGTTTTGACCCCTATGGGGCCTTCCTCAGTGGTCAAATGATTTCAAATTCACTTATACAGTATAAAAAATATGGATTCAAATGAGTAGCCGTGTTGGTCTGAAGTAGCACAATAAAATCAGAGTCCAGTAGCACCTTTAAGACCAACAAAGATTTATTCAAGGTGTGAACTTTCGAGGGTAGGCATAGTCTGAGGAAGAGTGCTTGCACTCGAAAGCTCACACCTTGAATAAAGCTTTGTTGGTCTTAAAGGTGCTCTTGGACTCTATTTTTAGTATAGAAGTATGTGATCTCAGGATTTGCAAGGTGGTAAATCAATCTAGAACGTGAAGCTCCAATTAGTGTGCATTGTAAACATGACTCCCTCTTTTGGCAGATAGTTGCCCTGCAATTATAGGATTAAACTAAATCTTCTTCTTCTTCTTCTTCTTCTTCTTCTTCTTCTTCTTCTTCTTCTTCTTCTTCTTCTTCTTCTTCTTCTTCTTCCACATGTTCATAGCTATGCTTCCCAACCATATTGTAGGATGTTACCCACAAGGCTCAGGAAGGGTGAGCCCCCCCCCTTCACTGGCGGTCTTCAAGCAGAGGATGGACAGATCCTTCTCCTGGATGCTTGAGGCTGATCTGCACTGAACAGGGGGTTGGACTAGATGACCTGCACAGCCCCGTCCAACTCTGTGACTCTACAATGGCTGCCTAAGTAGGTGGGGAGCTTCCCCTCGCTGGCGATCTTCAAGCGGCGTCTGGACAGATCTTTCTCCTGGATGCTTTAGGCTGATCTTGCACTGAGCAAGGGGTTGGACTAGATGGTCTGCATGGCCCCTCCCTTTGCTTGTAACTCTTATAGCATTTGGGAGACATTTATCCAGAGCGGTAAATATGACATCTCTCTCCCTCACGCTCTTTTCCTCCTGCAAACCACAGATATTCATTATATCCTGAATACTAGAGATAGTCTGTGACATGGCCTACAGCGACATCTCGGAACGCTGCAACTCAGATGCAAACAGAAAGCATAAAAGACGAGGGAATCTTCCGACTGTCATGTCTTTGGCTTGTAAGAAAACATCGTTTCCCCGCCCCCCCTTAGCATTGTCTTCTTCCTGACGTGTTTGTATGGCGTGCCATCGGTCCTGTGGCAGCCCGTGCTGTTGACGAAGTGGTAGGCCACGGCAAAAGTCAAAGAACTCTCGTGAGAGCTAGTCTTTTCAGGGAAAGAGTCACTTATAACAATTCTCTCTGACAAGCCTGAATGCTGAAGGGACAACTCCATCACAGCAGAGAACAGCTTCCAACGAGTTCCCTGCACTTCCACTCAGCAAAAAGAGGGATTTTGGGGTGTTACTTTGTGTTACTCGGTGTTGACAAGTCAGATATGTACGTTCCTCATTTGGGAGCGGTGTCACAAAACCCGTTTTGTTTGATATTTACAAGCGTGCTCCCTCTGCATCGTATAATGAGACACGGGTATGCAAATCCAGCCGGGTGATCCTACAAAACGATATCCCCCCGAATCCGAAAGCGATACGGTCAAACAACGCACGGCGGAACGGCATCTCACCTCTCTGCGCGTCCCGGAATTCGCTGGCAAGAAGGAACGGTTCGCTTGGTGCGTTTCTCAGGCAAGATGTACGAGGAGATCACGGTGCTGGCGTGTGATTGCACATTAAAAAGACTTAATTACTTTTGCAAAATATACCGCTGAACATTCGCCGCCGTGAGATAGTGCTGCGTATTAGCGTAAATAATTAAAGCTAAGCTGCATTTGTCAAATAAATGAAGAAAGTTTATTTTGTGCGCCTGGAACCTTGATTTTTAATGGCGCGTGTTTATTTGGGCTCTAATTCACAAATTTTCAGCAATTCACATTAAGCCTTGCCTGTACCAATGCCAGCTGGATAGACTTGGCTGTGGAGAGCAGAAAAGAGCAGTTTTCATCCTCCCCCCCCCCCCCCTTCCTCGTCCTGTTTATTTGGAGGACTCAAATTGCCTGCTACTATGGAGACTCGGGGCAGGGGGGAATTATGTTAAAATAGCAGTAAAGCATTGCCGTTTTAACATCCTCCATTTACCCACACTTAACTGGATTCGACCCAGTTTGTGACCTTATGTGCCAACAGTTTATTGTGGTTCTACATATGACAAAGAAGGATGGATGAGTCACAGGGAGGGAGGACACAAGAGAATGGGCCAGGAAGCTCACTCATGCTTCCTCTGTACGTACATCAGTTTTTCTATGCTTAATGGTGGACACTGAGGGCTCTGAGCTAAACCACTGGTCTAACAAGGTCACTCTTGTGTAGGCTAACTGCCAGCGGCTTTCCTGGGAGTCAGGGGGAGGTTTTTCACAGTTGTTGTTGCTAGTTGCGAAGTCGTGTCCGACCCATTGTGCCCCCATGGACAATGATCCTCCAGGCCTTCCTGTCCACTACCATTCCCCGGAGTCCATTTAAGTTTGCACCGACTGTTTCAGTGGCTCCATCCAGCTACCTCATTCTCTGTTGTCCCCTTCTTCTTTTGCCCTCAATCACTCCCAGCATTAAGCTCTTCTCCAGGGAGTCCTTCCTTCTCATGAGGTGGCCAAAGTATTTGAGTGTCATCTTCAGTACTCTTTATATAATCCTTTAGTGGAGATGCCAAGGATTGAATCTGCGTTGAGAAGGGGTTGGACTAGATGGCCTGTATGGCCCCTTCCAACTCTATGATTCTATGATTCTATGGTCCTTCTGCTGGCAAAACCACTGAGCCATAGCCCCTTCCCACCAATGGCCATGTTGTGTTCATGTGTGTCATTTAATAAAACATCTCTTGATGCTTCTTGATAGTTATGTGATCACAAAATTACAGTGGTTGACAGCAACACCCCTTGTTGAATAGATTCAGGTGGGTCTCCATGTCGCTCTGAAGCAGCAGAACAACGTTTGAGTCCAGTGGCATGTTTAAGACCAACAAAGGTTTATTCTGAGTTCTAGCTAGCCTTTCCCTTTGCCATTGGGGAACCCTTGAAACGTTTTTCAGGCTTTGAGAAACTCCAGAAGTGACCTCCGCAGGCCACACCTTCCTGGAAGTCACATGTCACTAGAAGTGACATCACCAGACACTCCCACCAGATGTGACATCAACAGGCCATACTCATAACCCAGGAAGGGACAGCACAGAAATATTTTCAGGTGATTTATGAACACAACCATACCTGCACTCTGGGCTGTCTACCAGTTTGTGCTTCTTCATCAAAGGAAGCCTGCAGTGGTAACCTGCAGAAACAAAGCCAGGCAGGTCTATGCAGCTCTGTCACCCACACCCCAAGACCAGAAACAGTCACCCCCCCAGTTAATTTAAAACGGGTGTACTTACCTGTCTGGACTCCATTTGCTATCATGTGCAAGAAGCCTTGGCCAGCAAGGATTTGTATAGCTGGAACTCCTCCCCTTTTCACCCCCTTGGGAAATATAAAAGAAGATGGCCAATGTTTTCATGTACTGAAACAATCCATATGCCTGCTCCCTAGGTTTGAAGGTTTTAGAAATGTTATAATTGTTCTTCCTTGTTATTTTCACCTGTATTTAAATGTGTTGCCAGCCGCCGTGAGCTGGCCATTCTAAGAGTGGCAGCACACAAATATAATGCAATTAATTAATTAATTAAGAATGATGGAAATGACTTTTAGGTTAAAGACTTGCATGGCAACTGGGACACAGTTCCTCCCACCACCATTTCCCAAAAAATTGAGTTTGCTGTCGGCAGAGCTTTTTGCCTTTCTGCTTATCAGGGACTGATGATGTGAAAAGGATACCCAAGTATGAGAAACGCTTGCTGAAGTCCTTCCCTATTCCATGTCCATCTGAAAACTGGTTTCCTTTTGGGGAAGAAAAGAACCATTTCTTTTTTCTTGGCAGTTGATTTTCAGGCCTTCCTTCTTTTCAGACCTTCATTAATGCAAGATTCCAAGAAAAAAAAAAATCAATGACCTCTGCAAACTGACTCATGTCCAACACAGCAGTGCGGTGCCATCAAGGTAAAGCAATTGACCAAATGGTAAAGGTAAAGGTATCCCCTGTGCAAGCACCGAGTCATGTTTGACCCTTGGGGTGACGCCCTCCAGCATTTTCATGGCAGACTCAATACGGGGTGGTTTGCCAGTGCCTTCCCCAGTCATTACCGTTTACCCCCCAGCAAGTAAGCTGGGTACACATTTTACCAACCTCAGAAGGATGGAAGGCTGAGTCAACCTTGAGCCAGCTGCTGGGATCGAATTCCCAGCCTCATGGGCAGAGCATTCAGACTGCATGTCACTGCCTTACCACTCTGCACCACAAGAAGCTCATGACCAAATGGAGCACGTAAAAAAGCTTATTAAAGAAAGTTGAGAGATCATTCATGTATAGGAGGAACAGAAAAGCCAACATTCCTCCCCTAAAAGACATTTTCTAGAGAGAAATTGATCTCCGTCTTCTGGAGATTAGTTGCAGTTCCCAGAGATCTCCCCCTACCTGAGACGCCCCTCCCCTGGGCAAGATTTGAACTCAGAGATGACATAAGAAAGGATATACAATCCCTGAGGCTAATTTTATCATCCCTTGTAATTGTTTCAGTGCAAGCAGGGAGAACTCAGTCTCACCTAGTCCCACAGAACCCCCCAATGAAGGATTTGTAGCCCTTTGTGTGTTGCCTGAGGGAAGTAATACTCTCTGACATCTTTGGTCTACACAGCTAGCCCCAGTACCATCCTCCTCTAAGGGACAGCCAATTTGGTGTAGTGGTTAGGAGTGCAGACTTCTAATCTGGCGAGCCGGGTTTGATTCCCCACTCCCCCACATGCAACCAGCTGGGTGACCTTGGGCTCATCACAGCCCTGATAAAGCTGTTCTGACCAAACAGTAATATCAGGGCTCTCTCAGCCTCACCTCCCTCATAGGGTGTCTGTTGTGAGGAGAGGAAAGGAGCCTCCTTTGGGTAGAGAAAAGTGGCATATAAGAACCAACTCTTCTTCTTCTTCTTCTTCTTCTTCTTCTTCTTCTTCTTCTTCTTCTTCTTCTTCTTCTTCTTCTTCTGGATATTCTCTTGGGGTGGAAAGAGGCACCCAAGCTCTAACAGTTGCCCAGAACAGTTTGGGAGATTTGTGGAAACAGGTGGTTTAGTTTTGATCTCCTGACATCTTTTTGCAAGGGTCAGAGACTCCCACCCATCCCTCTGCTACCTTCTCATCACTTTTACTGGCCCCAAAGCATGTTTGCATGGGCGATGCCTGCTACAAACCTGCAGAAATAACTTGGGTGGATGGACACAGCTGTTTTGGACTGTTTTATCTGACCACCGGGGTGCGGAATGACTGGAAAAGGACAGCGTAGAAGCAATCAAGTGGATGCATTTGACCAGGAGGCCATCCCTGCCAAGAGCTCTCCTCGTGAGACTTCTCCTTTTTTGGTCCCAAAGCAGGGAGATGCTTGCTACAAACCTGTAGATCTGTTTTGGGTGCACGGACACAGCTGTTTGTGACTTCTGGCCGCCGGGGTGCGGCACAACCAAATACCATTTGTAAAAGGACAGCTTAGAGGCAATCGAGTGAATGCGTTGGAATTTGACCAGGAGGCCGTCCCCGCCAAGAGCTCTCCTCTTGAGACCTGTCCTTGAGGAGCAGTGGAGTATTTGCTCACGTTTCCTTTTGCGAGCCGCTCCATTTTAACGCTGCTCTCCTTGTGACATAATGAACAGGAAGGGCTCTACCAAATTAGACTTTTCCACGCTTTCTTCTCCCCCACCTTTCCCGGCTGTGCAATTACCTCCTTCTCCCTCTGCCCTTTATGGGACAGGAGGTCATTTTAATTCGAGTCAAAATTACTTCTCTCAAAATGTTGGTAATTCTGACAAAAGCAGCCCACTTTACTGCCGAGGTGCCTGGTAAGCAAGACTGCTAAGGTTACAGGGGAGCAGGCGCTGTAACTCTGTGGTCGCATTTGCATACAAATTGTCAGCCCAGAAGCAAACATATTGCTAACATTATGGATTACATAAATCTAGTCTCTCTCTTTCCTTCCTCCCCCCTTCTTTTTTTTTTTTTTTAAAGTACTTTTGGTAGAAGTGGCTTTTATTTTATTTTATTTTTCACTGGCAGGCCAGCGGGGAAATGAAGTTGCTCAGCAATTACAATGCAAATATTACATCTAAAATGAAACGTCATTTCCCCGTAACCTACCCCTACCGTAGTCTGCAGTTCTGAGATTTACGGGGACTGTAGACAAACAAGTCATCCAATGATGAAGCCGTTCTAAGACTGGGTCTCTTTAGACTGAAAGCGTCACATGAATAGGATTGCAGAAAGGCTGGTGAACTCCAGGTGGGACCTGGAAATCTTCTGGAATTTAAAATGGATCTTCCGAGGATAGAGGCCAGTCACCTGGGCAGGCTTCTAGAATTGACGTCTAGCCTAGCCAATGCAGATGCCTCGTAAAAATGGTCACTGGCCTCCAGATGGGACCTCCCCGAATCACAATTGATCTCCAGGCAACAAAGATCAATCCTTCTGGCAAAAATGGCTGCCTTGGATGGGGGACACTATGGTAGAGATGCGCACTGCGTGGGGCGGGGGGAGGAATGATACTTTTCAGATTCGAGTTCTCCTGATTCGGCACAACTTGAATCAACCGAATCCCTGTTTCAGCATACTGATTCGAGTTTGGCCGATTCGCTCTATAGCATAATATCGGGGATCAATGTCATATTTAAGCCTGCAGGTACATTTATTTTATTTATTTATTTAGTTCGACTGTGATTTATTTCCTGCCACTCCCCAAAGGACCATGGCGGGTTACAAGTGTCAGATGAAACCCCCCCCCCCCAAAATCCCCATTAAAACCCCTGACATAAAACCATAAAATACAACAATATCAAAAAACTATACAAGCCCCATTTCAGTATTTATTTTCTTTATTTAGATGTTTATACCGCCCCTTCCATATGGCTCTGGGTGGTTTACATAGAACATCATAGTTACATAGAACATCATAACAAATATAACCAACCTAATATATGAACCAGAACCATGTTTCAACTGGAACAGTAACTTTGAAGAACCTTTAGGTAGGTCAGATTATTCAGTCCTGGAAGGGGATATCTGAGGGGGGACCAGCAGATGTTGTTGGGTCAGTTGCCCTCAACTAAATGCCTGGTGGAGGAGCTCCCTTTTGCAGGCCCTGCTAATGTAGGATTCTGATATGGCATGGTGGGAACAGCAACAGAATGCCTGCGGCAAAATGGCTGCCCTGAGAGGCAGAGCTATCATCAAAATGATTGCCACAATTTAACCCAGTACAGATCTTTGTAACATTATAAGGAGGTTGAGAGGGGACATGATAGCCCTTTTTAAGTGTTTGAAAGGTTGACATTTGGAGGAGGGCAGGATGCTGTTTCTGCTGGCTGCAGAGGAGAGGACACGCAGTAATGGGTTTAAACTACAAGTGCAACGATATAGGCTAGATATCAGGAAAAAAACTTTCACAGTCAGAGTAGTTCAGCAGTGGAATAGGCTGCCTAAGGAGGTGGTGAGCTCCCCCTCACTGGCAGTCTTCAAGCAAAGGTTGGATACACACTTTTCTTGGATGCTTTAGGATGCTCTGGGCTGATCCTGCGTTGAGCAGGGGGTTGGACTAGATGGCCTGCATGGCCCCTTCCAACTCTATGGTTCTGTGATTCTATGATTCTATAAGAACATCTGCACAGCCTATCAAATCTCCAATAAGAGGCCTTGCTGGACTTCCTAAAAGCTCTTGGCAGGTGTCAGAACCAATGTTGGTGGGTGTCATGGCACCCATGGGAACCACATTGAGGATTCCCGCAGCATATAATGTTGAGGTCTTGCCCTCCCTGAGCCCCATCTTTCCCACGTTCCCTTTCCCAATCTCCAAGGATTTCCTAATCCAGAATTGGTGACCCTAAAGTGAAAGCTTCCTTACACATATCAAAGCAGGACTGACTCTACAGTGGCATATCCTTGATGGCACGGTGGCAAAGAAAACGATTCCTACCAGGCAGTGGGTAAGAACTTTTCTTTTTGTCCCATAACTTTGAATAATAACGTAAGGCATCTTTAAGGAGCCTCCATTGTCCCCTCTGAGCTGCAGGCTTTGCCCAGGATTCCGCTTAAGTCCCTGCTGAGAACAGGAACATTCTGTTCTGTGCTTTTCGAGGCATTTTTTTTTTGCCAGGGATAAATGCAGCAAGTTTGCGTCGCAATAAGGAAAAATGACCACCCTGGATTGTGTTAGCCCATCCATGCAGTCATTCCTGGGGCGCCGCCATCACGTTTCTGCTGCCACCTAGTGGCTACCTAGGCAACTGCACATTCTCGTTACAAAAAGTTATCCAATTCTGAGTCATATTATTTGTTGCGGTCCCAATTCAGGAAGGACAATTGTCAGCGTCAGCCTAATGGGGGCATCACTACTTTGACCTACCTGAGGATTGTCTGTCTGTCACCTACCTCCCTACCTCCCTACCTCCCTACCTCCCTACCTCCCTCTCTATCTATCTATCTATCTATCTATCTATCTATCTATCTATCTATCTATCTATCTATCTATCTATCTATCTATCTATCTATCTATCTGTCTATCCATTGTCTGTCTTCTGTCTGTCTGCCATCTCTCTCTCATTTATCTCTCTCTCATCTATCTCTCCACACAAATGGGTAACTAGGAATATTTACAAATGTGACAGTCCCACTTTCCTCATTTAACTTCCATTTCCCTTGCAGGAACTGAAGCTTACCGTTGATGGATTTTTCAAAATCAGTTGTCATATCATTCCAGTGAACCTATTACTGCAACTGAAAAGGTATTCTTTATCAGGGCACAAACAGTCCCGAACTTAAGCATAACTGTCCTAACGTGATTTTTATAGCTGACCACTAACAATTCATGGATGCTCAACATATTCCTTTGGCTACAGGGCTAAGGATGAAGAATCCCTAATTCACCATTCGTAGCTTTGCAGCCAACACCCCAAAATATGGCAATTCCGTTTTCCAGCCATACCTGCAAATATGACCATCTCCTTCCAGTGAGGATGGGTGAATTATGGCCCAGAGACATCCATCCATGAGTAGAAACATTGTGACTTACATGTGTTCTTCTTTTTGCATGATTAGAATCATAGAATCATAGAATCATAGAATCATAGAATCATAGAGTTGGAAGGGGCCATAGAGGCCATCTAGTCCAACCCCCTGCTCAACGCAGGATCAGCCCTAAGCATCCTAAAGCATCCAAGAAAAGTGTGTATCCAGCCTTTGCTTGAAGACTGCCAGTGAGGGGGAGCTCACCACCTCCTTAGGCAGCCTATTCCACTGCTGAACTACTCTGACTGTGAAAAACTTTTTCCTGCATTAGGCAAATTCCCATCAGTTTGCTAAGGGGAAGGAACCATGACTGAGTGGCAGAGTATCCACTTTGCAGGCAGAAGGGCCCAAGTTCAATCCCCGGCATCTCCACTTAAAAGGTGGTAGTAAATCTGAAAGACTTCATCCAAAGACCCTGGAGAGCACCTGCAAGTCAAAATGGACAACACAGGCCTTGATGGACTCATGTTAAGGCAAGATGGGTTGCTGTGCCAGTCTGCTGGTAGCAGCAGAAAATAATGGAATCCCAACAACCTTGTGAATTAGGACAGATGGACTCACTGGCCATTTCCACTCACCACCTCCTTAGGCAGCCAATTCCACTGCTGAACTACTCTGACTGTGAAAAATTTTTTCCCTCGTATGAATCAGTATTGTTCTATACATAGTTTAAACCCATTACTGGGTCCTCTCCTCTGCTGCCAACAGGAACCTTTCCCAGCCCTTCTCCAAGTAACAACCTTTCAAATACTTGAGAGCCATCCTGTCCCCTCTCAAGCTCCTCTTCTCCAGGCTGAACATTCCCAAGTCCCTTAGCCTTTCCTCATAGGGCTTGGTCCCCAGGCCCCAGATCTTCCTTGTCATTCTCCTCTGCACCCTCTCCCTTCTTTCCCCATCCTTTTTGAACTGAGGGCTCCAGAACTGTACACATTACTCCATGTGGGTTCTGACCAATGCGGTAGACAGCAGGACCATGGCATCTTGCAATTTCAATGTGACGCCTCTGTTGAATGAAGCAAGTTTGATTGCCAAACACGTTTGGTGTGAAATTTGTGGCATCTCTAGTAGCAGCGATAGCAGCAAGGAATTCTGGGGCAGCCAGAAGACATTGTCACGTGCTACAGCATGATCTCTCTCCAGCCACAGTCTTCTCCCTCAGGTGCTTGGGAAAGCCTGTATCACAATAAACTGGTTAGTCTTCAAGGTGCCGTGTTATATAAGGCTGGCTGAAGGGTGGGAAATACCTGGAGATTTTCAGGGTGGGCGGGATTTGGAGTAGGGAGTATAATGCTATGGAGTCCATCCTTCAAAGTAGTCATGTTCTCCAGCAGAACTAGGGTTGACAGCTCTGGGCTGGGAAAAACCTGGAGAATTTGGGGGCAGAGCTAAGACTGTAATAGGGTCTTCAATGGAATTTCGGTGTAGGGGCTGAGAGTGCGGACTTCTAATCTGGTGAGCCAGGTTTGATTCCGCGCTCCACAACATGCAACCATCTGGGTGACCTTGGACTTGCCACAGCACAGAGAAAGCTTTTCTGACCAAGCAGGAATATCAGGGCTCTCTCAGCCTCACCCACCTCACAGGGTGTCTGTTGTGGGGAGAGGAAAGGGAAGGAGAATGTAAGCTGCTTTGAGACTTCTTCGGGGAGAGAAAAGCGGCATATAAGAACCAACTCTTCTTCTTCTTCAGTAATATCAGGGCTCTCTCAGCCTCCCCTCCCTCACAGGGTGTCTGTTGTGGGGAGAGGAAAGGGAAGGAGAATGTAAGCTGCTTTGAGACTCCTTCAGAGAGAGAAAAGCGGCATATAAGAACCAACTCTTCTTCTTCTTCAGTAATATCAGGGCTCTCTTAGCCTCACCTCCCTCACAAGGGGTCTGTTGTGGGGAGAGGAAGGGAAGGCGAATGTCAGCCGCTTTGAGGCTCTTTCGGGTAGAGAGAAGTGGCATTTAAGAACTAACTCTTCTTCTTCTTGTTGTTCTCCAGGGGGACAGATCTCTTTAGCATGAAGATGCACTACAATTCCAAGGGACCCCCAAATCCCCCCTAGGCACCAGCATCCCTAATATTATTATTGACAATTAGCCTCACTGTGCTCTGCTGGGCCAACCATGAACGTTGCACCATACTTGCAACGTTCATCCCCTCTTGTCTCGGCTCCCGGTACAATTCTGTACCTCTCCCCGAACTCAGGTAATTTCCTATAGAAGTAAATTTCACACCCCATCGGCCGTGAGCACCGGGGCCTGGATATTGAGTCACTATATTAATATTCTCATCAGACCAAATCCTGCAGTCATTATTCACTCCCCCCCCCTGGCCCCGCTCCTGTTGAAGTCAAGGTGCTTTGATTAAGGACCACAAGGCTCGACCCATTGCTTTTATCTCAACATTAGTCATTTTCACTTTAGAGGGTCGGATTCGGCGTCTGGAGGCGTGGGGACACCTTCCCAACGTGGGCGCGGGAGCCTGCTGGCCTGCAGAATTGGACTCCAAAAAATGCAGATTGGAACTCCGGCGGCATGGAAGAGCCAAATGAAATAGAAGAGTCATTAGGTTTCCTGGATTGCCACTGAATAAATTTGCGATTGAAGCTCATGGTGCTGTTTGCAGACCTGTGTAAGTAGGAGAGAGAGAGGGGGAAAGAGAGGAAGGGACCGAGGATACCTGTTATTGAAAGATTCAGGGAGGTCTGTGTCTTATTGGCAGGCACACGCGGGGAGTCCAGGTCGCCCTGCCTACAGGATGTGCACCAAGTAAGGAGAAGCAGATTTTTGTGATTCTTTTAACTTGATCGCATCGGGAAATACCATTCCTCCTTAATTTTAGGTTAACTTAGGTGGGTTTCATAGCCAGCTTGGTGTAGTGGTTGGGAGTGCGGATTTCTAATCTGGCAAGATGGGTTTGATTCCCCGCTCCTCCTCCACATGCAGCCAGCTGGGTGACCTTGGGCTCGCCACGGCACTGATAAAACTGTTCTGACCGGGCAGTGATATCAGGGCTCTCTCAGCCTCCCCCATCTCACAGGGTGTCTGAGATGGGGAGAGGAAAGGGAAGGCGACTGTAAGCTGCTTTGAGACTCCTTTGGGCAGAGAAAAGCGGCATATAAGAACCAACTCTTCTTCTTCTTCATTAATATCAGGGCTCTCTCAGCCTCACCCACCTCACAGGGTGTCTGTTGTGGGGAGAGGAAAGGGAAGGTAAATGTAAGCCGCTTTGAGATTCCTTTGGGTAGAGAAAAGCGGCATATAAGAACCAACTCTTCTTCTTCTTCAGTAATCTCAGGGCTCTCTCAGCCTCACCTCCCTCACAGGGTGTCTGTTGTGGGGAGAGGAAAAGGAAGGAAAATGTAAGCCGTTTTGAGACTCTTTTTGGTAGAGAAATGCGGCATGTAAGAACCAGCTCTTCTTCTTCTTCTTCTTCTTCTTCTTCTTCTTCTTCTTCTTCTTCTTCTAATGAATTCCAGAACTAGCCCATTCCGCACACATTGAATAATGCACTTTCAATGCACATTCAAGGCAGATTTTCCTGTTTCACACAGGGGGAAATCTGCCGCAAAAGCACACAGAACAGGTTTTCTCAACATAGGTTTTATGAAAACCTTTGTTTTCTTGATGGCCCTGGAAGGGTTTTGCCAATTGGGTGAGAGATATTTAAATTTTAATTTTTAAAAATGTATTGTGATATGACCATATATGGTTATTTTGACCAGCCCCGTCCCATGGCCAACAATGGTCCTGGAGAGGGTGGGAAGGAAAGGGGGCCTGGTCAGAAAAATCCTTTCTGGCCGAGTCTTGTTACACACAATAACTTGCAACCGGATTCCAGAGAGGTAAGTTCTCTAATTTTAACTTAATTGCATTGGGAAGGGGGGGGAGGTAAGAGGTAGGGGCCTGCCCCAGCCCTGTTCAAGAAGGCTGCTGTTCCTGTTCCTGTTGTTTGGGGATGGGAGGGGCAACGGACCATGAGGCTCCTCCAAGCAAAGCTACTAGGGACTTGGGGATGTTCAGCCTGGAGAAGAGGAAGTTGAAAGGGGACATAATGGCTCTCTTGGAGTATTTGAAAGGTGGTCACTTACGCAGGGAGCAGTTCCTGTTGGCAGCAGAGGAGTGGACCTACAGTCATGGCTTTATACTATGTGGAGAATGATATTGGCTAGATATGGGGGGATAGGAGTCACAGTCAGAGTAGTTCAGCAGTGGCATGGGCTGCCTAAGGAGGTGGTCAGCACCTGCTCACTGGCGGTCTTCAAGCAGCAGCTGGACAGATATATCTCATGGTTGCTTTAGGCTGATCTTGCATGGAGCAGGGGATGGGACTTGACTCTCCCTCTTAAATTGAGGTTACCAGATGGCCTCTTTTTAGAGGATGTATCCCTTTTTTGGGGGGGGGGTCTCTGCACTCTTTGGGCTTAAAAAAAAGAATTTATGAAAATATCCTCTTTTTACTTTATGGATATTCCTAGTTAGGAGCCGCGATCGCCTCTGAAATAGTCGGGGCATTTGAAATGGGATTCGTCACGGAGATCGCTTGTTTGAAGTAGTCGGGAAATACATCCTCTTTTTTGGCTTTTCAAAAGGTGGTACCTCTGGCTTAAATATGTGAGACATCTGAACATGTATTACTCCAATGTAGGCTATACGATCAATTCAGGGGAGAACTTATATCTTCCCTACAGAATAAGCCCAACTCAGAGGCAATCACAGGCATGTTGTCAGACAAAAGCACAGAAATAACTTCTGTTGTGGCCAGATTTGCTTGGAGAGCAATCAAAACAAGGAAAAGCTGGGCAGAGTCTGCACTTTCTTTATTCCATTGTCAATCCTGTTGAATTCAGATCACTTTGAACTCGGGTCTTCCTCCCCCCCCCCTTCCCATTGAAACAGGAAAGTCTTCTGCACGTGGTTAGGGAGGCTCAGAAGGTGGGGGGGAGCCTCTTTCTTTCTTTTCTTGAAGGGGGGGGGGGAGAGGAGCCAAGCAGGGAGCCTCTTTCTTTTCTTGGAGGGGAGGGGTAGAGGATCAAAAAAGGCAGAGGAGGGAGGAAAAATCCAGGACCCACAGAAGTTGAGAGAAGTTAGGGGCTTCTCCTTTAAGGCAAGCATGTCACTTGACCAGGTGTAGCCTATCAGAGGTTCTCTACCACGGAGCTTTCTTTATTCAGGATTTTCAGCACTCCAAGATATTGCACACTAAAGGTAGGGTCACTCCGGATCAATCCTTCTTGCTGCAGAAGGAAAATTAAAATAGCCCCAAATCCAAACGGAAATCGCATTCTGTGTAGAGGGCAGGGACTGAATCGATCTGGGGCTGGAATAAAAGCTCCGTGCAGTTTACACCCTGGTTGGATTCGGAGCAACTTAGGTAGAGATAGTCTCAATTGCTTGAGATAATGCTTGTGAGTTTTAAAACCAGAATGATTCTTATAGCTGGAATGTTTTTATCTTCTTTTATAATATTTCAGTTATCAATGATTCTTTTATCTTGTTAATGCCAGATGTTTTTATGTACCTTGTAATTTGACTACTGGTCTAGTACCGTAATACTAAAGACTTGACTTAAATATGTGTGATTCTGTCGCCATTTTCCAACAGGGGAAAGCCATTGCTGGTAAAACACGGACTTCCTCTTAAGATACAGAAAGACAAATTCCATTTGTTTTTTTTCAACAGTGGCGCAAAGCAAAAGCCCCCCCCCCCCGCCCCCCAGCCGTCAACACAACTCATGGGTCACTTGGAAGTTTTTTTTAAAAAACCCAGCAAACTAATATTGCCGGTTTCTCTTCCCTTCTCTCTTTTTTTCCAGAAGCCATACGGTAAACAGCAAGCACTAACAAAGTCAAATATTAATAACCAAGGACTACACAGACCCAAATCCCCTTCCCCAAACCAGCAAAACCCACAGAAATTTACACTGACCAGAGCAAATAGAAAATAAAAGTCAAGCCACTTAAATGGCTGACATTTAGGGAGAGAACCAAATACCCTTTTCGCTTTCCTGAACGACCAAAGTTATAACATTTAACGGCAAATAAATACCCACTGAAATGTGTTAGCAGCTGCAATGGCTCCCGGAGAGTTACTGTTGGAATGTGGTCAGGCCGCCCGAGTGAGATTTCTTTTAAAAAATGGGGGGGGGGGGCAGAGCTAATGGAGCTGATCTGTAGCAAGGGTTGCCAACTTCCAGGATCAGACTGGAGAATTCTGGGGATTAGATCAGGGCCCTGACGGAGCTAAAACAGTTCCGCAGGGCCTGCAAAAGGGAGCTCTTCCGCCAGGCATTTGGTGGAGACCAGGCATAACCAACCACATCTGCAGGACCCCTGCTCCCTCCCTCCCAAAACTCCACCCACGTGTTCTGCTCCGGATCTGTTCACAGCATGATATTCTGTTACTTCTGTTATAGTTTAATGTTATTGATATGGGAAAAGCTGAGTTCCATGTACTGTTTTCTGCGTTTTTATGTAAACTGCCCTGAGCCTCAGGGGATAAATACAATGAAAGAGAGGGAGGGGGAGAGAGAGAGAGAGAGAGAGAGAGAGAGAGAGTTTTCACCTGGAGAAAATGGCTGATTGGGAAGAGTCCCTGCTTTACCCTCCTCAAGACCCTCCCCGCCCAAAATCCTGCCCTCCTCAGGCTCCGCCCCCAATATCTCCAGATAGTTCCCCGCCTGGAGCCGGCAACCCTATCAGCGGCCTGTGCAATTTGATTAGATGTGCCTGCTTATAGAAGTTCCTGTTCTGTATTTCGGAGAACTGAAGACAAGGCTGTTAAGTTGCCCCCGGCCACTGTTGGGGGATGGGGGTAGGGTGCCCGGGTTGCAAAACTCCAGGAGACTTGGAGGCGGAGCCTGGGGCGGATGGGACCTCAGTGGGGTATAGTGCCGTAGAGCTGATCCTCTAAAGCAGTGGTCCCCAACCTTTTTATCACCGGGGACCACTCAACGCCTTTTACTCAGGCCCGTGGGGGGGGTAGTTTACTCCTCTACTCTCAACCACTGCCCTAACGCTCTCTGATCGCTATGGTAATGTTTAAACATCCCTTCAAAATAAGATACAGACACGCCACAACAATGAACATAAGGAACAATTTATTTTCATGGAAACCTTAACTCATGACAATGACAAATCAATGGGAACCCTGAGCTTGTTTCTCTGCAACGAGATAGTCCCATCTGGGAGTGATGGGAGACAATGACACCCAAAGTGTGTTGTAAATGGCCGGGGGGGATGAAGTAAAGGGCCGGGGGGGAGGGAGAAGGCGTCCTTTGGGGCCCACCTCCAATTAGTCAAAGGACCACATGTGGTCCGTAGCCCACAGGTTGGGGATCGCTACTCTAAAGCATCCATCCACTCCAGGGGAACTGATCTCTGTAGTCTGGAGATGAGCTGCAATTCCAGGAGATCTGCAGGTCCCAACTGGAGGCTGGCATCCCTGGCTGAAGATATGAGCCTGGTGATTTGAAGGCAGTGGCCGGGGAGGGACTTCAGTTTGTTATAGGCTGTGTGGTATACCACTGAGTTCACCCTCCAAAGCAGCCATTTCTTCCAGGGGGATGGTTTTCGGTTCTCTGGAGATAGGACATAACGGTGGGAGAATTCCAAGCTGAACCAGAAGGCTAGCAAGTCTTGCGGGAAATGGTTGGAAAGAGGCATTATTGTTTCAGATCAGGGTGCTGATCTCTTGCTTCTAATCAACAGTGTGTCGTGTACCAAAAGCCTGTAAAATCCCTCGGACCAGATGCAACCCCCCTCCCCCAAGTCCAGTGTAGAAAGAGCATTTTTTCTTGGATAATTTTCACTTTACTTAAAAAGAACAATGACAACAACAACATGACTTTTTTATTTCTCCATTCTGCCAAGGAGATCAGGGCCACCCTTTGAGCTCAATCATCTTTCCCCCAAACTTTTAGCTCTATGCCTCTTCTCCCACCACCCCCTTGAACTCCATGCTTCTTCTCCCCCTCCCTTTGAACTCGATGGTTCTTCTCCCTCACCCCTTGAGCTCTATATTTCTTCTCCCTCACCCCTTGAGCTCCATGCTTCTTCTTCCCCACCCTTTGAGCTCCATGCTTCTTCTTCCCCATCTTTTGAGCTCCATACCTTTTCTCCCCCACCCCTTGAGCTCCATGCTACTTCATCCCCACACTTTGAGCTCCCCAACCCTTTGAGCTCCATGCTTCTTCTCTCCCACCCTCAGAGCTCCATGCTTCTTCTCCCCCAACCCTTTGAGCTCCATGCTGCTTCTTCCCCACCTTTAGACCTCCATGCTTCTTCTACCCCACCTTTTGAGTTCCATGCTTTTTCTCCCCCACCCTTTGAGCTCCATGTTTCTTCTCTCCCACCCTCTGAGCTCCATGCTTCTTCTCCCCTAACCCTTTGAGCTCCATGCTGCTTCTTCCCCACCTTTAGACCTCCATGCTTCTTCTACCCCACCTTTTGAGTTCCATGCTTTTTCTCCCCCACCCTTTGAGCTCCATGCTTCTTCTCTCCCACCCTCTGAGCTCCATGCTTCTTCTCCCCCAACCCTTTGAGCTCCATGCTGCTTCTTCCCCACCTTTTGAGCTCCATGCTTCTTCTCCCCCAGCCCTTTGAGTTCCATGCTGCTTCTTCCCCACCTTTTGAGCTCCATGCTTCTTCTCTCACACACTTTGAGCTCCTGTTATGTAACAGAATAAGAGAGGAAAATCTTTGCCCCTGCCTTTTTTCTTAACTCGTGGATATTAACAGTTGATGTAGTCGGGGTGAGTTTTTATTATGCAGGCAGAATGGGGCATTTCAAGTGTTTTCTCATGCATGGGTTTTCCAATTAATACTCCCAACAACTGCCTTGATTGTTATTAGACAGTAATGGAGGAAAAAGAAAAAGCTATGCCTGTCTTTTCCCCTCTCTATCTTTTTTCCTTATTGCCTTTTTTTGTTTTCCTGGCTACTGACAGCTGATGTGTTTGGACTACACAGGCGTAGAGAGGTTAAGCCCCTTCTCCTCCCTCCCCATTTGAGACGAATTGGGGACCCTCACCGCTCCCCTTGCCCTTTAAAAATGTTCGAAAGACCTGATCACAGATCTCCCCACCGTTCCATTTAGTTGGGACCTCCTCAAGGGCAGAGTTTTCATCTCTTCCGATCCTCTTTTTTACAATTGCGGCGTTGAAACAGAAAACAAAGGGCATCGGCTAGGACGCCTTTTGAAAATTCTTTTTTTATTATTTGTGTTTAAACTTTCACTTTACGTCTCTTTGCTGCCTCCCTTCTATTTCTCAACTTCTAAAGAGAGCCTTTCCCCCCCCCCCTTTTTTTGGTGGTCTTGACCTTCAACATTCCAAACTACAAAAGAAAGGACTTTCTCAGACAGTCTTTGAATACACTGTGCTGTTCTTTTAAGGAGCCTTCTGCTGATTTTTATCCTTCGGGATCAATGGTGCCTTCAGTCCCCTAATCTGACAAACTGAACTCAAAGCGGAGAGCCCACATTTCCAGAGCAATGCCTTCTAACCCGAGTGAAATGACAGCACAGATATTCTCCCCCCAACCCCCCCCCCCCAAGGCCTAGGGGAGCTTTAAAAGTCTTTGAGCTTAAGTCACTCTGTTTAGGAGAAATGAGATGGAGGAACACGGCGAGGGGAACTCCATTATTGTTTCAGATTATGGTATACATCAAGGCCTCCAGAGGAGTGATTTGAAATAATAGGTGTGTTTCAGGCTGGAAATATAATGCCGCCTCTTCCCAGAATGACTTCCTCGTGACAGTCTAATCAGGTCCATGGAGCTTTTGGCCCCACAACATAGAATTCCACAGATAGGCCCATGTCATGGTGCTCGGATGGATGAGCTGTGTGGGAAAGGGCACTTTCTTAGCTACAACCCTGCTCCTGACTATGAGCAACTGAGACCCCTTTGCCCACCTCTAAAGCAGCTCTCCAGATGTCCATGGACTGCAGTTCCCATGACCACTTGCCAGCATAATGGCTTCACTTGTATTCATAATGCTGGCAGGGGCTCGTGGGAATTGTAGTCCGTGGAGATCTGGCGAGCCACGGTTTGGTCTCCCCTGCTAAAGGAACCCTGAGGACGTGATGATGGATTCCAATATGGGTTGACAGCTCTGGGTTGGGAAATACCTGGAGATTTTGGAGGTGGATCTTGGGGAGGGTGGGGTTTGGGGAGGGGCGGGACCTTGTCAGGGTATCATGCCACAGAGTCCATCCTCCAAAGCAGCCATCCTCTTCGGGGGAACTGATCTTGTTTGTCTGAGAGACTCCCAGATGCCACCTGGAAGTTGGCAACCCTAATTTCAATCAGGGCAGACGTGAAAGCTCTCAAGGATACAGGACTTCCCCCTTGCCCTGCTGGCTTTCCCCTTTTTGCACAACTTCCTCAAGTCTCTTCCTCCTACCATGAGTTGTCCAGATAGGCAGAGCTGTTGCAAACACAGATACAGAACCCTGACTTGGAGTGAAACAGATTGGGGTGCCTGTTGAAGGATAGGAGCAAGCAAAGGGTTAAGCACGACCCCTTCCCTGCTGCTTCTCATTTGCCAATCACTCCCGGGGAAGCAGGGGGGATGGGGGGATCATTCATGCTGGGCACTGACTGAGGTCAAAGGGGCTCACAGTCAAACCCTGTAGCTCCCTGGTTCTGCTGTAACTCTTTTCTCTTCTTGGATCTTGTGGCTTGCCTGCCTGCCACCTCTGCAGGACCGAGCAAAGACAGAAGAGAGAAAAACGAGCAGTTCCTACTATTCACTTCATACTCTGTGTGAGGATTACGTATATCATTTGTTTCATGTAAAGGTAAATGTATCTCCTGTGCAAGCACCGAGTCATGTCTGACCCTTGGGGTGACGCCCTCCAGCGTTGTCTTGGCAGACTCAATACGGGGTGGTTTGCCAGTGCCTTCCCCAGTCATGACCGTTTACCCCCCAGCAAGCTGGGTACTCATTTTACCGACCTCGGAAGGATGGAAGGCTGAGTCAACCTTGAGCCGGCTGCTGGGATCCAGCCAGCTGGGTGATTTTGGGCTCTTCACAGCACTGATAAAGCTGTTCTAAATGAGCAGTAACATCAGGGCTCTCTCAGCCTCACTCACCTCACAGGGTGTCTGTTGTGGGGAGAGGAAAGGGAAGGCGATTGAGAGCCGTTTTAGAGTCCTTCAAGTAGAGAAAAGCAGCATATAAGTACCAGCTCCTCCTCCTCCTTCTTCAAAAAGCATAGCAGGAATCTCTGGACCTCTTGGAAACCGTAGTCCAACCTCTGCTATCTGTACTCTGAACTGTTCCTCTGGAAGACTCATCCTGCATTTTCTTGGCTCCCAGACACCGGTAAACACCAACAAAACATCCATTAGACATTTCATTGACTGCGCCAAGAGCACCAAAGAGCTGGATGAAAATGAAACGGTCCTGAGGGAAATTATATTTTTATTGGAGGAAAACAACATTTCCTGTTCTCACCCTTCTTAGAAATTCTTGCCCAACCCTAAGTGGCTCTTCCCTCATGCTTGCAAGCAAACGTCTGAGACGAAAGGGCTTGGAGCCTGACTGTTCAGAGTGGCCGAAAAGCGATCTGGACATTTGTTTCCTGCCTCTCTCCCAGCTTCAGCCTTTAAGGATGGATTCCGATGAGTGGAAGAAAGGCTGGAGCAACCTCAAAGCGGATCATAGTGTGGAACCCAATGAAATCCAAAGGACTCGCTTTTCTAGCAAGGAATGATCAACCTGCATATTTTGGATATTGTGATGCTGCTTACTAATTTGCCACTAATTTACTTTCTCCTTATATCTATACTCTTATGATCCCTGTTCCATTGTCTGAGGAAGTGTGCCTGCACACCAAAGCACACACTTTGAATAAAACGTATAGGTTCCATTGGCCTCAAATTGTGTTGTGCTACTTCAGACACACACAGTGTCCCACCTGACTCTCCTCCTCCTCCTCCTTTTCTTCTTCTTCTTCTTCTTCTTCTTCTTCTTCTTCTTCTTCTTCTTCTTCTTCTTCTTCTTCTTCTTCTTCTTCTTCTTCTTCTTCTTCTTCTTCTTCTTCTTCTTCTTCTTCTTCTCCTTCTCCTTCTTCTTCTCCTTCTTCTCCATGCCAAACACCTGTGGCCAAGAGGTACAACCTGCAGAAATGCTTCTCCTCTGGCCACCACACATGAGTCTTTCACATGCTTTCACTTCTCAGAGCTTCATGGTTTGTTTCAAAAAGAGCTGGACCAAAACTGGACTCCTGAACAGGCATGAATAAATGTGAAGCTGCCTTCTATTAAATCCGACCATCAGTCCATTAAGGCCTGTATTGCCTACTCCAACTGAGTTCTCCAAGATCTCAGGTAAAGATCTTTCACATCACCTGCCACCTGGCCCTTTTAACCGGAGACACTGAGGACTGAACCTTCGGCATGCCAAGCAGGGGCTCTTCCACAGAGCCATGAGCTCCTCAGGAAATGGTCTTCTTGAAGAATGCCAGCTTCATTTAGGAGTCTGTGCATGTCTGTAGGAACCAAACCAAACTGGTGCAGTGGTGAGAATGTTGGACTAGGATCTAGGAAATTCTGGTTCCAATCCCCTTTTTGCCATGAAGCTCATTGGGTGATACTGGACCAATGTCTCCCCTCCCCCCTAATTATTGTAATGGGGAAAGGAGATCAAGGAACACTGCTGTGAGGTTCCTGGGGGAAAGGTGGGGATCAAGATATTGGCAGAGTTTGAATATGCAGAGAATATTGGTTGTTTAAAGAATAAAATAGTTTCATTTATGAAGAGAAACAACTATGTTGAGAGAAAGAGAAAGATAACTAATTAGCTAGCTAGCTAGCTAGCTAGTTGCAATCATTCTGTCTGTTCAACTGCTGTTCTGGAGGCAAGCAGGGAGGAAGGATGCTCAAAAAGTAGGAAGTCTCCAATTGAAGATACCGGAGGAGATAATTTTGAAAACATCAAGAAGTTCCTATCCTATCCTATCTATGCTATATATACATCACCTCTGATGCTCTCTGCAGGATAACCCTTTCTATTCTACTCAGTTATGTGCATTGCAGATGTTGCATATCACGATACAAAATCTAATGTATATAGATGCATGGATGCGCAAACCGCTTTGGTGTCGTCTTTCGGTTGCGTTGTCGGGCTGAAGAGGTTGTCCTCAGAAATGTTTTGGGGCGTTTCCATTTTCCTGAGAAAGTGAGATGAACTTTGCAGTTCATTACCCATTCACCAGCAGCTCAGGAGTGGATGTACAGCCCAGCACCTGTGCGCCAGAGGCGCAACGCTTTCGATGTGCCCTCCCTGCCCTTCTCTGCTGCACATACCACATGCAAGTTGCGAGACTTCCGATGGAGACGTCAGATCTGCTTGTGCAATGATGCCCGCTGAATTGTTAAGAGGAATCCTCTCTCTCTCTCTCTCTCTCTCTCTCTCTCTCTCTCTCTCTCTCTCTCTGTCTCAAATTTCCCCATCACAACTCGATTAGATAACAATATCAGGTCATTAATATTATTAAAGTCATCACCCATCAATACCGCTGCGTCTCTGCCTGCAAAGCCGATGGCATGTGATTAGCGCATCAAAAGATATCGATTCTGCTCTCTGAGTAAATTTTTTAACAGGGGTGCAATGAATTATAAATAACAATACTTTCTTCATACACAAATGCCTTCATTTATTGGTGCGGGTGGCTACTCACTCGCTTTCATGTAGGTTGCTGGTAGTAAGGAGGAGTTGCTGGAGGAGGCCGAGCATCCAAAACCTTTCGAGAGGAGCACCCAAATAACTCAATGCATAGGAATACAAATCCACCAGCAACTGGGATGCAGGCCCCTCCTGTCTCTGTTTCATATGTCCACCGACACCGTGATGGATCCTCTTTCGCACAGTGAAAGGAAATTTCAGGATTTTTTGATATATTTACCTCATTTATATCTTTTTTTCTTCTTCCAGCCAGCTTGGTATGGTGATTAAGAGGAGCGGCCTCTCATCTGGAAAGCTGGCTTTGATTTCCTCACTCCTCCACATGCACCCAGTTGGGTGACCTTGGGCCAGTCATAGTTTTCTGAGAGCTCTCTCAACCTCATCTACCTCACAAGGTGAGGAAAGAGGAAAGAGGAAAGAAAGGTGATTGTAGGCCATTTTGAGACTCCTTCAGGCAGCGAAAAGCAAGGTATAAAGTACCAATTCTTCTTCTTCTTCTTCTTCTTCTTCTTCTTCTTCTTCTTCTTCTTCTTCTTCTTCTTCTTCTTTCCACTAGAGTCCAAAAGCAGCTTGCACTGTTCACCACTGCTCCAGGTTTTTCCCCTCACAGCAACTCATTGAGGTAAGTTAGTATGAGAGTGTAAGTCATTGGTCCACGGTCATCCAGGTCATCCTCTGTGGAACAACGAGGTCCAGGTTTCCCAAATCGTAATCAGACCCTCGAACTGCTACAGTGCACTGGTTCTCCCTCTTTAGACATGTAGGAATGGATGTTGGCTAGCGTTGGCATGCACAGCTGGGGGCCATTTTGATTTTTTCATTGATCAACACCCTTCCCCAAATCCCTGTTTTGATTGCCAATGTCCAAGGCGGTACAGAACAGTTGCTGGACAGCAGGAGCAGGAGGAAGTGGCTGCAGTCATCCTACATAGGGACTTCCTGGAAGTAGAAAGTTGGCCACATTGTCAGTGAAGTTGATGGGCTGTTGGCCTGAACCAGTAGAGCTCTCCTAATGTTGGCTTCAGGCACGGAGTCTGGTGTCACCTCGGATCAGCAGGCTTGCTGAGTAGGGCTGCTAGCTCCGAGTTCGGAGATTCTTGGAGAGGGCGGAGCCTAGGGAAGGTAGGTTTTAGGGAGGATCCTCATTGGTGTATAATGTCAGGGAGTCTACCTTCCAACATGCCCATTTTCTCCTGGGGAACTTGATACTGGCAGATCACCAGACCCCACCTGGAGATGGCAATCCTATTTATGAGGCATCTGGATTGGCCAGGCTGGATATAAAGGCGATTCTCCACATACTAAACAGTATATTTTCGATCCGCTTCAATGCAACTGGATTTTACCATGTGAAGTGGCAAGAGCGTAGGGTAGTGCAGTGTTTAATCTGGAGAACCAGGTCTGATTCCCCGCTCCTCCACATGCAGCCAGCTGGGTGACCTTGGTCTACTCACAGTCCTGTCAGAGCTGTTTTCACAGAGCAGTTCTACCAGGGCTCTCTCAGTCCCACCTGTTTCACAGGGTGTGAGAAGAGGAAGTGAAGGCGATTACAAGCCACTTCGAGACTCCTTCCGGTAGTGAAAAGCATGGAATGAAAACCACACTCTTCTTCTTCTTCTTCTTCTTCTTCTTCTTCTTCTTCTTCTTCTTCTTCTTCTTCTTCTTCTTCTTCTTCTTCTTCTTCTTCTTCTTCTTCTTCAAAATGTACTTGCAAACGGCTGCTGAAGTGGATTGAAACTACATTATTTAGCATGTGGGAAAGTGCCCTGTGGAGTCTGACGGGAGAAGAACTTTCCACCTGCGGTACGTGAGATTTTGGATGAAGATCCACTTCCAAGAAATGACTGTAGAGGCTCTGAGGGGGGAGAATTTCCATTCCAGACATTCTGCAGGGCAGAGCCTGCCAGGGCTTTGGCCTAACTGGGGCCTCTTTTATCACCCATCTCCCCCTGAGTAGCCCTATAAACTTTAAATGCTCAGGCCTTATCTGAAAATACATCTTGCTTACCGAAAGCAAATGCAAATTCCTGGTTAAGACATTTTGGGGGGATTTGGTCGTTTAAAAATCCATTCTTGACTTCCCGCCCATGCCTACCCCTTGCAAATCCCCTCTACTCCTCCTCTTCCCCTCCAGGCCTGTCACCCGTTTTATTTAAGCACTTAGCTTCCTTCTAATGAATGAATTGGCATTTCATATTACCTTATTATCCTATCAAGCCGAATGCATACTCAATAACATTAACGGTAATTTCTCATAAAGAGACATTATCGATCGGGGTGCTACCTGTAAGCATCGAAAATTGCCGCCCGCACGGAGAGCCGTCCGCATCTGGGGCCTGAAGAATTAAAGAAAAATTAAATTTGACAGCAGTAAATTCGTGGGCACAATCGAGGCGCCAATTTATATGCAAAATGAAATGCTTTATGAAAATTTCCTCTATTTTCTCACGGAGATTTGGGGGAAGGAAAAGAGAGAGAGAGAGAGAGGGAAAGAGATTTCACTAGATGCTTCTTCCTCTAATATCCCACTACTTAAATATTATACCACAGCTACGGCCGACTCTCTTTGATGTATAAATAATCAAGTTAAATTATATGCAGTGAGGAGACCGGTTGCTTCGGCATTCTTATTTTACAAAGTAATTTCTACCCTAGAGGGTCAAATTTCCCTGACAAATTCTTAATTACTATGTTGCAACAGAAGCAGAATCTATTTGTGCATAAATCCCGAATGTTCCCATGTGGTAAGTAACTAATATTACCAACCATTTCGCTTGGCCTGTTCACTGAACTCCATAATTAGATAATACTTTTGATGATGGTACATTTGAAGTCTTAATCCATTTAATTTTTTATGAGATTTTTTTTTTATTTTAATAGGGGTGCGTTAGTGACCGCTGCCTATTTAAAAAATCATTAAAATTCTGTCCACAGCAGTCTTAAAGATTAAAGATTACTAATATGGCATTCATAACCTTGCTGGTTTTCTTGAAATCCAGGGTTTAAGGTAAATGGTAAAGGTCATTTAATATGTTAGCTCCTAATTATAAGCCTGGGTAATCGGTTCCTTTTCTAATTATCCTGAGATATATATATATATATTTATATATATATATAAAGTTCTATTGTTTGGCCTGTGAATCAGCTGTGGGTTCTCTCTCTCTCTCTCTCTCTCTCTCTCTCTCTCTCTCTCTCTCTCTCTCTCTCTGCCCTCATGTTATGGTGGTTGCTTAGCAGGGTGCAGGAAGCAGAGAAGAGCACCGAGGTAGGGGAAATAAATAATCCCGGAATTAAGACCCTGAACATTGATGAAAGTCGGTAATGCATGATGATTAACTGGATAAAAGTGTTTGTTTGGATGCGGCGACGGTCTTGCCTTGGAGCACCTCACAAAAGATGCCACCTCTATTTGCTGGCAGAAAATGAAGGGGGAAAAGGTCACCGGAAAGATTAATACCTTTTGAGTTGAATACCAAACGCTGACACATAAGATGAAGGCCTTTCGCAAACGTGCAGGAGACCAGGAGGAAGCCGTCGCAGACGCACCAAGAGGAAGGAGATTAGGGGCGCTTTAAGATGTGCCGTGGCTTTCTTGGGGCAGTTGGCCTGATGAGGAGGGTCTACAGACTGACCAGAGGTGAATCATGTACTCGCAGTAGCTGGATGCTTTAGGCCAGGGGTAGTCAACCTGTGGTCCTCCAGATGTGCATGGAGTACAATTCCCATGAGCCCCTGCCAGCGAATGTTGGCAGAGGCTCGTGGGAATTGTAGTCCATGCACATCGGGAGGACCACAGGTTGACTACCCCTGCTTTAGTCTGATCCAGCATTGAGGTGGTGAGCTCCCTCTCACTGGATGTCTTCAAGCAGAAGATTGGACAGATCCTTATCATGGATGCTTTTAGATTGATCCTGCACTGCGTATGTTGACCGGTCCCCGGTGATAAAAATTTGGGGACCCCTGGGTTATAACACCATAGTCCACCTTCCCAATGTGCCATTTCCTTGAGGGGAGCTGATCTCTGTAGTTTGGAGATCAGTTGTAACTCTTGGCCAGGGGACCAAGCCCTGTGAGGAAAGGCTGAGGGACTTGGGAATGTTCAGCCTGGAGAAGAGGAGGTTGAGAGGGGACATGATAGCCCTCTTTAAGTATTTGAAAGGTTGTCACTTAGAGGAGGACAGGGAAAGGTTCCTGTTTTCAGCAGAGGAGAGGATTCATAGTAATTGGATTTAATTATGTGTAGAACGATACCGGTTAGATATCAGGAAACAATTTTTTTCACAGTCCGAGTAGTTCAGCTGTGGAATTGGCTGCCCAAGGAGATGGTGGGCTCCCCTTCACTGGCAGTCTTCAAGCAAAGGTGGGATACACACTTTTCTCGGATGCTTTAGGATGCTTTGGGCTGATCCTGCGTTGAGCAGGAGGTTGGACTAGATGGCCCATATGGCCCCTTCCAACTCTGTGACTCCCCCTCGTTCCCAGTCTCAAAGCAGCAGCTGGACAGATCCTTATCTTGGATGCTTGTGGCTGATCCTGCATTGAGCAGGGGGTTGGACTAGATGGCCTGGATGGCCCCTTCCAACTCTCTGATTCCAAAATAGCTGCCTAAGGAGGTTGTGAGCTCCCCCTCACTGGCAGACCTCAAGCAGTACCTGGACAGATGCTTATCCTGAATGCTTTAGGCTGATCCTGCCTTGAACAGGATGGCCTGTCTGGCCTCTTCCAGCTCTATGATTCTATGATTCTAGCTATCCAGGCATCACTTGGAGGTCAGCAACCCTAAGAAACTATTCAAGATTCCTCCTCTGGGCTTCCCATTCCCCTGATTATTAAGGTATCAAAAATAAGCAGAGCAATAGCTCTTAAGGTATGCAGCACAGGGTTAGTCCCATAGAATCATAGAATCATAGAGTTCGAAGGGACCATACAGGCCATCTAGTCCAACCCCCTGCTCTACACAGGATCAGCCCAAAGCATCCATCTTGAGAGAAATCCCAAAAAAAAATCTTTAGGTCTCATTGCAAAGTTCTTGCTTGAACTCATGTGCTTCCATGTACATGAACCGAAGCCAGTTTACTCAGTGGTCTTTTTAATGACGAAGGATGACGAAGGATAATTATTTTTAAAATATCAGGTTCCTATTCTAACTATTCTAACTATGCTCATTACACATCTCTTCTGATGCCCCCTACAGGCTATTTTTCATATGCTTTTGAATCATGCACACTACAGATCTTGCATATCCCCACACAAATAACACTACAAGGTAGGTTAGGATGACAGAGCGATTATCCCAGGTGATGCAATGAGATTCGTAGGTGAGCAGATTTCAAAATGACCCTCCCTCTTTGTAGGTGTGGTCAACGTTCCAATCACACTAGTACTCTTTATTGTATGTGATTTATTTAATTTCTGTACTGCCCATCTCTGCAAGCAAGCTCAGGGTGGTTTACGATGATAAAAACACAGTTAAAACCAATCCCCCCACTCCTTTTCAATATCCTCCACCAGACTAACCAGACTGTGATTCTGCGATTCTGCGATTCTGCGATTCTGCGATTCTGCGATTCTGCGATTCTGCGATTCTGCGATTCTGCGATTGGAAGTGGTCTAAAATAAAGTGTGTGTGGGGGGGGGGTCAAGAAGAAAGAGGGAGGCCCATATAATTTTCAGACAGCTACGGCTTCAACTTAAGCCTGGCAGAAGAATGCCATTTTGCAGGTTCTGCAGAACCTTGACAGCTCCATCAGGATCCAGTTTCCAACTGGCAACTTATTCCACCAGGTTGAGACCAGGCAACTATTTTAGGGCCAGGGATTGCCAACACATTGATGTTAGCAGTGCTGGCAGGGGCTCATGGTAACTGTAGTCCATGAAGATCTGGAGAGCCAGTTTGGCCACCCCTGCATTAGGCTAACAAAAAAAATTACTGTCCCAAGCATCCAGCATCTTTCCATGGCAGACCAGGGATGCAGTCCTTGGATGCCGCTTCTGTTCACATGTTATGATATCGGCCTTTCCTGAGACAGATCCTTTTGGTTTGTCTGCTCTGGACCTTCTGCCTGCCACTCCAAAGAGACAGGCATCAGGCTGGAGGGACCGACGGTTTGCCTCCGTGTTAGGCGGTTCCGCTCATCGCTCGCCATAATTGCCGACGTGTTTATAAGAGGCCGACACCCGAGCGGCATGCGGAGGACAAGTCACCCCAGTTGGCCTGTACTTATTTAAAAGCTACAGCGATCAGTAAATACGCTCTGAAGGCAACACGCCGGGTTGGAAAGACCCGCGGCCTTTCGTGCACGGAGCTCGCAAAAAAAAAAAAAAGGAAAAGGAAAAGAAAAGGCCGATACGAAAGGATTAATGATTAAATAACAAAGGACCCCTTCGCTCGAGAAACCCAAATAGATTTCATCCCTTCCTTCTCTTTCAGCTAACCTTTGAGCGAGAGAAACTTCTGCTGATGCCAAATGACCGAGGAGACAGTAACAACGGAGACCGGTGCCTGGCAGGTGCCGCTGGGTATGTCTCCCCGTTCTCGAGCTGGCTCCCCCTCGCAGACGCCGGTGACCTTGCAAACAGCTCCCAACAAAGGTCGGAATGGATTCATTGATCAGCTAGGCCGAGCAGATGACAGTCTGTGCCTTAATTGAATCCCAAAAGGGGGCAGCCTGGGTTTTTATTACAGAGGCCAGACGATCGCGCTCATTAAAAGCTCCGCAGACTGTGTGGTTTACTAATTAGTTTATTATACAGACACCTTGACGATGGGCAAAGTTGTCATTTTGCCCTTTATCGCACAGGGGATGTTGTTAAAAGTTTAATCAGCTAACGCTGACCAACTTAGCTTGGCGGGCGCTGGATGGTCATTACTGAGGTCACCCCTGCTGTAGAGATTCTGACAGGGTCACAGCGTGAACCTCCAATAAAAAGAGTGTTACATAAGGTAAGGGGGCACCTGAAAAGGAACCAGGAAGGGGGGGGGGGAGAAAGAGGCTCTGCGAGGAACAGGAAACAGATGGATGGTTAGGACAAGTGAATCTGGCCACCGTTTCTCTTTGCCTCCGTTGCTTTACATATGGCTTTTTCATAATGTGCGAGGGTCTCTTGAAGAAGAAGAAAAAGAAAAAGATTTGGCTCTTATATGCTGCTTTTCTCTGCCCGAAGGAGTCACAAAGCAGCTTGCAATTGTCTTCCCTTTCCTCTCCCCACAACAGACACCCTGTGAGGGAGGTGAGGCTGAGAGAGCCCTGATAATACTGAAGATGAAGAAGAGTTGGTTCTTATATGCCACTTATCTCTACCCAAAGGAGTCTCAAAGCGGCTTCCAATCACCTTCCCTCTCCCCACAACAGACACCCTGTGAGGGAGGAGAGGCTGAGAGAGCCCTGATATTGAAGAAGAAAAGAAGATGTTTCTTAAGTCTTTTAATGGGAATTTTAATGGGGTTTTTAAGACATTGTGACCCACCACGAGCCGCTTAGGGAGTGGCGGGAAATACATTGAAAAATAATAATAATTATAATAATAAGAGTTGGTTTTTATATGCTGCTTTTCTCTTCCCGAAGGAGTCTCAATCCTTCTTGCTGCAGAAGGAGAATTTAAATCTCCCCAAATCCAAAGGGAAATCGCATTCTGTGTAGAGGGCAGGGACTGAATCGATCTGGGGTTGGAAAGCTCCGTGCAGTTTACACCCAGATGTACATTTTGTGTGAAGATTTACCTAATTCCATTTCCCGTCCTATGGCTCTGTTGACGAGTTCTGGATGTGACTGACAGCCACTCCTTCTCTTGCAGGGTCTCAGATGTTTCTCGGGGGACCGTCCCTCACCCAACCCAATTGCTTTGAATTCCAATTCAGGTGAAATCTGGGTGCCAATTCTACCAGATAATGGATCTCAGTACAAAGTGCTGAAGGAAAGAGAGATAGGTCTCTGGGGAGTTGACGGAACAGGCCCGAACTAAAGAAGAGCGCTGAAAATATCCAGAAGATAAATTCTTTTGGGAGAGAGGAACATTTCAGAATTATACCAATTTATCGTATCGCTGAAGATGCAGCCCTCTGACATTTTCTCTTGCCAGCACGAGTTAGCATGTCTTACTAGCAACCCCGGGAATCTTCCCTCCATGACAGATTGGCCCATCGCATCCCAAAGAGTCAAGCAAAACCTTAAAAAAAAGATAGAAAGAAAAGAGAGTCTGCCTTTAACAGTAAAATTAAAAGACTCAAACTTTCCCTTCTACTGTATCTCCCTGAGGCAATGAGAGGATTGTGCATGCGTGTGAGTGTGGTGTCAATGAGGCATTTTCAAATTTCACACATTTAAATTGTCCCGACGCTGACAGCATTTTAAACACATTTAAAGCACATTTCTAAATTCAGATATTCACCTGTCATCTCCTCAACTCGCGCCCCCTCCTACAATGCTTGCGCTTGGCGGAGGAATAGAAGTTTGTGCAGAAAGAGCTGCTCACTTCGGATATATGAGATCCAGCCTTTGAGGGGGGGGAGAAGGAGGGTAATAAGGAAGTGAGCTATCAAGAAACACAAGGAATGAGTCAAGCAATAAATGGATCAGGCCCGGGAATTGAACGATCACAGTTCTCTCCATGCACTTGCCCATCTGTTCAGATTGGTACTAGAGCGTGGCTCTCCATAGGGACCAGGCCCTATGAAGATAGGTTGAGGGACTTGGGAATGTTCAGCCTGGAGAAAAGGAGGCTGAGAGGGGACATGATAGCCCTCTTTAAGCATTTGAAAGGTTGTCACTTGGAGGAGGGCAGGATGCTGTTTCCGTTGGCTGCAGAGGAGAGGACACGCAGTAATGTGTTTAAACTACAAGCACAACGATATAGGCTAGATATCAGGAAAACATTTTTCACAGTCAGAGTAGTTCAGCAGTGGAATAGGCTGCCTAAGGAGGTGGTGAGCTCCCCCTCACTGGCAGTCTTCAAGCAAAGGTTGGATACATACTTTTTTTGGATGCTTTAGGATGTTTTGGGCTGATCCTGCGTTGAGCAGGATGGCCTCTTGGCCCCTTCCAACTCTATGATTCCATGATTCTATGATTCTATGTCCATGGACTACACATGCCATGAGGTCATGCTAGTGTGATTGTAATTGCAATGTAAATGTAAATGCTCATGGTAATTGTAGTCCATGGACATCTGGAGAGCTACAGTTTGGCCATCCCTGTACTAAAGGCCCTGGTCTGTGAGGACCACCTTCTGAATCAAGGTGAGGAGCAGCCCAAGAGGAGGGAGAGGAGAGCCTGTAGCTCAGCAACAATGTGGATGCTAGGCATTCAGAAGGTCCCAGGTTCAATCCCCAGCGTCTCCAGCTGAAAGGATCAGGTGGCAGGTGATGTGAAAGGCTTCCACCTTTTAACCGTTGAGAAACCCTGGACATGGTATCAGCAGGCCACACCTTCCTGCCACGCCCACAGAAGCCACATCACCGGAAGTGACATCACCCAGACACTCCTACCAGATGTGACATCATGCTCCGTCGCTCTGCACCCCTCCAGCAACAGAAATGGCCCAGTATACTACTCTGCTGAGATGGGAACAGGACTGGGATGGGCATCCATGACTCTGTTGCTTCCTGCTACCCCCCCAGTGTAGTTAAATAAGAATGAGACCACATACCTCTCTGGATTCCAGTTACTACAACAACAAGCTTTGCCCTCCCCCTTCCACCCTCTCCAGGCCCATCACCCGCCATTTTGGGAAGGGAGGGCATGTTGACATGACCATATATGGTCATATCATAGATAATTTTTTTTTATTTAATACCCACCGAATCAGCAAAACCCTTCCAGGGTTCCCCCCCCCCCTTAAGAAAACCTGATGGTCTGATTCTGAACCAAGTATTTTCCTGTGCATGTGAATGAGGCAGGGCCTTCTCTGTGGTGGCATCATGACTTACCCACCGAAGGCAGCTCATCTGGTGCCCCTTCAGTTAAGTGTTCAGTCAGTGCCAGGTGAAATTGTCTGCATTTGCTCAGTCATTCTGCAAACTTATTTCAATTAATGCTCAGAATCTAGTTGACTGACCTGAGCTAATTTTTTTTTAAAAGAATTCTTTTTATTACGTTTTATTACTTTTTAAATCACCCCCCCCCCCCCCCCCCCGTTTGAACACTAAAGTTGACGTGTTGACTTTCTTGGGTTCAAATTTTGTTTGTTTTGCCGTATCTCTGATTTAGTTCCTGTCTCCCACTGCTTTATGTTTTCTGTGTTTTGATTCATTTTAGAAAATTGCTCTGACTTTATTTTTATTTTTATCTTGTTAATTGCCATACACCAAATTTAGGTTTGTTTTTTTTTCCCCTGGAAATGCAGCTAATAAATGTCTCATTAAGGAAGCAAACAAATAAACAAACAGAACCTTTTGATAATCTATTTGTTATGAGTGATGTACAAATGTCTACATTTACTGTCACATTTTTCTTAGGGGGCAAGATAATATAGCAGATGTAGAAACAGCAAAATATATACGTTTGGTAGCCCCAGTTTAAAGGAATGCATAAATGACATTCAAATCAGAGTCTTGTCTGAAATGGGAAGATTTGGATTAATTATTCAAAAATATTCCATAGATTCAGGATGTAATGGATTTCATTGTACCTTCAGCGCTTTCCAGATACTGCACTATATTGGTTGTGGAGACGGTTGTTGTTGTTGTAACTAACTTACAGTGACCCTGTAGGGTAGCCTTTCTCAACTTTATTACTATTGAGAAACCCCTGAAACCTTCTTCAGGCTTTGAGAAAGCCTAGAAGTGGCATGATGGTTGGGAAGCAGAGCTGTGGACACGCCCAACCAGGGCCCCTCCCCTTCCCACCATCATTGGCCATTTTGGGGTGATTTACACGGCCATATAGGGTCATATCACCTGATAAATGTTTAACAAATCTAATATATATCTGAATGGGGACATTCCCCTTATCTTACTAGGGTTAGTCCTCTTCTTCATGATTCAGTTTAATCCCCTTTTATAGTTGTTTCTTCCTGGGCCTCTAGCAGCGAATCCCACATTTTAATAACTCTCTGGGTAAAGGAGTATTTCCGTTTGTCCATCCTGAATCTACTGCCCATCAGCTTCATCAGATGACATCGAATTTTAATCTTCAGAGAGAGGGAGGAAAAGCTCTGTTTGTCAACTCTCTCCTCCCATGCTTCATTTTATCAATCTCCATTGATACCAAGCATAACTCTCTAACTTGAATTCTGGGCACTCCAAGTCCTGGCAGAAACACTGCAGCTATGAGCCTTGCCCTTCAAGGATGAAACAGATGAGGGGTCCCTAATTTCTCCCCTCCCCAAGGAGAAAAGCTGTGATTTCTTCCTGTGGTGTAGTAAATCAAAATCACCTTATCAGCCACTCTGCAACTGTATGTGGAGGAAGGGCAAGAGACGGAAGGTGGGATTTAGACATGGACATTTTCCCTCTTCAAGTCCAGTCGGCCTAACCTTCTTCCCCGAGAAGCTTATCTCGTAGGATTACAGCCTAAATCAATGTGGAATATTTGCCCAGCAAACGTCTTAAGGCCACAGCCTTACGGCGGGTGGCATTTTCATAGAAGTCGTAGGAAGGAAGATTCTGGCCTCCTGCAGTTATTAAAGATCATTTGACCTTCTTTACATTCCAAACAAAAGGACTGGTCTGAGGCGGTGGCAGGGGCTGAGAAGACAGGTCCTCTCGGCTTTCGCCTGGTAGGCAAACTTAGGGGACTGCCCCAAGGAACTCTGGGCCGTAGAACTTCAGTATGGTAGTCAGGGTCAACCTGTGGCATTTTGAGACTTATGCTCGGCAATCCCAAAAGCTTTAGCTGTACCTACAGACTAGGGAGAGTTCTGGGGTTGTTGGTTTTCTTCTCTGTTCCCTTCTTCCCCTTGGGGAGGGATGGCTTTTAAAAAATGTTGTGTGTTGAGCTGTCCATCTGAATGCTTGCCCACAGTGCTGGAGCTGAGCCTGTTGAAGAAAGACACACAGATCCTTTGTGAAGTTTAATTGGACCAGGCTTTCTCAACCAGGGTTTCATGAAACCCGGGGGTTTCTTGACAGCCCTGGAAGGGTTTTCCGAACGGGTAGGATTTAACTAATGTTTTATATCTTTTTGAAATCTGTTGAACATTTATCAGGTGACATGATCATATTTGGTCATGTTGGCCTACCCCTCCCTCCCCTAATGGCCAATGATGGGCCTGGAGGGGGTGGGGAGGGGAGGGGCCCCAGGCGGGCATGTCTACAGCTTTGCTTCCCAGCCATATTCTGCATTATTGTGCCACTTCTGGGGTTTCTTGAAGCCTGAAGAACATTTCAGAGCTTTCTCAACAGTAAAAAAAGTTGAGAAAGGCTGAATTAAATGACAGTTCCAGGTAACGACACTGTTCCAGAGGTGGTGGTGGTCGGGGGAGGACCAAATAATACCTTTTATTTTATTTATTTATTCAATTTCCATACTGTCCTCCCGGGAACCTGCTCAGGGCAGTGTACATCATACAATGTATAGCAAAATGTTTAAAACTACAATAGCGTCATAAAACATTTCAAGTATTATATTGTTAGGACTAGTGCAATTAACGTAACTTGTGACTTATCCAGTGCTGTTCATCTGGTTGGGCATTAAAAGGAGGGGGAGGTTTCCGATCCTGAAGTAAGACCCCCAGTCTGCGTCTTGGGTCAGGTTTAGGGAGATCAACCTTAAGGTGGGCCCTGGATATATGTTAAGAATTAATTAACTCCCACCCATCTGGAAACACCTTCACAAAGCCCTTGTTGAGAAAGCCTGACCTAAATATCCGAGACCGGGAAGCAGGGCCGGGTTTTCCTATAGGCTAGCTAGGCTTCAGCCTAGGGCCTTGAGATCGAGGGGCCTATATTCCACATTTTTTAGAAAGGTTAGTACCAATCGCAACATATTTCATTTAACATATTGATATATATCACAATAATGATGTATTTTATTATCTCTCGGGTAATTTGCAAACTTAAAAATGGGAGGTGAAGGGGGCCACATATGGGGAATAGCCTAGGGCCTCTTTTCATGTAAATTCGGCCCTGCCAGGAAGCCATCTGGCTCTGAGCATGGGAACGCACAGTGATGGTGGTGGGAAACAATGAAGAACTATCTGCAGAGGTTTCCTGAGCCTTTGGTCAAGCACACCTTAGAAAGGTCATGGAAGGGAGCCCCATGGGGGGGCATACAGAGCAAAATAATGTGTACAACTGTTAGGGATTTGTGGAGAGCTGGACGTATTGAAACGCAAAGTTGTCTGATATTGAATCAGTCCATCAAGGACTGCATTGCCTACTCAGGCTGACAGCAGCTCTCCAAGGCCTCAACTGAGACCCTTCACGTCACCTGCTGCTGGAGATGCTGGAGATGGAACGTGGGGCCTTCTCCCTGCAACCCGGAGGCTCTTCCACCAAGCCACGACCCCCCCCCCCCCCGAAATCTCACCCAAACGGAAATGAAATTTACAAATCAAAAACAAAGTAGGTGACCTTCCGTCATCCCCAGGGGTCCTCAGGAGAACGTTCCAAAGAAGATCGAAGAGGAAAGAAGGGAAGAGGGAAAGTTTTCACTGGCAAAAAAACTTTGGTTCGGGTTATGCTCGCAGCTTTAATGCCGGTCACAATTAAAGGAAGAGGTAACCTTCATCGCTGTTGTAATCATTATTTTTAGACTGTAGAACTGTGCTAGCCCAACTGAGAAAGAGGGGCCTTAAAGAGCATTGCGGCCTGTAGAACAAAAAAATTCTCTCTCTCTCTCTTTCCCTCTTTCCCTCTTTCTCTCTCTCGGGTTTTCCCTTTATAAAATAAAAATGCTGACTCAACTTTTTTCGCCTCCCGTTGACGGTGGAGCGCTCGCTGTAATAAAGATAACCACGAAGGTTAGCGAGGGGCCATCGAGACCCCTGTGATCTGCTTGCGGGTGGAGTGTCCGTGGAGATTCATTCAGTTCTACAGCACCTCAAAGTGCGAGGAAGAAAGGGTTTCATTCCGACTGTAGAAGGCTCCTTTTCATGAGAGCCTTCTCAAACGCTTTCCCTTTAACGAGGCCCTGGTAACTAGCGCCAGATGACTGTATAATAAGGCTCGCGGGTGCTCAACCAAGGAAACTTTCGGAAAGGGGAAGAAAGTTCGTTGATGAAAGTAAGATGGGGTTTTTTTTTCTTTCTTCCTGTGCATGCGAGGAGCAGGTTTCATCTGGATTCTGGTGCCTGTTGAATGAGGGACAACAGGGGACCGGGCCACGAATCAGAATTCCCCCTGCTCTGTCTTCCTGAAAGGGAAGAGACGAGCTTCAAAGGGAATGAGAGTGACAGGAAATCCGACAGAAAGGTATTGTACATTCTCGCTTCGGGTCACAGTCATGGTTTGCATTGCTGAGCAAAGTCTTTCTAATTTAACATTTATGAACTCCTCCGTTCTAGGGTTCATCCGGGGAACGCTGCAGAAAGTTGGTGGCGAGAGGCAAGCGTCGAGCGTGTGTCTTGTGTGTGCTGGGGGAAGGCGGGTCTGCTTCCAGGTACCTGAAGAAGGCCTCTGTTGTTTTCAGTGCAGGCACTTCTTTAATCCTTAGGGTTGCCAACTCCTTAGGGTTGCCAACTCCTTAGGGTTGCTTTTGGGGGTGCAGCCCAAGTGAGGGAAGGGTTTGGGTGGTGGACCCTCACCAGGGTACAATGCTATAGAGTTCCCTTTTCAAAGCAACCATTTGCGGCTCATTTGCTCTCACTGGCTGTCTTCAAGCAAAGGTTGGATACACACTTTTCTTGGATGCTTTAGGATTCTTAGGGCTGATCCTGCGTTGAGCAGGGGTTGGACTAGATGGCCTGTATGGCCCCTTCCAACTTCTATGATTCTATGGTTCTATGATTCTAGAGTATTGATATCTGTGATTTAGAGCAGGGGTAGTCAACCTGTGGTCCTCCAGATGTTCATGGACTACAATTCCCATGAGCCCCTGCCAGCAAACACTGGCAGGGGCTCATGGGAATTGTAGTCCATGGACATCTGGAGGACCACAGGTTGACTACCTCTGATTTAGAGGCCGTTTGGAATTCCAGGAAGTCTCCAGGCTCCTTCTGGAGGTTGGCAACCATACTTTAAGATTCTCTGTCTGGAAAGGTGAGGTGGAGAAGGACTTTGGTAAGCCAAGGTTTGAAGCCTGGTGCAGCAGACTGAGGTGGTAAAGTGTTGAGATGGTAGCTTCAAGACCCCTTAAGATTGCTTGTGGAGAATGGCATTTTTTGAATGCCTGCTATTGTCATTCACCTGCTATTGTCATTGGCTGCTATTGTCATTCGGCATCTGAAAGCACATCACTTGCTAATATATAGGACCGATGGATTTAAATTCTAGCTGCATCTGAAGCTGTGAGCAATGACTCATGAAACTCCTACCCTGCCACAGATTTTGCTAGTCTTTTATGGTGCACCCTGGCTCTTTTCTATTGTTCAGAAAGAAACAAAAACACAATCAAACTCTTTTGGGGGTGGAAAACCAGAACAGCAGAAATAGAGGTGGTCTAGAAGCTCTTCCCATGCATTGCTGTTTGTTTTTTGTTTTTTTTACTAGTAAAGTGATTTTTATTTCCTAGAAGAAGCTTAGAAAGTGGCATTTTTCAATCTAGAGTGGGCCAGTTTGGGCTGCCAGCTCTGGGTTAGGAAATACCTGGAAGCCACTGTGTGAGACTGGATGTTGGACTAGATGGACCACTGGTCGGATCCAGCACTGCTCTTCTGATGTTCTTATGAAGGCCTCAGCCTTTATGTCCTTTTGTTGGTCCTCCAGAGGAACTGCTTGGTCACTGTGTGAGGCAGGATGCTGGAATAGATGGACCAGAGGTCTGATCTAGCAGGGCTCTTCTGATGTTCTTATGAAGGCCTCAGCCTCTATGTCCTGTTCTTGGCCCTACAGAGGAACTTGTTGGGGCCATTGTGTGAGACAGGATGCTGGATTAGATGGACCACTTGTCTGATCCAGCGGGGATATTCTTATATTCTTGTCAGGGGAAGTCCTCGGCTTCTTAGTCCTGTGGTTGGCCCTCCAGAGGAACTAGTTGGCCCCTGTGTGAGAAAGGATGCTGGACTAGATGGACCACTGTCCTGACCCAGCTGAGCTCTTCTTATGAAGGCCTCAGCCTCTATAAGGAACCCTGCTGAGGAACTGGTTGGCCCCCTGTGTGATGCTGGACTAGCTGGACAGGATGCTGGACTAGATGGACCACCAGTCTGATCCAGTGGGGATAGTCTTACGTTCTTATCATGGAAAGTCCTCGGCTTCTAAGTCCTGTTGTTGGCCCTCCAGAGGAACTGGTTGGCCGCTGTGTGAGACTGGATGCTGGACTAGATGGACTGATGGTCTGATCTAGCAGGGCTCTTCTTACTTAAATGGTTCATGGAGCAATTTGTATACACCCCCAAACACCAGACATTACACATGAGTCTCCCAGCAATGCTAGCCTGTAACATCTGACTGGGGACTTTGCATAAGGAAGCTGCACAAACCACCTTTGGAATTACAGTCCACAGATCTTCCTTATTTGTTCTTCTCTGGATGCTACAGGACCATACTGACGGCCAGCTGTAGGAACTACTGTGCAGGTGGTCAGGAGTTTCTGTTTGTAACGCCGCAATCTTCTGTTTGTCACGGATAATTGGGGGGGGGGGGGCTCCATGTGTAACAACAGACCGGCAGCCTTCTGCTTCAGCCCCCGCATCCCTGGATGTGTTTTGTTTGTTCTGCTGATAAACAGGCCAGCTCTTGTTCCAGCATACAGTCTTTCGGAAGCATTAATTTTACATCGGCTTGGTAAAGCTCGCACACACAAAAAAGGTCATCAATAAATAACTGTTCCGAGCTCTTGCATCCAACTACTGCCGACCGTCCTCAACTTGTTGGGTGTTTCTTCTCCTTCCGCCGGTCCAGTGAATCTCATGCCTCCCCCCCCCTTCCCCAGTTTTTCTCACATGTCTGATACAACCCAAGAAATGGTGAGCTGGATTTATGTTAGGGACATTCTAGCGAGCACACTTAGCTGGATGCCCCATTGCCTATTGAGCGCCTAGATATTTTGCTACTGTCAGAGATGTAGAAATAAGCAGCCATATGGCAAGCAATCTGATTTTTTTTACAGCTTACTTTTTGTTTCGGATGCTAGAAATTCCATCTGGGAAGCTGATTCCCCTCCCCCCCTTCCCCGGCGCTACAGCATAAAAATGGATGTGAATGTTGGACGGTGAAGAACAGGGTGTTAGAGGGGAGTTTTACAGATCCCGTAAACCAGGGGTAGTCAACCTGTGGTCCTCCAGATGTCCATGGACTACAATTCCCATGAGCCCCTGCCAGCAAATGGAATTGTAGTCCATGGACATCTGGAGGACATCTGGAGGACTACCCCTGCCGTAGACTACCACAAAGAAATACATGCGCCCTATGCTGCACCAAGCCCGGACTCTCCCGAGAAGCTCAAATGACATCGTACTTGGGTCACATCATGGGAAGACAAGAGTCATCAGAAAGGGCAATAATGCTAGGAAAACCTGAGGTCAGCAGGAGGAAGAAGAAGAGAAGTGGGTTCTTATATGCCATTTTTCTCTACCTGAAGGAGTCTCAACGTGGCTTACAATTTACAATGTTATTAATTAAAGACATCATAGGTGACAACAGGGTATTTCATCTGTTCAGTTACCAGGGCCCCCTCTAAACCCTTTTTGGTTCCCCTTCTCATGTTTTTCAAGTTGTGGCCCCATTCAATTGTGCCGGGGCCCCTCAGGGAGCCATGTGGCCCCTGTTGAGAAGGCTATATCTGAGGCATGGCCCCTTCTTGACATCAATGGTGTCTTTGGTGTAGGTCTTTCCTAGTCCTGGTACCTGGATTATTTGTAATTCATGTGCCTTTAGAACTCAGGAGCAATTGATTTAGGGTCCCATGCACACAGTGTAAGTTCTTAAACAGTCCTCTAGTCCAGGGGTAGTCAACCTGTGGTCCTCCAGATATCCATGGACTACAATTCCCATAAGCCCTTGCCAACATTTGCTGGCAGGGGCTCATGGGAATTGTAGTCCATGAACATCTGGAGGACCACAGGTTGACCACCCCTGCTCTACTCCTTTGGATGGGAGGATCTTAGCTAACATATGATGATTGGAATAGGCTTCAACAGACACCTTGCAGAAACTTGCTACTGGACAAGATCTTCCACCTGGGCCCATTCCGCACACATAGGATAATGCACTTTCAATGTGCTTTGGCAGCTGAAATTTCCTGTGCGGAACAGGAAAATCTACTTCTAAAGTACATTGAAAGTGCATTATCTATTGTGTGCAGAACAGGCTCTGGACAGGTATCCTCAGAACTATATTGCTATACAGTGCAATGCACATTGTGCTTTATATTATAATGGAAGCAGGAAAACACAGGATCTTTCTCTAAGGAGGCTGAGAATTGATTGCACTCGGAAGGTGGTTTCAACCCATGGGGGATGGAAGGGAATCAAAGAGCAAATGAAGGCGTGCAACTGACCTGGAGTTAGACTTTAGGGATTCAGCTCGTGGCTTAACCGACGAGGTAAGTTTCGAGGAGGAATTGAATGGAAGAGAAAGGGCACCATCTAGGTGAGAGCTGAGGTGCTTTCAAATATCTGTGATCCCTGCTGTTCTAATGGGAGAGATTCCCATTTCGATCTGTCCCTTGTGCAAACTAAGCTTGTGGTTCGCCGGTGTTGGCTCCGTTTCCAGTTTCCTTCCATTTCATTCCCGCCATGACACTGTCAGCATTATTTGCGAACTGATAACTCATTCTCGGTGTGCTGCACCTCTAAAGGATGTATCAATGTCATGTACAATTATTGCTTATATTTTACTTACGTGATTTAGAATCGATCTCAGTGCAATCGATAGAAGACGGCATCTGACAAACAAAGCAAGAAGAAGAAGAAGAAGAAGAAGAAGAAGAAGAAGAAGAAGAAGAAGGTGGTGTCTCAAAGCGGCTTACAATCACCTTCCTTTTCCTCTCCTCACAACAGACACCCTGTGAGGTGGGTGAGGCTGAGGCCCATTATGCATGGAGTGGAAGGTCAGCATTCGGGGTGGAATGGCGGTGGCTAAAATCACCAATTATGCACGCTGTAGGCGGCAACCAGGCGCAGAGTCAACGTATGCCACCGAAAAAGCCGCGTTAGTGAGATGTGGAAGAAAGTGGAGCTTCCCGGGACCAGGGCACAACCAGAAGCGGCTCCGGAGTAGCCGTGTGCATAATCGGATACTCTGGGTTTTGCCGCCGTTGTGTTCCGTCCTGTGCGTAAGCGGCTTGCTTCGCTTCTTCCTCCTCCGCGTTCTACATGCCGCCGTTTCAGCGGTTGTGCATAATAGGCCAGAGAGAGCCCTGATATTCCTGCTCAGTCAGAATTGCTTTATCAGCACTGTGGTCACCCAGCTGGTTGCATGGGGGGGAGTGCAGAATTGAACCCAGCATGCCAGATTAGAAGTCCACACTCCTAACCACTACAGCAAACTGGCTTTACAAAAGACAAGCTAATCTAAGAAACCCATTAGGGAAAGTGAGGAATGACAATCACGACAGAAAAAGGATAAGCCCCTGGAAAAAAGCAACAAAATACGGAATATTCGTTCACCCGTCTCTGGAAGGATTGTGAGCAAAGGAGAAAGGGAGCCTTCAGCCCCAAGGGGTTGGTGAAGAGTTATCCCAATTCACAGCCAGCTTATGGCAACCTTATACGATTTTCAAGTCAACAGACTTCAAGCGTGGCCAGCCTTTACCTGTCTCTGTGCCATGACCCACGTCTTCCTTAGTGGTCCCCCATCCAAATGCTAACAGACCAGCCCTGCTTAGCTTCCGAGATCTGACAAGACTGGGCTGGGCTAACCTGTCCAGGACAGGGCATTTAGTGCTATAGCAGAAAAATTGATACGGAGAGCCACAGAAGGGCTATAGCTCGAGAACTACTTGGTGTATGGTAAGAAGTGTGGACTTCAAATCTGGCGAGCTGAGTTTGATTCCACACTCCATAGTGATGCAAGTGGATGCCTGCTTTAGGATGCTTTGGGCTGATCTTGCGTTGAGCAGGGGGTTGGACTAGATGGACTAGATTCTATGATTCTATTTTTTGCACATGTAGGGTTCTGGATAACCTTCCTGTGAAACTGTTCGGCAGGTGTCCCCGACTGTCTGTCCTGAAACCTAACAGGCTGCTTGACTGACTCCTACAAACACGAAAAACTCACCTGCCGGACACATTCGTAGTGACATTTGCAGTATTCCTATTTAGATTGTTTGACTTGGATGTTGAAGACCCGGCTCCGAATCCTCATTTGGGGCTAAACTACAAGGGATTGTAGCCGTGGGTCCATCCAATAGCTCATTCTTGAGATATTTATAGTCTCAGTCCAGATACAGCATGTGGCATGAGCACCCCAGGGGATCTCCCCCCCCCCTCCTTTCAGCAGCAAAGCTGCCCTGAGCTAAACTGCAAATGCTTTTACATGGCACTGGGGGCCCCAGGATGGACCCCTGGCCATCTGCCATGGAAGCTCACGGGATAAACTAGAGCCAGTTATTTTCCCCCAGTCTAACCTACTTCACAGGGTTGTTGTGAGGTTGTCATGGAAGTTGGGAGAACAATTTTTTGGGGAAATAAATAAGACATGGTGGTCAGTGGATCAAAGGGCAGGGAGTCAAAGATTCGGTGAACAGCATGATCCTCTTTCTTGAACAATATTTTGGATCCTGGCCACAGCGCTGGGTTTTGCTTCCTCAGGGATCACCTTCCCCCACTCTCAAATCAGAGTCCAGTAGCGCCTTTAAGACCAACAAAATTTTATTCAAGGTGTGAGTTTTTGAGTGCAAGCACTCTTCCTCAGACTGGGTCAGTCTGAGGAAGAGTGCTTGCACTCAAAAGCTCACACCTTGAATAAATCTTTGTTGGTCTTAAAGCTGCTACTGGACTCTGATTTTATTGTGCTACTTCAGACCAACACGGCTACCCATTTGAATCTCCCCCTCCCCTCTCTCTCTCTCATTCTCTCCCCCCTCCCAAGTCTCCCCCCCCTCTAATCCTGTCTAGATAGTTCTTCTCCCCCATCCTCTCCCCCTTTCCAAACGGCAAAAGTTTACACAAGTTATGCAAAAAGTTTGGTGCTGACATTTTCCAGTGTGTTTTTCTCTCGGTGTGTGTGAAATGCAGTTTGTAATTGAAACCTGGCAGGGGGTGCTATTACACTTCAATAATATTTGCGAGCCCAACTTTCCATAGCGCTTGAGCCAAGTATATCTCTCCCTCCAGTTTAAAGAGGAGGGGTGGTGGACGGGGGGGCGGTGGGGAGGGAGGGACAAATCGACGTCTATTACCCCGTCACACTTGTGCTTGGTACAACGCTTGGCATCCCTAACAGTTTCACAAACCTTCCCTAACAGGAAGCTGATTCTCTAAGTAGGGGATCCTAATTTGATTTTTTTGTCTCCCTTGCAGTTCGGCAAAATGAGAAACGTGCCGTTCCCATATTGGCTTTACTCCTCTCTGGCCCTGCGAGCAGCAGGTAAAAATCTATTCGGCACGCTGCCCATTTCATTCATTTGAGCTCTCAGTGGCCGCCCGATATTGCAAACGAGGTTTTCTTAGACATTTAGATGGCTGCTTCTCGAGAACTTATATTCGAATTAGAAAGGGGGCCGAGCCCAAGGCATCGGTCTAATTCCTCGATCGCTCCAGATGGACCTGACCCGTGACGGCTGCAGGGGCTGCCGCTCTGAAAAACACTCCTCTGGTTCTTTAGGTAGACATTCGAATGAGTTTCCGAGGGCGGCGGAGGAAGCAGAGTTGGGGCGGTCAAAATTAGGGAGGTGGACGTGGCTACAAAAATCTTCAGAAGCCGTCTGATTTGAGCCATTTACTCCAAAGAGTCATGATCCGAATGGAACCATGGTTAGATGTTCTTGAGTGCAGGTGACGTACAAAGGTGTGCATCTATATAGGTTGGGCATCCCCAGTTTTGTTCAGTCTGGGGGCACTGCAGGAATTTTGAGGACAGCTTGTGGGCACCACCAAATAATGAATCACCTGCTTTTCCCATTAAGAACTCCAGTTTTTTTTTTTTTTAACTTGGGGGAAAAATCTATGTATCCAGAAGGGAAGGGACATCTCATGTTTGATGGAATATACAATATCTGTAATGTGCAAGGTTCAACAGCCTTCAAAAAAAATCCTACAGGGGGCATCAGAGGAGATGTTCTTGAGTGCAGTTGACTTACAAAGTTGTGCATCTATATAGGTTGGGTTAGTTTGCATGAACCTGGCCGCCATTCTTGTCTTGCCTTGTTGTGATTAATGTACTATATTTTATTGTTCTTATTACTGTTTTTAGGGGATTGATTTTATGTGACCCGCCTTGAGCCTCCGGGGGAGGTGGGATATAAGTTAAAGGATACTACTACTACTACTACTACTACTACTACTACTACTACTACTACTAATAATAATAATAATAATAATAATAATAATAATAATAATAATAATGTGTAGTTAGCATAGTTAGATCAGGAACTTCCTAGTATTTTTCAAATCATCAATTGCTGAAAGTCTCATATGCCTGAGCGTTCCATCAGGCCAGGTGGAAAGGAAACCACAGCTAACAATAATAAAATCATTTTTAAAGGCCACCTTTCACGAGCTGACTCAGGGTGGGTAAAATCAGACATAACGGTAGAGTTACCTATTCTAGGCTGTAAAACGGATGGGAATTTGGGAATGTCAGAGAGTCCATCCTCCAAAGCTGCTATTTCTTCCAGAGGACCTGATCTCTGTAGTATGGAATTCACTTTCAATTGCAGGAGATCGCCAGGTGCCTGGGGCCTCCATGTGGCAAATGCAAATTAGGATGCTTTGGGCTGATCCTGCGTTGAGCAGGGGGTTGGACTAGATGGCCTGTATGGCCCTTCCAACTCTATGATTCTATGATTAAAGAACAAGCATACCGGCAACCCACTGTGTGGAATTTATTGCAGAGCAGAGTGACAACAAGCACCCAGTTCCCTTAACCTAAGGTAGGGTTGCAGCCTGGAGCTCTTCTGCTATTACAATTGGTCTCCAGATGACCAAGGTTAGTTCTCTTGGAGAAAATAGCTGCATTTAAGGGTGGGTTCTATAGCAATGTACCCTGCTCATATCCTCCCTCTCCACAAATTCCACCCTCTACAGGCTCCATCCCCAAATCTCTAGGTTTTTCCCTACCCAGAGCTAACAACCATAGAAACAGAATCACAAAATCACACAGAGCTGGAAGAGAGTTGGGGCTTTTGGACTTGGCTGAGTCCTGAGTCCCTCTAGAGAAACAGAGCTGCAGAGTAACAGGGAATTGGAAAGTATACAGTAATTAGTTATCTTTGTGGATGAAGCACAGTTCCAGACTCACAGAGTTTTGAGGTTTAAAAGAGAGAATCTTTACTGGGAAGATTATTTACAAACATATATCACATTCATCTGCTTCAGTCTCCTTACTGAAGCAGAGTACAAAAGCTTAAACTATGGTGCAAAGAAAACACATTGCAAGCCCCTATGGCTGGCTCAAGCAGACTACATGCCAGACATCAGCACACGGAGAGCTGAGAGCCTAGTGGCTGCTCCTTGCTTGCTTCAGAGCATACAGGAGCTTCTTCTTTCTGATGAAACAGGAAGTGGGTGAGAGCCCAGCTTAAACAAAGAGATCTCCCAGAACAAGTGCTGGGTTTTTTTCCCACTGCTCATGGCTATAATTCCCAACACTGGCCACCACCCACAACTAGTTGAGCACACAGGTGCAGCTTTGCTACTTCAAGACCTTAACAACAGCCCTTCGAGGCTCACTTCCCCAAATTACTTGGTGGTTGTAGTTCCAACAAAGAGATCACATAGATCACTTCTGCATATCAATATGCCCCTGGCCTGCCCTGATTTGCCATTGCTGCTATTGAACATTAGGATTCGCACCCTTCTTTTTGCTGGATGCATGGAGAAATAGACTGAGCAGAATTTTACTAGCAAGGATTTCAAAGATTGTGTTGGAAGTGACCTTTCTGACTTTATAGGCTCCCATATCCTTTATGGAGCTCGTGAAAAGAGGATTCGATAACTATTGAGAATAATGGCTGACTTGTTAGTTGGAGACAATCTGAATAAAAAACTGATTAGCAGCCAGGCACTGTGGAACCTGTGCAATGTGTTATTTATAGTGTAGGGGAAAGTACCTAACTGACACCTGCATTTGTACACATTTTGTCTCCCCCTCCCCTTTTTTTTTTCATTGAAGAAACCAAATCTCTCTCTTCCTGAGCCCAGGTCTTCCCTCCAATGCTATCCATCCATTTCCATACTGCCCTGCCTACAAAGAACTCAGGGAACCATCTACAGGTCTCCATTCCTCCAGTTTGTTCACAAAGCATAGTGTCCTGCATAGTGCAGGGGGTTGGACTAGATGACCCATGAGGTCCCTTCCAACTCTATGATCAATTGTGCCACTTCTGGGGTTTCTCGAAGCCTGAAGAATATTTCCAGGGTTTCTCAATGGTAAAAAAAACAGTTGATAAAGGCTGCTGTAGCTGAACAGTAATTCTGAGGGAGCCCCAAGCCCCACCTGAAGGCTAGCCTCCCTGTTAATTGGCTGATGGACAGCTTACAACTGTAAACTCACTGAACATCCTCCATCTCCATGGGAATTGATACAGATTGAAAGGGATTCCTGTTTTGTAGGATCGATCCTTTTATCAAGCATCCTCTTTCTTTTCATTTCATTGTTGTGGGCATTCTCCACTGAGTGCATTCCCCCCTCCCCGCCCCGAAATTGCTTCCTTCGATGAAATAGAGGGAAACTTTTTTGAGGATTTTTAAAAATATAAAAACAGATTTTTAAACTTTTATTCTAAATTAAACATCAAACCAGGGAAGGGAGAGAAGCATGTTTTTATTTTATTTTTTCAGGGGGGAAAAAAAAAACCTCAGGCAGATGAAAGCTCCGGCGATAAATAATTGACACGCCAGCCGTTCCCGTTGAACACTGGTGGATGTAACCCTCGATGAGATCCTAAAAAGTGCTTTTGTAGAACAAGAGGAGTCTCAAGCATCCGAATAAAGCCACCTTTTCAAAAGAACATGATGAGAAAGAGGAGAACACATAGATTTGGCGTGCCACAACATTTTAGATTCATGCCCTAGTTATTAAGACGCTTTGAAGTCGGGGGCCGCTGTTCAATGCATCAGATCCTGTAATTCATTCACTGGCCTTTGTGTGGAGTCGAGAAAAGTTCCATCCAAAGCTGAAGAAGAAGAAGAAGAAGAAGAAGAAGAAGAAGAAGAAGAAGAAGAAGAAGAAGAAGAAGAGTTGGTTCTTATAAGCCCCTTTTCTCTACCCAAAGGATTCCCAACAAGATCTCCTTCCCTTTCTTCTCCCCACAACAGACACCCTGGTAGGGAGGTGAGGCTCAGAAAGCCCTGATATTACTGAAGAAGAAGAAGAAGAAGAGTTGGTTCTTATATGCTGCTTTTCTCTACTCGAAGGAGTCTCAACGAGGCTTACATTTGCCTTCCCTTTCCTCTCATCTCAACAGACACCCTGTGAGGTGGGTGAGGCTGAGAGAGCCCTGATATTACTGAAGAAGAAGAAGAGTTGGTTCTTATATGCTGCTTTTCTCTACTCGAAGGAGTCTCAACGAGGCTTACATTTGCCTTCCCTTTCCTCTCCTCTCAACAGACACCCTGTGAGGTGGGTGAGGCTGAGTCACCCAGCTGGCAGCATGTGGGGAGAGTGCAGAATCGAACCCGGCATGCCAGATTAGAAGTCCGCACTCCTAACCACTACACCAAACTGGCTATCAAACCACTACGCCAAAAGACAAAAGGAGCGAAGAGTGAACTGCGTATTCTGTACTAAACCACTCAGAGGCCTGACAGGATTTTAAAAATGGCATCAAATGACTGTTTGAAAAGTTGTTTCCGTGTTCCAGCTGTGATTAAAGAGGCACACTCTGGAATAGGAGATCATTCTGACAGGTATTCGGTGGCTGTCGGCGAACAGGGTAGCAAAACATTGCCCCCCACCCCTAATCTCTCTCAACTCACACAGGGCGGACAAGATCTCGTTGTCAAGGAAGATGTGGCTTAGGCTCTTGTCAGTCCTACTTATTTTATTTATGACTTCAATTACCTTATATCCCACCTTTCTTCACAGTGGGGGCCTGAGGTGACTTACACCCTTCTCCTGAGCACCATTGTATCTTCACAACACTGAGAGGAAGGTTAGACTAAAGAAGGGGTAGTCAACCTGTGGTCCTCCAGATGTCCATGAACTACAGTTCCCATGAGCTCCTGCCAGTGTTTGCTAGCAGGGGCTCATGGGTATTGTAGTCCATGAACATCTGGAGGACCACAGGTTGACTACCCCTGGACTAAAGCATGGAAACACCTCATGGTCAACCAGCCGGTTTGCCATGACAGAGTTGGGAGAACCCCCTGAAACTTTCTTCATATTCAAGAAACTGCTGATTATGGTTAGGAAGCTTAGTGATGTACACGGTCACCTAGGGCACCTCCCCTTCGCACCCCTTCCAGGCCCATCATTGGCCATTTTGGGAGGGGTGGGTGGGTTGATATGGCCAATATACGGTCATATCACCCAATAAATGTTTAATAAATTAAACCTTGGTCTGCGTGAGGTATGCCTGGCCTCAACCAGGGACAGGGCTTTTTCCTGAAACCCTGATTGCGAAAGCCTGTTCTAGAGAATTGTAGGTTGTTTATTTCACCCACACAATCTCACAAAGTTGGCAACAGGCTCTGATATCATCTGGACACCCCTCATTGTTTCGTTCTCTCATGAGGCAGCAATATTAAATTGCCAAGTTTATAATATCTTTTACAAGGCAAAAGAAAGAGAGAGAGAAAAGAATGAATTGGTTGGCATCTGTTTTGCTTTTTGTAAGCGGCCTTTCCCCCCTTAGCATATTCTCTCGGATTCCGCTTGCCTCTTTTCCAGTCGGCAAATATTTTTCATTCCTATTAATTCCCCCCCTCCTTGATCACAGCAACAGCCAATCGAGGAACTCATGGGGGACCTGCTCCGTTTTCATTTACGGTGGGAGTAAAGCTGTAGCGAGGGCTTCCATTTGAGTCATCGAGAGCGAGCGGGAAAGAGAGGGAAGAATTTGGTCCACCAAACCCACTCTTTATTCTGACAAGTCTATAGCCCGACTCCCTAATGAAAAGCAATAAGTACATAGTTATTGAGCTAGTGCAACGTTGAAAACATGGGGCTTTCTCGCCCCGTTGGCTTCTGCTGTGCTAGAAGGTTGCAGAGAATCGTTGTTTACACCAGTGCTTTTGCTGCCCTCAGTTCAGATGGGAAATCAGTAATTTATAAAAGGGCACCGGGAAGCTTTAGATTCTCCGACTGATCTGTTCATCCTAGAGCATTTCCGTGGCTCCCGTCCCCAACATACGACTTGTTTCAAGGATAAAGAAAAGCAGGAATGGCAGGATCATGAGTCCACGGTGGCTTCTTTTCATTCTTTCTTCTCCCTCCCAACCGTCGGTGCTCCCCGAGGTGCAGAAGATCCCAGTTCAAACACCTTCTTGGTCATGAAACTCTGTGGGTGGCCTTTGAACAATCACTCTTTCTAATCTACCTCGCAGGGTTGTTTCTATGGATGAAGTGCAGGGGAGGATTAGCATGTAGGTTTGTGGAAGAAAGGGAAAGAGAAACGGGATAATGGCTTTTGTGAATGAAATCCAGGTTGTTTCCATGTCTCTCACGTTACCAGAAATGCACTTACACACGTGCCCTGTGATATGTGCATATTCAGCTTTGGGTAATTTGCTTAGTGACAGGTGGTAACAGAACAAAAAGGATCCAATGTTTACAAGGTGATTACACCCTTAAGAACTCAAGGCAGACACAAAGAATTATAGTAAAAAATAGTAATAATCTTTATTAGAAGGAAAACAACAAAACTGGCAAAAATATAAGTAGCACACTAGCAATCAGGCAGATATGGATAAATAGAGTGGGGAAAGAGGTTTGGGTATAATTTACCGGTCTCGATGAGCAGAGAGGCAGAGAAAACAGCAACACAACCAGCATGCAGGGTGTTCTGAATGGATCCGAATCAGAAGATACGAGGTGGCTTTGTAAAGCCACTGTTTATGTTTTGGGGGAGTGGCCTACGTGATGTAACCCAGGTGACCACATGATGGAATTTTCCATGGAGAAAGATGTTGGCCAGGTCCGGAGTTGGATGTTGACATTTTATTATTGTCAATTAAGGCACCTTGGGCTAAGGAACTGTTCGAAAATGAAACAAAGTGTTTAAAAAAAAAAACAGCCCTAATTCCCAAATTATCCAGTTTTCAATTCCTTTGGATGGTTTACGGGACAGTTGTAAGATTTTGAATTTAAATTTTGGAGGCCAAAAATTAACTACAGCTCCCTCCCGTGAGATCTGCCATTCGATCATAGTATCTGAGACTTGATAGATAGGATTGTCAGTTCCAGACCAGGAAAAACTAGGAGAATTGGGGGGGGGGGAGGAGCCTGAAGAGGGTGGAGCTTGAGGAGGGAGGGGAATGACTTCAGCAGGGTATAATGCCTTGGAGTCTATCATCCAATGTGACCATTTCTTCAGGTGAACTTATCGCTGTCACCTGAAGCTCAGTGGTTGTAAACCCAAGAGACGCTCCTGCCTCAAATCACTTCCTTTCTCCCTCCCCCCTAGTCCTCATCATGCATGGCAGGAAGGTGTGGCCAGATGACATTACTTCCGGCCCAGTTCTAGGGCTCCTTGAAGCCTGGATAATACTTCAGGGGATCGTCCACAGTCAAAAGGATGAGAAAATAATCTGTTTTTAATTATTGATTGGATTCCTACTTGTCATCAGTGATATTATAATTGTAGTTCCTTTGTGGGCAGGGTGTTGGACTAGATAGCCCTAGTACCCCTTTCCCGGCCTGAGATTAAATCAATAAAAAGCTCTGAATCCACAATGAAAATGTACTAATATTGTTGCTGTTTGGAAAGCTAGAATTTGCTTCCCAGATCTACTTTGTCACTGAAGTTTTATAGCGGGGTTGGCTTTTTCTTTTCACTCTCTCTCCTGTATGTAAAAGAAAAAAGGAAACTTATTATTTGTAACACTTCTGGTCTAGCTTTTAATCAGCTCCATTCATACCCTTGAAAATATACTATAGCAAGCATTTTTACAGGGGGCAATATAATCATTCATCATATTATAAGACAAGCTGTGAAGACCGTTTGGAGTATTGTTCTGAAAATGAGGTTTGTACCTTTTCATTTTTATACATACGATTCAGCCAGCAGCCCCAGAACCAAACAAAGGCTGTGCTCAGAAACCATCTTCCCTTTGCTTCCATTGAGCTCAGCCTTTCTCGGCTTTTTTTTTAACATTGAGAAACCCCTGAAACATTCTTCAACAAACCCTAGAAGTGGGGCTACCATGCAGAATATGGTTGAGAAGCAGAGCTATGTCTCAAAAAGGAATCCAGGGCAGCACATATGGAGGGAAGGCAGCATGGAATAGACCAGACTTGTCAGATCTGGGACGCTAAGTAGGGTTGGTACTTGGAAGGGACACGACCAAGAAAAACTCTGCAGAGGAAGGCAATGGCAGACTACCTCTGCCTCTCACTTGCCTTGAAAGCCCCTTGCTAGGGTCACCATTAGGCTAGATGAGAGAACACCAAGGAAGGCTCTGCAGAGGAAGGCAATGGCAAACCACCTCTACTTCTCACTTACCTTGAAAGTCCCTTGCTGGGGTCACCATAAGGCTTGGATAAGAGACAAACAAGAAAAACTCTTGATGACATGCTGACATTACCTGGAAGAAGAAGAGTTGGTTCTTATATGCAGCTTTTCTCTCCCTGAAGAAGTCCCAAAGCAGCTTACAATCATCTTCCCTTCCTCTCCCCACCACAGACAACCTGTGAGGTAGGTGGGGCTGAGAGAGGTCTGACAAGACTGCTGTGTGAAAAGAGCTCTATCAGTGCTGTGACCAGCTGGTTGCATGTGGGGAAACGCAGAATCAAACCCAGGTTGCCAGATTAGAAGTCGGCACTCCTAACCACTACACCACCTGGCTCTCACACCAAGCTGAAAGTGACCTCAGCACTCTGGGGACATTGGGGATGGGGCACTCTGGCTTTTGGACAAAACCATAGAGTTTTGCCCCAAATAAGAACACTGTCCCAGTAGGTCAATCTGGGGTGAGCCTCTTTTTTTTGCCTCTGGGTCTCAGAAGGTGTCCAGTTAAGCCAGGGATCCTCAAAACCATGTCCACAGATGCCATGGCACCATTGGCACCTTTCCTGGTTCTTACCAAGTGTTTTTAGAAACTAGGCAAAGTCAAAAGGGGCTTTCACCTAGCAAGCCTTCTGAGTGGCCATTGGAAATTGGATTGAGTGTGCTCCTTTATCTTAAATGCTGCCTTGGCAGCACTTGCCCCCAGACCCCAAAAATCTCATTGTGTGAATGAAGCTAAACTCCAGCAGCCATTTTGTGGCTGTCTCCACCTTCTGTGGCAGCCATTTTGTGGCTCGGATTATGTTGCTGCCTCAGAATTCCAAAGGTGCCCAACAGGCTCCAAAAGATTGGGGACCCCTAAACGAAGCTATCACCAGATGCTAGGCAGGATTAGAGCGCACGAATAACAGGTCAAGTTGGCTTGAATATCAGCACATCTGCTCTTGTTTTTAAAGGAATTAATGACTCTGCACATGGCATGGGTTTATGAAAGCAGTCTTGTGGCTAATGCCAAGTAATGCTTTTCCTCCGTGCGCACTGTGACTCTACCAAGCCATTCTTTTACTGCAAAAAAATGGGCCACGTTTAATATATGGTAGGAAGCTATTGCATTGGCGGCAGGCCCCCTATTCCCTAAAACAAACGATTTAAAGCCCCATTAAACAAATATCTTTCATTCCTGGCATCTGATCCCAAGTCTGCTACATGCTCTTTAAGCCTGATTTATGGCAGAGGGCATCCGCTGGAATTATCTGATTAGGACCGTTGTAAAACACTATCAGTGTCACTGGGATTTTTTTTATTTTATTTATCACAAGGTAATAGTTGGAGCAGTTGAGTCCTGCTCCCTGTGATTATTGCCAAAGCCAGATTCCTAAAAGGATTAGGATCTTATGCTACTTAAAGGTCATGCAAGAATGCTCCATCTCAACATGCTCAAGTCCGATTTTAGTTATGGGCCCAGGTTCGGATTCCCACTCTGCCATGGAAGTTTGCTGGGCGACCTTGAGCCGATCACGGACAGTTGGCCTTGGTGGTGGAGTTTAAATATGCAGATAGGACAGAGCATCAGGCTGATTAAAGACTAAAATCATTTATTTAGGAAGAGAAAGAACTGTGTATAGAAAAAGAGAGACGGAGACCTAACTGTCAAGCTAGCTGCAGTCTTCTTTTCAACTGCTGCTCCAGGGGAAAGCAGGGAGGAAATGTGCTTAAAAACAAAACAAACAAACAAACAAACAAACAGGAAGTCTTCTGTTGAGCAAATCAGGATACTGGAGGAGATATTTTGAAAATCACCAAGAAGTTCCTGTCCTGTGTGTTCAAGTGGTAAGACAAGCAGGCGATGAGACCAGGGCACAGATGGGTTGAAAGAGAAGCCTAAAAGGTGACACAGAGTTAAAGAGGGGGCTTATATCCAGCTTTGCCCCGTGGCTGTCAGATCCGACTGGCATGAAAAGCCTAGTTCACATATAACCTATTCACTAGATTGCCTTAGAGAACCCACTAATCTCTTAGGGAGTAGTTAACTCCTTGGCTACACCTGTTTAGCTACACTTCTGTGTTTGCAGCTGAGAAGGTTCGCCTGTAAAGCACTGAATGTGAATGTTCATTAAGTTTCAGAGCTCTCAAAAAAATGATCAGCTTTCCTGTAGGAATGCCACTTTTGCAAGCTTTACTTCCCAACACGGCCCAGAAATTCTCGACGAAGACATAATCTGGAGGTTTTCATCTGGTGAAAAACAAGAAGAGTTAGTTCTTACATGCCACATTTCTCTAACAAAAGAAGTCTCAAAGCGGCTTACAATTGCTTTCACTTCCTCTCCCAACAACAGACACCCTATGAGGTGGGTGAGGCTGAGAGAGCCCTGATATTACTGAAGAAGAAGAAGAAAGGTGGTTCTTATATGCCGCTTTTCTCTACCTGAAGGAGGCTCAAAACGGCTTACATTCACCTTTCCTTTCCTCTTCCTATGACGCCCTGTGAGGGAGGTGAGGCTGAGAGAGCCCTGATATTCCTGCTCGGTCAGAACAGCTTAATCAGTGCTGTGATTTGCCCAGTAAGCAGCATTGGAGGGGGAGCGGGGAATCAAACACGGATTTGAAGTCGACACTCCTAAGCACTACACCAAGCTGATGCTTCACCTTCTTGCATATTTAAACCCTGCCGATGTACAGATACCAGGACCAGCATGTGAAAGAGCACACTTCATTTGCATGGAAGCCAAGTTGCACTCCAAGTAATGGCACCTTAAATTAAAACTGATTCTCCGCTCCCACCTAAGTGAAACTAAGCAATTAACTGAAGCTGCATCTGAGACAGGCCAACGTTAACGAAGTATTTGCAAAGGCTGCACTACATCCCTTTGCGTTTCCTTTAATAAAACGGTCTCAGGAATGCTGAGCGATCTCATTTGTGGAGCACCAGGAGAGAACATATGCTCACGCTCTCTAGTTCCTCTGAAGGGACAACCTCGGCTTGTCAAAAGCGGCACATCACACCCTTAAGGACCTATCATCAGTGAACCATAGATTTTTGGAAACGAAGGGTGACTCACTGCCTGTTTGTCCTCAGCTAGTAATAGCCCCCTCCCACAGCTGAGCCCTTATTGGGAGGGAGCCCTCAGCAAGGAATGGCTGATAAGGGGTCAGCCCTCAGCCCCTAACTTCCTGCCGCCTTCAGAACATGCTGGGTGGAAACAGAGCTGGCCCCACTCAGTACCTGAGGCATGATGGGAGAGGAGAAGCAGCAGCAGCAGCAGGGGCCCCACTGAGTATCCCTGGAGTGGAGGGAGGGAGAGGAGAAGCAGCAGCAGCATTAGAGGTCCTAATAATTACCTCCACCCTAGAAGAAGGGGGGAGAAGCAGCAGCAGAGGCCGCAGTGATTAGCTCTGGCATGGAGGGAGAGGGGAAGCAGCAGCAGAAGAAGAAGAAAAAAGGCCCCCTGGAAGGGGGGAAGGAGTAGAATAGCTCAGGCATGGAAAGGGGGGGGGGGAGAAAAGCAGAGATTGGCTGATATATCATCAGCAAAAGAATATCACAGCCATTCTAGGGACCCTCCCTAACCAGTGCAGCAGGCAGCTCTTAGAATCACAGAATCATAGAATCATAGAGTTGGAAGGGGCCATACAGGCCATCTAGTCCAACCCCCTGCTCAACGCAGGATCAGCCCTAAGCATCCTACAGCACCCAAGTGGAGGGGAGGAGGGATAAGTCCGCAGCTGGGAGGGGTGAAGGCAATTGCTGTTTTTATCATTTTAAAATTCCTGTTTTTATCATTTTATGTTTTATGGTGATATTTATGTTTTTAAACATTTTTTAATTGAAAGTTTTACACAACCACAAAAAAAGACACAAAACCTATGAAACATTACCACCAACACCCCTTAAAATAACCCCCAATAATAAATAATAAGACACCTCCCCCAATAACCAAAAACATCCAATGACAAAAAACAAACAAACAAAACAAAGAAAAACAACAACATACATTTAGAAAAGAAAATATATATCCTTAATTAAAAATAATGTTAATGAAATACATATTTACATCTAATGTCTTCACTTTAGAATACAATTTATTCTCTTCTTTCTGATAGAGATATATTCCTTCCTTGGCTTAACTAATTTATTCCACATAACCCATAGTAATACTCTCATTTACCTCATGATATTCGTTGTGGGGTTTGTGTCTGTTACCTGCCACAAGCCGTCTATATGGGACTGGCGGGCTAGAAATCAAATGACTAATAAAATAAGTCAGTCAGTAAATAAATAAATAAATAAATGCCTGTTTCTGAGACAATAATTTAAAACATATGTGCAAAGAATAGACTGACTGTTTTTCTCACTACTTGTTTAATGAGCTGGGGAGCAGTGCACAGACCTATGGGTGTTAGGTTGTGTGTGTGTGGGTAACTGCAAGGGCTGTCAGAGGGCTGATCGGGAACACGCATGTGTGAACGACGTTTACTTGAGCTGTCCTGTCCCATTTGGGCATGCGGAAAATCGCCTGCGGAACAGATTCAGGCTGCTCACGAATGGGTCAAGCGGCTCATATTCATATTTTTGATCTTTTATTATTTTTTCTGCGGAGCGCCGCAAGCCAGCTTGCTGGGAGCAGCGGTATATAAATTCAAGAATGAATGAATGAATGAATGAATGAATGAATGAATGAATGAATGAATGAATGAATGAATGAATGAATGAATGAATGAGAAATCGACACTCACCTTCTGGCCAGCAGGGGTTTGAATGTCCTTGCTTCCGTCTGCAGGCCAGTCCTTCTGACTGCAGGTACATTTCCTTGATCTCCATATCCAAACCTGTCTGCGAAAATCATCTCGTATTCCGAAGGCAGGGATCCCCTCCTCCTCCCGCAGCGAACGAAGCAGTTTATGAAAGGCATCGTAGCCATACTGCCGTCCCCAGAGCCTTCCCGTCCGGGCAGATGTTTACGGGGACCTGTCGGCCGAGTCCCCCGTCCCTGCTACTGTCGGCTTGCCGCTCCATATATCATCACGCCCCCCCCCAAATATATAACGAAGTAATAGGAAAACAAGTTTGGATTCCAGAATGAATTCGGTTGATGATGATGAATGAAACAGAAGAGACAGGTTGATTTTCATACGTTAAATGGAACTCCCTCCGTGCCGAGCGCAAAGGAGGGGGAGGGGAGGGAAAGATGGGCGGCCTGAGCAAACATGACAAGGGAAGGAGGATGAATTTATGTACGGTGGCCTAATGTCATTTGAACAAAATGATATTTGTTCTTTGCTTAGGGGGAACCCGAGATCTGTCATTCAGCCGGATGGCCCTCATCCTGCCAGGCACTGAAGCATACCTCCCATTAAATACGACTACCATCGTTCCTAGATCAATACATCTTGCTGATGAAGACTCACCAACCTTACCCTGATTCTAGGTGGCAGACAAAGCCGGTAACTGTTAAAAAGGGCTGGTTTATCTCTCTACCTTGTATAGACTTCACAATTTTACCAGGCTTTTTTGGTGTGAGCCATCTTGGTGTAGAGGTTAGAAGCATGGATTTCGAATCTGGTGAGCCAGGTTTGAGTCCCTGCTCTCCCACCTGCAGCCAGCTGGGTGACCTTGGCCTCGCCACAGCACTGAAAAAGATGTTCTGACCGAGCAGGAATATCAGGGCTCTCTCAACCTCACCTCCCTCACAGGGTGTCTGTTGTGGAAGGAGGAAAGGGAAGACGATTGTAAGCCGCTTTGAGACTTCTTCGGGTAGAGAAAAGCGGCATATAAGTGCCAATTCTTCTTCTTCAATAATATCAGGGCTCATTCAGCCTCACCTCCCTCACAGCGTGTCTGTTGTGGGGGGAGGAAAGGGAAGGCAATTGTAAGCCACTTTGAGACTCCTCCTCCTCCTCCTCCTCCTCCTCCTCCTCCTCCTTCTTAAAATATTAAAATAGTTTTATGATGAAGAGAAACAACTTTGTAAAGAAAAAGAAGAGAGAGAGAAGAACAAAACATACAAAAACCTTTCCCTTCCTCTTCCCACAACAGATGCCCTAGGAAGTAGGTGGGATGAGAGAGCTCTAAGAGAACTGCTCTGCAAGTACAGCTCTATGAGAACTGTGACTGGACCACGTTACCCAGCTGGCTGCATGTGGTGCAGTGGGGAATCAAACCCATTTGTCCAGACTAGAGTCCGTTGGCTCTGAACCACTACACCACGCTGGGTCTCTCAGTCTGCCTGTGGTTCTTGGTTCATTCATTTCTTTCAGGAAGCAAGCAGGGAAGAAGTGTGCTCAAAGGAGCAGGAAGTCTCCAACTGTACCAATCTGGAGGAGATTATTTTAAAAATGCCCCATAACGGACACCCTTTGAGCTAGATGAGGCCGAGAGAGCTCTGACAGAAGTGCCCTGGGACAGCATCTCTAACAGGACTGTGACTAGCACAAGGTCACCCAGCTGGCTGCATGTGGAGGAGCGGGAGATCAAACTCAGCTCACCAGATTAGAAGGACACCACGCTTACTCCCGAATTCTGCTTTGAGCTACTGGGCATATTAAGTCAGAGTCATAAAGTGTACCATTTTCCAAAACATTTTACTGCTTGAAGATTTCTTCTCCGTATTTGGGAATTTTAAAAACTGTCTGTGAGAGTGAAGGCCATCCTTCGTCTCTATGATTTCTGCTTTGGATTTCTGAAACTATTAACAAAGTAAATCATTCACATGTACTTGCCCAGCAGAACACATTTGTGGCTCCCAGCGAGCTGTCTAACATATCTTTCTGCGACTGATAAAAATCATTCTTACAATCATTTATCTCTGGGTTTATGTTTGATTAAAGCACAACAGTTGTTTTTGAACGTCCTGCCTTCGGGGGAACCTTCTCATATTGACATGAGCCAGAGAGTGTGTGCAGTTCTGCCACAAAATGTCACAAAGGATTCTGGGGCAGACTCCATATATCAGGCTGTCCCAGCATGGGTTTCTGGATGGCCTTGGAAGGGTTTCCCAAATGGGTCGGAGTGAATTCACTTTTTTAAATTATTATTAATTAAATTTATAGCCTGTCTGTCTGCCTCCTAGGACTCAAGGCGTGTTACATTAAAAATATATTCCACAAAAATGCTTTAGGATGCTTAGGGCTGATCCTGCATTGAGCAGGGGGTTGGACTAGATGGCCTGCATGGCCCCTTCCAACTCTATGGTTCTATGAAAAAACCCTTAAAACAGCATTAAATTCCCAAATACCAAGATGGCTCAATCCCTCCTACCCCCCACAGTGATCTGACAAGGGGTTGGGTGTGGGCCCTCCACATCCTGGCAGGTGGTGCTTCCTATGAACCTTTCCAGTCAACATTGTAAATGGATGGATGGGTGGGTGGGTCATCAGATGGCTAAAAAACATACATTGTTCATCCGAAAAGTATCCTGGCCGAGTACCAGGTTCTCTTAGATTTATCACTGCACTAGTGCAATCCTCTATTAGTTCAGCGGTGGAATAGGCTGCCTAAGGAGGTGGTGAGCCCCCCCCCCCTCACTGGCAGTCTTCAAGCAAAGGTTGGAGACACACTTTTCTTGGATGCTTTAGGATGCTTAGGGCTGATCCTGCGTTGAGCAGGGGGTTGGACTAGATGGCCTGTATGGCCCCTTCCAACTCTATGATTCTATGATCCTGCATTGAGCAGGGAGTGGGACTAGAAGGCCTGTATGGCCCCTTCCAACTCTATGATTCTATGATCCTGCATTGAGCAGGGAGTGGGACTAGAAGGCCTGTTTGGCCCCTTCCAACTCTATGATTCTATGATTCTATTGTCACCCACGAGGAGAGAGGCAGCGACAGGTACACTCCTGCTGGAAGGGAGCCGGGGGTGGGGGAGTGCAGCCTCTGTGCGGGCCGCAAAGCCCTGTTGCCGCGGCCACCCTCTCATGCCCTCCTACCTGCCGCCCCCTTCAAAACCCATTTTTAAATTTTTTATTTTTTTAAATGGGCTTTGATACTGGTAATAATAATAATTTCAGATGTGGAGCTCACAATCAAAAAAAAAATCAAAGTAGTCAAAGAACCACCATTCTGTCCAGGACCAAGATTCAATCCTGAGTGTGCGTTCTCATGGGTAAACCAAAAGGAAGAAAATGTCAAAAGTCGAAGGAAAGTGTTTTGCTTAGCATTTTACAAAACGCCAGGAAACCACCTGATTTCCATCGGAGGCTCTCCATGATAAGCTTCCAGTCCCTCTGATTGCCTTTGACTAGATGAGCCTCCAATCTCACCATGCCTCCAACCCATTCTTCATCCTTGTGCTTTTGGCAGAGCGAAGCCACCTGGGCCACTGCCCTGGTTTCTCTCTGTGTCTGTTCCTCCACCTTCTTATTTGCCTCTGCGATGGTGCTCCTAATCAGAGAAGCAAATATTCATTTCTCCCACGTAGGGCGGATGAAGCAAATTGCGTTGCCTCTCGGCATTCCTGCCAAACCGGATGCCTGCCAAGCGTCAGGGTCTACAGCTGTGAAGATGATTCTTTCAGCGTACGGCACAACATGGAGGTATAGATTTAAGGACTCACCTGCAAGACGCTTAATTGAAAAAAAAACAGAGCCCAGCTGGGAGGAGCCATTTGATGGTTTGGGGGTTCGTTTTCCTCTCGGGTTGTCTTTCTGGTTAAGGTGGGCTAACAGACTCGAAGGAAGAATCTCAACAAGGTATGTATTATTTATTGTATGACATGTGTATAATCTAGCCAGGAGATCCTAAGAATATCCAGCTGCCAGGCGACAGACGTTCGGAGGCGGTTTTGCCATGGCCTGCCCCCACCCTGGTATTCCTTGGAGGTGGCCCTTCCAGGAGCTAGAAGAAGAGTTGGTTTTTATATCCTGCTTTTCTCTATCAGAAGGAGTCTCGAAACGGCCTACAATTGCCTTCCCTTCTCTCTACTACAGACTTTCTGTAAGGTAGGCGGAGTTGAGAGAGCCCTAATATTACTGCTCTGTGAAAACAGTAACAGGACTGTGAAAAGCCCAAGGTCACCCAGCTGGCTACATGTATAAGAGCAGGGAATCAAACCCAGTTCTCCAGATTAGAAGCCACCACGTGTAACCACTACATGGTGTTTCTCCCAGCCAGGGCCAACCCTGCTCAGCTCTCGATATCTAATGGGATCATTCTTAGAATCATAGAATCATAGAGTTGGAAGGGTCCATAGAGGCCATCTAGTCCAACCTCCTGCTCTACGCAGGATCAGCCCTAAGCATCCTAAAGCAATCATTTATCTCTGAGTTTATGTTTGATTAAAGCACAACAGTTGTTTTTGAACTTCCTCCTTTGCCTGGGCTATCCAGGTCAGGGTAATGATTCCCAGGCTGGAGTCAAGTCTAGCAAGCTACTCAGAACTAGTGTATTCCTCCCTTCTTCCAGGAACTGCATAGTGGGATAAATGGCGCTTAGTCCCCTATTTTATCCTTCCAATAACCCTGTGGAAGAAGGTTAGGCTGAGGGATTTGGGACTTTAGTAAAAGAAGTATAACGTCCAGATCACGCAAGATGATGTTAGCACTTTGCTCTCCTCTAGTTAGATCTCACTTGGAGTATGGTGTTCAGTTTTGGCCACCACAACTGAAGAAAGTTGTAGAGAAACTGAAGCATGTCCAGAAGAGGGCTACAGAGATGAGGGGTTTGGAGACCAAGTTGTATGAGGAAAGGTTGAGGGAGCTTGGCCTCCTTAGCCTGGAGAGAAGATGACTAAGAGGTGATATGATAACCATGTTCAAATACTTGAGGAGCTGTCATAGAGAAGATGGAGCAGAGTTGTCTTCTGTTGCCAAAGAGGGCTGGACCAGAACCCATGGGTTAAAATCAATTCAAAAGAATTTTCAGCTAAACATCTGGAAGAAGTTCCTGTCAGTTAGCGCATCTTCTCAGTAGAACAGGCTTCCTCGTGAGGGGGTGTGTTCTCCTTTGGAAATTTTAAAGCAGAAGCTAGATAGTCATCTGACAGAAATGCTGATTTTATGAACTGATGAATTGATATGAACTGATTATGCTGATTTTAGGTACATTATGAGTGGGTGGGCAGGAAGGGATGTGCCAGTGTTTGTCTCTTGTGAGCCTTCCTTGCATGCCCACAGAATTACTAATTGCCATTGTGGGATGTTAGGTAAATTTCCTCCAGGCCAGGCTGGATTCTGGAGATTTTTGGTAGGGCATGAAATTGGGGTTGCTGTGGGTGGGAAGGTAGTTGTGAGTTCCTACATCATGCAGGGGGTTGGACTAGATGACCCTCGAAGTCCATTCCAATTCTATAATTCTATGATTATGGGGTGACTGACCCAAGGTCACCCAGTGAGCTTCATGACAAAGCAGGGTATTGAACCCATAATTGTGGATATTCATATGCCAGAGCTTTCTTCAGATATGCACGAGAGCTGCCATACTGCCAGAAATGATTGGCAGGCAACATGAATTCTCTGGATTTAAAATATAAATGAAGCTTGTCAAAAACAATTCAGTTGTCTCACTAAGGAATGCCCATGATGAGAACAGAGCTCATATGGAAAAGACGTATAATTTGAGTAGCCTCTGTGGCCTAGTGGTTAGAGCAGGCTTTCTCAACCAGGGTTTCATGAAACCATGGGGTTTCTTGATGGCCCTGGAAGGGTTCCCTGAATCGGTGGAAGTTAATTAATTTTAATATATTTAAAAAAATTGTTAAGCTATTATTGTGATCTGACCATATACAGACACGTTGACCTGCCCCACATCCTAAGATGGCCAATGATGGGCCTGGAAGGGGTGGGAAGGGGAGAGGTCTAGGGTGGGCATGTATCCAGCTTGGCTTCCCAACCATATTTTGCATGATCACACTATTACTTGGGTTTCTCAAAGCCTGAAGAACGCTTCAAGGATTTCTCAGCTATAAAAAAAATAGAGAAAGGTTGGGTTGGAATAGCATCTGGGAAATAAAAGTTCAGATCTTTGCTCTTCCAGGGAGCCCACTTGATGACCTTAAGTCAGCTCCACTCTGCCATCCTAACCTATCTCATAGGATGGTTGTGAGTACAAAAATAATGGAGAACCATTCATAGTACACCGAGCTCCTTGTAGAAAGAGTACAACCAAGAAGACAGACAGGCAGGCAATGTTGATCCATCCTCTTGGTGTCATAGCAACTGGGTGAGTCAAATCCTGTATCTTTATACAGAAATCATATACAGCTATGAAGCCAACTACAAAGGCAGAGATGGACACACAACTGAGAGGAAAATGTTACCTGGACTCATGTCATACTGAACTGAAACACAGAAGGAGAAGGAATATGTGTGAATCATAGAATCGTAGAATTGGAAGGGGCCATACAGGCCATCTAGTCCAACCCCCTGCTCAACGCAGGATCAGCCCTAAGCATCCTAAAGCACCCAAGAAAAGTGTGTATCCAACCTTTGCTTGAAGACTTCCAGTGAGGGGGAGCTCACCTCCTCCTTAGGCAGCCTATTCCACTGCTGAACTACTCTGACTGTGAAAAATGTTTTCCTGATATCTAGCCTATATCGTTGTACTTGAAGTTTAAACCCATTACTGCGTGTCCTCTCCTCTGCAGCCAACAGAAACAGCATCCTGCCCTCCTCCAAGTGACAACCTTTCAAATACTTAAAGAGGGCTATCATGTCCCCACTCAACCTCCTTTTCTCCAGGCTGAACATTCCCAAGTCCCTCAACCTATCTTCATAGGGCTTGGTCCCTTGGCCCCAGATCATCTTCATCGCTCTCTTCTGTACCCTTTCAATTTTATCTACGTCCTTCTTGAAGTGAGGCCTCCAGAACTGCACACAGTACTCCAGGTGTGGTCTGACCAATGCTGTATACAATGGGACTATGACATCTTGTGATTTTGATGTGATGCCCCTGTTGATACAGCCCAAAATGGCATTTGCCTTTTTTACTGCTGCATCACACTGCCTGCTCATGTTTAGTTTACAATCCACAAGTACCCCAAGGTCTTGTTCACACACAGTGTTACCTAGAAGTGTATCCCCCATCCAGTAGGCATGCTTTTCATTTTTCTGACCCAGATGCAGAACTTTACACTTTATTAAATTGCATCTTGTTCTCATTTGCCCATTTTTCCATTGTGTTCAGATCTCGTTGAACTCTGTCTCTATCTTCCGGAGTATTTGCCAGTCCTCCCAATTTGGTGCCATCTGAAAACTTGATGAGTAGTGCCTCCACCCCCTCATCTAGATCATTAATAAATATGTTAAAAAGTACCGGGCCGAGCACCAAGCCCTGAGGTACCCCGCTACTCACCTCTCTCCAGTCTGATGAAACACCATTGACAACAACTCTTTGAGTGCGGTTCTCTAACCAATTCCCTATCCACTTAACTATCTGAAAATCCAGATTGCAATATCCAGATTGTGGCCAATAGTCCCTTCCCCCTCCCCAATTAAGTCAACAAGAACATAAGAGAAGCCATGTTAGATCAGGCCAGTGGCCCAACCAGGCCAACACTCTGTGTCACACAGAGCCCAAAATTCCGGAAGCCCACTAGAGGCCAGATGGGAATAAATGGCAGGTGAAGATGGGCACAAACTGGAAAATTCTGTGACTGATTTTGGTTCCTCTGCTTGGAAGCAAGAGGGATGGGTGAAATGACTCGCAACCATTTAAACCCTTTATTTTACTCCCTCCCCCCTTCCAAGTGGGGAGAAGCAAAATGGACTGCGAACCGCAGATGGTCAGACTCAAGAAGCTGTTAAGTTTAAATTTGCTGGTCGCCATTTCAGTGATCCATTTCACACCCTCCTACTTCCAAATTGGGGGAAATTGCAGCCATTTTAGTATTCCTCCATTAGGAAGGAGTGAGTGAAACAAATAGTTTAAAGGGTTGTAACTAGCAGCTGATGGCCAGACCAGTTTAAAGGGCCTGAACCACGAGCCAAATTGGACAAAAGGTCCAGGGAATCTTCAGGAGGGGGATATCAACTGGCCAGATCTGTGACCAATTTAGAGTTGGGAACTGGGTCATGCCCATCTCTATGACAGATCTCTTATGGGTGAGTACGAGGATATCCTTTTCTGGACCTAAACTGGAAAAAAAAAACCCACACATTGTTCCAGAAACTGAGCATAAATATATAGGATACGGGGCATGCACTGTTGAAAACAAACAAACAATGTACAACCCAATGAAAGAAGTTGTGTGCGTATTTTGAATGCAAAACCACTTTGTTGGCTTTTTTAAAAAAAATAATTGTTTCCAGAGTTGGCCTGTGCCCACCGACCCATCTCAGCTCACTTCAGTTTTGCCTGTACATTTAATTAAAAAGAAGAAGAAATGGATGCTTCATTTCATTGCCTTGGGGGGCGGGGGGAGAAGAAAACTATACTTACCTTTGTTGGAAAGCAATAACAGATGTCTGCGGCAATAAAAAGACAATTATACTCAGGATATCGTGAGGCTTTTCGGTGGGAAAGGCTGACAAACTCCAAGTTTACTGAACAGATAAAGACACTAAATAAATAGCAAGCCGAATTTAGCCTGCATACCGCCACAGGTGAAGCTCCCCGGGTCCTGAAGTCATAATTCACAAATATCCAGCACAGAACAATTGAAAACTGAAAGTTTCTTGTTTAGGCCACTGAGCTCTCACAAAATAAAGGGGAATGAGAAATCTCAAAGAAAGTTGCGTTGAAAAGGAAAGGAAATATCCCAGAACTGTAAAAAAATGATAAAGTGACAGCCATATGTTTTATATATAAAAGTATACTGACACATCACATCCAACTTCTGGTCTCTGAATTAACCCCCTTTCCCTCCGTTCAGCATTAAATTCAATCCTCTTTAGGATTGCTTGGCTTTGCTCATTCTCAGACACCATTTCTGCAGCACGTAATTTATTCATTTTCCCCTTGAGTTGAATCTCCAAGGGATCCTTCCAGTCTGCACCAGAAGGATGCTGTTGGGTGGGTTTCCTGGATGCAAGGCACTGCACATCTTCCAGAAGAAGAAGAGTTGGTTCTTATATGCCGCTTTTCTCAACCCGAAGGAGTCTCAAAGTGGCTTACAATCACCTTCCTTTTCCTCTCCTCACAACAGATACCCTGTGAGGCAGGTGTGGCTGATAGAGCCCTGATATTCCTGCTTGGTCAGAACAGCTCTATCAGGGGTGTAGTGAGCCCAAGATCACCCAGCTGGCTGCATGTGGAGGAGCAGGGAATCAAACGCAGATTGCCAGATTAGAACCTGCTGGTCTTAACCACTGGCTCAAGCGGAAGATACATGGGGAGTGGATGGGCAGGTTGATGACATGTTGATGGAGAAATCTCCAGGAAAAAAAATCTGTATACCAGGAATTCCTCATTGGGGAAACTTCAAGTTGACATTCATCGAATGAATGAATGAATGAATGAATGAATGAATGAATGAATGAATGAATGAATGAATGAATGAATGAATGAATGAATGAATGAATTCATCACAAAGGAGGATTTAGGAGCCGTGTGGTAAGGGAGTTTTGTCCTTGCCTGACTCTGCATAGCAAACCTGGGCTTCCCAGGTGGTCTCTCATCCAAATACTCACCAGGGCAGATAGCACTCAGCTAGGCCTAATGATATTTGCCTAGCCTGGGCCATTCACAACTGGGCAACTGGAAGAAAGTGGACATCAGCTTTAAAAAGACTATAGGTATGGGCTAAAGCTTTACAGTGCTCCTAGGTCCCACATTTAGGGTCTGCAGGCAGCAGATAATGTTAGAATGTTACCCCCCCCCCCAGAAAACACAGTTCACATTCAGATCCATATGACAAAGGGGCTGTCATTGTAGACTTGATGCAAGTCTAAGAAGGGGAAAGCAAAGAGCTGGTCAACCCTCTGGGTTTCAAAGAGCAGAATATTCTGGTACTTGCCAAATAGCTGCATTTGTGGGAGATTTGTATAGAAGAGTTATCCCCCAAGAAAGCAGCTGGAATTAGTATAGGCTAGTTCACTGTTTTAATATTCATCATTAGTTATCAAGAATGATGAAAATCTGTGAGATGTTGGAGGGAAATGCTCATTGCTGATGGAACTGCAGCTGTTACCAACAAGGGATATGGAGAGCTAAAAAGGTATCAATGCATTATCTGTTATTCAAACCGACAATTTTTATCTTTGTTTCAAACATGAAATACTCCTCGCTATTAGAGTACAGCATCTATGGGGCTGAAATTTTGATTTTATCAATTTTTGTCTCCATTTAAGGAAACAATCCTTCTCTTTCTGATGACCTTTCTTAGAGGAGGAGAGGTTGGCAGGTTTTTCCCCCGTGAAGGGTGTTGCACAGGGAAAGCACCCCCAAAACAGTCAGCCTACCCCCCTTGCCAAACCTGACTTTTAGACAGTAGTTCCAGTGTGATCCTCTTTGCAGCATGATTGGCAGCAGCTTTGTCCCCATTTTTTTAAAAAAAATCATCTTGCCCATTGAATTCAGATTGCTCTTATTCTAAATTAGCTTTTGGTGCCTCAGTGACTTCATCGCATAGGTATCAGTGCGCCTATAATTAACAGTAAACATTTAATGGTTTAGCCTAACCTGCAAACTTTGAGTGACCTGGGATTCAAATGGAATTCTATAGTTGAGAGTGTCAATTAAGAGTGGCAATTAAGAATTACAATTGAAAGTGGAGTAAAAACACTGAAGGACAGTTAAATGGAATGAGTGGCTCAAGGAGGATCCTGAACCAGGAAAGTGGGAAGAGTAGGGGCCATTCCGCATTCGTCCAAAATAGCACAATGGTTACAAATTGAAATCGCTACAGTTTTGCCGCTATGCACAACGTCGTTGACAATCTGCCACACTCCTGAAACCAATCCGCAAAAAGCACTTCGTTGTAGCGCTTTCAGGGAAATCCCAAAAAGTGGATTCACCCTCCGGAAAGTGCTACACTCCTGCAACCAATCTGCAACACTAGCAGAAAAGTTCTGTGCGTTACCATTGTTGCGTTTTCTGCAAAGTCCCTCCCCCTGGCTCTCTCCTCTGATCTTCTGGCGAAGCGATCACCATTTTTTTTTCTACGAGCGAGCAGAGATCAACGCACCGGCAAGCCTTCGTTTACCCAGTGAGGCTTCCCCAGCTGCAGTCCCTCTGTTTAAAGTCACCAAGCACAAGCAACACAGAGGCCCGTTTGCTGGTTTATTTTCCCTTTATTTTTCACACTATTTTCTGCTGAAAATCGTGCCCGTAAGGAGGGGGGGGGTATTTTTTTTCACTCGGGGGAGTGTGGCAACGATGAAACGGCAGCTCAAACACCACCTGCTAGCTGGATGGGTCTCTCCGTTACAATGAATCAACCTTTTTTTTTTAACCTTCCTTAAAGGGAAAGGGGCTGTTTGGGAGCATGATAACGGCTGCCATTGGCTGCTTGACGGCCAGGGGTGGGACACAGCTCAGCAATATCGCTTCCTGGCTAGCGATTTTTGCCGAGACCGGAAACCTGTGGGAAACGATAGAAACGCAACTGGATTCCACTACAAAGGAAGGTATGCATAACAACGAATTCCACTATTTAAAATGGTGATTTTTCGTTCCACAAACAATTTGCAACATGGATCCCGGTGCGGAATCGCCCTAGCTGTTTTCTGCTGCAAATAATTCCTAGTAAAGGGTGGGGGGGGGGGTGATCCCTATCAAGTGGTAAAAAAGTGAAATTGGAATGTGTGTGGATGTTCCTGCCTCTACAAATTTAAGTAATTTTCAAAAAAAGAAGAAAAAAGAGAGAGAGAGAAGAGAAGATGATGCTTTAGGATGCTTATGGCTAATCCTGCGTTGAGCAGGGGGTTGGACTAGATGGCCTGTATGGCCCCTTCCAACTCTATGATTCTATGATTCTAAGAGGCCTATACATCTAGGCAGTAATTTATTTACTTATTTATTTTATTAATTATATTTGTATGCTGCCCTCCTCTGAGGCTCAGAATGGTTGCCAAGTTTTAAGACCAGTCTGTATAACAAAACAGCCACTTGATTGTGTCAAACAAAGTGTTGGTATAAAGTTACCTCTTCCCTACTGCTTATTCACCTTCAAAGTCCTAAACCTAATACTGACCATTCTATTTTACCTCAGAAGTGAAATAAAGCAGTTACTTTTGAATTACTATCAGCCTCTTGTGTTATCAGTCCAAGAAAAAAGAAAAAAAAATTGTTGGTCCTCCAGTTTCCTAGGCTGGGTCAGCAAAGATCTAAATACATTTAAACAACTCAGTGGTCCTGACTGTGAATCAAAGATGAAGAAAAAGGACTGTCTAAATAATTATTTTTAATGGAATTTGGGGGAAGGGGAATCACTATAGCAGCAGAGCTGTGTTTGTGAGAATATTGACAGTCATGAAAGTAATATACCTCTCTTTCAAGCATATCCTACAAAGGAAGGTCTTTGGTATGACAAGTTACACAATGTGTACAAGCAGGCTTTCACATCGACACATATAGGGCAGGTAGACTTCTCAATCTACAGAAGTGTGTTCGGATTAGATAAAGCATATGCTGTTAAGAGGCTCTAAGCTCTGTGTGGGAAAGACACAGCTTATTAGAGACCAGGGATTTAGGTGGAGAAGCATGACCAGAAAAGCCACATAAGACCACAGATGGACCGTTTATGCACTGGAGGTTTCATGCCAGGCTGCAGGCTGGAGTTTTAGTAGTGGGAGGTTGTTCCACCTCTTCCTGCACCCACATGGGCAAGCATTTGGCCCGGGGCACCTCATCCACCCCTGATTTGTACTCCAGCATGAGTGCTGGGGCAGTGAAGTTCCCAGTGCATAAATGGTCATGTGGATGCATTAAGAAGAAAAGTTGGGTTTTTTACCCCAATTTTCACTACCTGAAGTAGTCTCAAAGCAACATACAATTGCCTTCCCTTCCTCTCCCCACAACAGACGCCCTTTGAGGGAGTGGAGGCTGAGAGAGCCTTACTATTGCTGAAGAAGAAGAAGAGTTGGTTCTTCTGTGCTGCTTTTCTGTACCCGAAGAAGTCTCAAAGCAGCTTACTTTTGCCTTCCCTTCCTATTCCCACAACAGACACCTTGTGTGGTAGGTGGGGCTGAGACAGCCAAGACATTCCTGCTCTATGAGAACAGAATTATCAGGACTGTGACGAGCCCAAGGTCACCCAGCTGGCTACATGTGGAGGAGTAGGGAATCAAACCTGGCTCTCCAGATTAGAAGCTACCGCTCTTAACCGGCACCAAGCTGGACATACAAAGCTGGGGAGGAGATTTCCCTACATCTGTCCTCAAAAGCCTAGTGACCATTTATTTCTTTATTTCATAAATATCATTGTAGGGAAAGCCCAATCCATTGTGGTTAGACCAGAGAAGAGGGTACGGAAGGGGCACCTAGCAATGAGAGTCATAGTTCCTCAAGGTCCCTCTACAGATCCATTAGGAACAATGTCTCTTTCAAACACCAATGCCTACGCTCCCATCTTTGCACGATAGACAAGAAAGGGAGAAAAAAAAACACACATTTACTGATTGTGTTTTATATATGTGTGCATTGTAAACAATTTACCCTCGGGGTGTATTGACGGCATAAAAAACAATCTGTTCGAGGGTATCCCTGAATTATTAAATCATAGCTGAATTATTATTCTAATAGCTGGATGCAGCTAAATTATTTAAAAAATAGACTCCAGATGAATAGCCAGTCTCCATCGCCATGGCTGGAGTCTCTTGGATCAATTGGGTGTTTTTAATCTAAAAATGCACATTGAGAAAAGAAAAGAAAATGGGGGGGGGGGGGACAGAGAGAACCTAAAAAGCTTTTGGGCCTTAATAAAACATGCAGACTGTCAAGGTTTTGTTGCTGCTGTTGTTGTTGTTCTACTGACAACTTAATTCCTCATGCGATATGGCACATTCCGGTGTTTTAAAAGACCATACCACTCTAGGAGTTCCTATGACAATAGAGGTGTATTCAGAAGAAACAAAGAAGTTCATAACCACATCCCTCCCCCCCCCCCCCACCCCAGTGTTTTCTTTAAGTAGCTGATAGCCCAGAGGCAAATCTGGAAACAAACACTCTCCACTCCTCAGTTGCCTCCCCCTGAAGAGCCAACTATTATTCTGATTAAAAGAATCTTCAAGCTCATATAAATCAGAGAAGTCGGTGCCAATGGTACGTTGTTTGAGCGTGCATCCGTGCCAGCATCTAACCCAGCGTGGGTATGGGTAATTTGGCCCGCAAAATAAATAGCAAATAGATCACAGCCAACCGCCAGGTGGTGAGAATCTAATTCCCTGGGGCTGTGATGTGAAAGCCCTGGACAACCAGGAACAGCTCAGCTGCACAATGAGAAGCAGATGCAGTTAGATTCAAGGGAGTGGACGCTTTGGTCGCAGAGAATCTCATGGAATCCTAGAGTTGGAAGGGGCCACACAGGACATCTAGTCCAGCCCTTGCCACATTGTAGCATCAGCCTTATCCATCCATGGTAAGTATCTCCCAAGCCACTGCTTGAAGACTGCCAGTGAGGGGGAACTCATCACAACCTTAGGCAGCCCAGTCCACTGCTGAACTACTCTGAATTTGAGAACTGTTTTCCTGATATCTAGCCTCCACGTCTATCTATTCTCCACGTCGTTTCAACTCATTACTGCGGGTCCTAACTTCTGTTGCCAGTAGGAACTGCTCCCTGCCTTTCTCCAAGTGACCTTTCAGCTACTTAAAGACAGCAATCATACCCCCTCTCAGAAACCCCAGAAGTGGCACGATCATGCAGAAGATGGTTGGGAAGTAGAACTGTGTACATACCTGCCTACCTCAGGCCCCGCCCCTTTCCAATTCCTGCAGGCCGATGATTGGTCATTTGGGAGGGCGGGTCAACATGACCACATATGGTCATATCACCCAATACATATTTAACAAATAAAACTCATTAGCTCCCACCCGTTTGCGAAACCCTTCCAGGGCCGTCGAGAAACCCCAGGGTTTCGTGAAACCCTGGTTGAGAAAGCCCACCTTGGAGGCAATCAGGAAGAAGATCTTTGCTACGTGCTCCTTTCCACTCCAGTTACGCTACACACATTAGAACCCAGGAAGAGAAGTGGTTTTGAAAGGGAGAACCGCATCTTTAGAAGAACATGCAACCGAGGGATGGGCAGCGCGCGGCAAATCAGCCATGCCTCCGCTAGCCGCGGGGTTGCTTTGTACTGTGAAAAACGGTACAAAGCAGCCTTGATAGATGACAGGAGCCGGGCCGATAAATAAAGGATCACAAAAGTTCTGCCGCGCATGCTAGCCCTAATCACTATCTTCACTATATATTGTTCTTTGCCGTGATGTTTCGTAGCCATGAATATGGATGTTCCGCCACAGTTCAGCGGATTCTAACGCATCTCGGTTGCACACACAAAGTTTTCATTTCCCGGGAGTCTCTCGGGAGAGGGGCGGAAAGTTGGATAAAGGAAATGGGAGCGCAGATTCAGGATTCCTAAAGGAGCCGGTACCAAAGGCCGTGTTCACATCTGTCGGTGTTGCTGTCCATGACTTGAATTTCCAGAGATAATGAATGATGATGTATTCTTCACAATGACAAGGGATGGCTGTTTCGCCCTCCACAGGTGTCGTCAGCCCGGAAACAGGTAGGTAGAGCCATAAAAAGAAAAGAAAAGGGAAGAAAACTTAGCCATCCATCGTACTCTGATGTTGTAAAGATGCAGGGAAATATAACTTTCATACATTCCCGGACAGCAATTTAATGGAGCATTTGATGGGAGTTATGTGTCTAAATCCCATGCAATGCAGGAAATGGAAAGGTTAGCCCCTACATTCTCTTCAGCCAGCCAACTAAATATGATCCGTATCAGTAATATAATCCACAAAACATTTCTCCACGGGGGAGGCGGGGGGGCAAAATAACTGCAGAGGCTTTGCTTAGAGGTAATAACCTGTTGAGGGACAGATCAAGGTGGCGGCTGAAAATTATGATGGTTGGGATCAAAGAGGAGATGAGGTTGAAAATGAAAAAAAGAAAAAAAAAGGAGAAAAGCTGGAAGCTGGAGAGGTTGCCAATGCGGGAGTGAAATAATATTATCCTTCTGTGGCTCTGTCTTGAAACGCTTTCATGAGGCATATATATATTTATATATATATATATATATATATATATATATTTCTATCGATTTCTGGACTTTGCTGCCCCCGAATGACCTGATCACGCTTTAGAACGGCAGACGAGGAATTGGGCATCCTCCACTGCATCATGCTTTTAAAAAAAAACTTATTTCCAGATTTTGTACAAAGCTCTTTCCTATCAGTTGTAGTTTCCAGGTCTTTTTGGGGAACCTGTGCCTTTCCCTTCTCTAGCATGAATTGTGGACACATGGTCACTGACGAAGCCCCCATGAAGAAAGGATTTCTGTGCATGTGAAATGGATCCAGTATTAAAAGAAGTATACTGTCCAGATCACATGAGGTGATGTTACCACTTTACTCCACGCTGGTAAGACATCACTTGGAGTACTGTGTTCAGTTTTGGGTACCACAACTGAAAAAGGATGTAGAGAAACTGGAACATGCCCAGGGAATTGCTAATTGCATCTGTGGGGTGGTAGGTGAATTTTCTCCAGGCCAGGCTGGATTCTGGAGATTTGTGATGTATGTGTGGGGGAATCACTTGGACATGAAATTGGGGGATCCGGGGGTAGGCATCTAGTTGTGAGTTCATACATTGCGCAGGGGGTTGGAGTAGATGACCTTGGACTTCCAACTCAGAATCACAGAATCATAGATTTGGAAGGGGCCATACAGGCCATCTAGTCCAACCCCCTGCTCAACACAGGATCAGCCCAAAGCATCCTAAAGCATCCAAGAAAAGTGTGTATCCAACCTTTGCTTGAAGACTGCCAACTCTATGATTCTAGGATTCTGTGTCTGAGAAGCTCAATCCAGCGTGGACTATCCAGGTGAGGGCTTGACCATCCATCACATGCCAGGGGAGACAGCATATTTGGGCCATTGGCTACATGGAGAGTTCCCTGTATGTACCACGCAAAACATATCCAAGGCAACGTACTTTGGACCTGTTTGTGTTATCGGCATAGGCAGCTCTTAGAGACCTATGAGAATGCATGAGCCCTTCTGTTTGAAATTGTATAGGCAAGCAGCAAAATTTTAACATCTCCTCTCCTGTGGTTTAATTTCTTAAATTGTTTGTTCCCTCACCCTTCCAAGAAGTCTGGTTAGGGTCAGGGTTCGAGTGCAGGCACTCAAAAGCTCACGCCTTGAATAAATCTTTGTTGGTCTTAAAGGTGCTACTGATTTTGTTGTGCTACTTCAGACCAACACGGCGACCCACTTGAATCTACCCATTCTAGGGATTGAGTCAAGTGGGCAGCCATGTTTGCCTGAAGTAGCACAGCAAAAATAGCACTTTTGAAACCAACAAAGATTTATTCAAGGTTGTGAGCTTTTGAGTGCCACCACTCTTCCTCTTCCATCTGAGGAAGAGTGCCTGCACTCGAAAGCTCATGCCTTGAATAAATCTGTGTTGGTCTTAAAAGTGCTAAAAGGTAAAGGTATCCCCTGTGCAAGCACCAGGTCATGTCTGACCCTTGAGGTGATGCCCTCTAGCGCTGTACCCATTCTAGGAAGTTTTCTAGCCAGCATTGGTAGTCTCGGTTTGCCACCTATTTGCCACTGGAGAGCCAGTTTGGTGTAGTGGTTAGGAGTGTGGACTTCTAATCTGGCATGCCGGGTTCGATTCTGCACTCCTCCACATGCAACCAGCTGGGTGACCTTGGGCTCGCCACGGCACTGATAAAATTGTTCTGACTGGGCAGTGATATCAGGGCTCTCTCAGCCTCACCCACCCCACAGGGTGCTTGTTGTGGGGAGAGGAATGGGAAGGCGACTGTAAGCCGCTTTGAGCCTCCTTCGGGTGGGGAAAAGCGGCATATAAGAACCAACTCTTCTTCTTCTTCTTCTTCTTCTTCTTCTTCTTCTTCTTCTTCTTCTTCTTCTTCTTAAAATCCACCATGCAGGAAATCCACCATGCAGCAAACTTGGGGACCTTGTAACGTTTCTTTGGGTGACTTTTACCCTTTCAAGTATCCCCCCCCCCTCGGCTTCATCTGTTTGCAAGCAGACTGTGAGAGCAGCTGCTACGGGCACAAATAGACTTTCTGTTTTATCTGCTGTATCTTAAAAAAAATATAAAGTTGATTTTGATCAAGTGGTTATTTAAGATGTTTCCAGAGGCTCTTTTGGTAAGCATTGTCTTTTGGTGGAGACAAATCCCTATCAATA